>NC_060069.1:59867805-60170836 GCF_922984935.1 Meles meles
AGCGCCCTCGGAGAAAAGCGCTCAATCACTCCCTTCTCCCTGGCCTCTGGCTGTGCTCTGAGCTCACCCAGGCATGACCAAGCATCTCTGTCTCTGGCACAGAGCCCTGCCTGGAGTCTCCAAACCCCGCAGATCCCTGAGCTCTTCCAGGGGAGTCTCCCTGGGTCTTGTGGGGACCCCACTCACAGAGCAGTGGCCTGTGCCACGAATCACGGTTCAAGGTAACCCCGAGTTGAGAGCTCACTCCTCGGCTCTCTAGCCAGCTTCCCCGCTCTAATACCTCTGACCTCTGCGACACTCAGACAACCCCAATCCTTCTGTGGCCCTGCGGGACCTGGGGCCATGCTGTCCCCGCGCGGGCTTCACCCCTGTTTAGCCTCTGGAGCGATGTCCCTCAGTAGAGCAGACTTTTAAAAATCCTGATTTTGTGCTCTCTTGCTCCACTGCTTACCGGGAGCTGGCCCCTCCCCCCGTGGTCTATCTTCCCATCACTTTGGATTCACTTCTCTGCCGGTCCTACCTTTCAGAAAGTGGTCAATTTTCTGTTTCTAGAATCACTGCTCTTCTCTTCGATCTCCTGTTGGGTTTGTAGGTGTTTGGAATGGTTTGATAAGCTATCTAGCTGATCTCCTACCTGATGTCATCTCAGCCTGCTACTTCTCTGCCATCTTGACTCCTCCCCCTTGAGGTATTTTTTTTAGATGAGACTTATCGCTCTTGATATGTTGTGCCTCTTTCTAGACCCCATAGGTACATCTAAATAAAAGTTTCTAGGCCCCACAGTGGTATTGATGGCTTCCATTATCTTTCTGCTTCTAAAATAGCAGCACCGCTTGGTAGGAAAGTGTCGCTGACAATGAATCCTCATGTCTCTTATCCATTTTGTAATTATAACCCCTTTCATTCCTCTACTTTACTTCTTAAAAAATTTCTCGTTATTTCTGACTACTCTTTCACTTTTCTGAGATGATTTTGTATTTGTTGCTTTGAGTAAGTGTCTGAATTCAGGGCCCTGGGATTACTTTTGGATCCTGAGTGGCTACTGTGAATTTAGGGACTCTCTTATCCATTCCATCTATGTCTGTGAAGCTTACTATCTGCAAGTTCAGGGTTAGAACAGTGTGTATGCTCTCATACACTGTGTGTGTGTGTGTGTGTGTGTGTGTGTGTGTGTGTGTGTGTGTACTGATTGACAACTATAGGCCCCATGATCCTCATCTTGCTAGGTGTCCTAGAAGATGGGGAGAAGGGTATGATGAGAGATGGATGTTATGCTTTCCATGTTAATACTATTACTATTTATCAAAGGGCCAATTATAGGAGAAGGCAGAGTCTATATGTAGCCAGCATTTTCAGAAAGGAAAGAGAAGGGAAATAATTCCAAGTAAAGAGAATATGCATGTTCCTTGATAGAGGAATCTTTTCCCTGGCATGTGACATGTTGTGGCTTTGTGTAGAAATGCCTAAATATCCCTTCTTTTGTCAACAATTCTGATACCACATGTGTGGGTTTTCCACACCAAGAAATTCTCCAGTTCTCTGTCAACACCATCTGGATGTCCTACACTTTAATTCAACCCTGATACTAATGACCAGACTTAAGAGAACTCACAGTCCCATAAATCTGCCCCCAACTTAACATGACAATTGCAAGTAGTGGGTCCCCAGGTAACCCACACTTTGATATGACTTGATTACAAATCAGGGGTTCCCATGATCCTCTCCCCAGATTTAGTAATTTATTATAAGGGCTCACAGGACTCAGGAAAACACTTTACTTACTATTACCAGTTTATTATAAAGGATATTATAAATGTTACAAATGTACAGCTTAATGAAGAGGTACATAAGGTGAGATCCAGAAAAGTCCTGAGTGCAGGAGCTTCTATCCCAATGGAGTTTGGGGTGTGCTACTTTCCTGACACATGAATACATTCACCAACCTGGAAGGTTTTTATGAAGGTTTCATTATGTAGGCACAAATGATTAAATCATTGGCCATTGACAATTAACTGAATTTCCAGCCCTTCTCTCCTCCTTAAAGGAGGAATGTGGCTGAAAATTCCAACCTTCTAATCACATGTTTGGTTCCTCTGGCAACTGTCATCCAAAGCTACCCAGCAGTCAGCACTTTAGCACAAACTCAGGTAGGGTTGGAAGGGGCTTATTTTGAATAACAAGACACTTCTCTCACTCTTATCCCTCAGTAAATTACTAAGGTTTTTGGAGTTCTGTGTGAGAAACTGGGCATGAGAATAAAATATAAATTTGTTGTTTAACAGTTTCATATATTCTTGTGTTATTTAAATTTTCCCTTTCTTAAAAATAGGTAACTAATCACAATGACTTCACCTTAGGAGAAGGTGATTAACTAATGAGGTTAAACTTATTTGAAGTTCTTAGAGAAGATTGCTTTGGAAGAGAAAGCCTTATGAGTGTTAAAAGTGTTAATTATCCTTTTTGTAACGGTTACTTTTTTTCTAAATAATTATAAACAAACTCTGAGATTTTCATCCTCCTTGAAAAAAATTAAATATCATGGCTATGTCTTCTGTATAGAGCTGCCAATTCTGGAGTTCTTGTTGAAGCTGGGAGTCACTCGCTGCAAGTCCCCTGGTCTTTACCTCTAACATTATAGAGCCCTTCACATTCCAGCAAACCTGTTTACAGACATTGTGTCCCTGAACCCTGTAGCAACCCTAGTGAAGAAAGCTGAGGCTCAGATGGCTGGGGCTTTGAGGTTTGCCGCAATGTGATTCTGCTGTTGAGTGAGCTGAACACCCTGGTCCAGACTTACTTTATGCTTTTGCATCCTTCTTCCTCCATACCTTCCTGTAGAGGGGACACTGTGTGCTGCACATCATTGCCTTCCTCACTCCCAACTCTTCCTCCCGATCAATGGTAGATGAGTCTGTGCCATAGAGAGCTCTTCTCAACTCAACAACAGCATCCTAAGATTCTGTGTAATTATTTTCAAAAGGGCCTCAAATGATGAGTTTTGAGTCTTCTTTCTTCTCCCTATGCCCTGTTCTCTATTTCCTGGAGGGTGAAGAGTGAAGAGGGTGAAAATGAAAAATGATAAAAATCTCATTGATTCATTCATTTTCCAGTTGTATTCAGAGAGTGTCAGGGATATGGTAGATGGTCAATATAGAGGTGAGGAATAAATGAATGCATAACAACACTTGACATCCATACTGGAAGGCGGTGTGTGTAAATGCAGTGGTGTGAGTTCTGAACCCATATTAATTGGATCTGAATCTCAGAGTTTCCACGTAGTAGCTGGGAGACCTTGGGCAAGCGACTTAATCTCTCTGCCTCAGTTATCTGTAACCTAGGGATAAAACTATCTTTATAAAGTTGTGAGGATTAAATGAGTTAATACATAATAAGTGCAAAGAATAGTAGCAAAGTGCATTTCCATATATATCTCATTTTATCCTAAAAGCCACCTGATGATCTAACCAAAACAGGTAATTCTGACTCTTACAGTGGAGGGATCTCAAGTTCTCAGAACTGGTAAATAGTAGAGAGGTGTCTAAAATTCAGCTGTAATCCCAAAGTTTAATCTTCTAGATCAGAGTTGTTTGTTCAGAAGTTTTGAAGATGATGAAAAGAAAAAAAAAAAGGCAATTAGCTTGGACTTCAGTCAAGTGTACAGGTCTTACGTGAGGACAAAATCACTTTCTGTAGTCCAATGAAATGAAAAGAGGTTGCATGGGGGGAGCCTGGGAGGCTCAGTCTGGTAAGCTTCGATTCTTGCTTTTGGCTCAGGTCGTGATTTCAGGGTTGTGCGATTGAGCCCCAACACTGGGCTTCACACTCAGCACAGAGTCTGCTTGGGATTCTCTCTCTCTCTCCGTCTCCCTCTCCCTTTCCCCTGCCCATCTCTAAAATAATTACATCTTTAAAAAAGAGGAGGTTGTATGAAGTAATAAAGATGAGAACTTGTAGTCTGCAGAAATAATGAACCCTTATCAAAACACCTCAGTGACTCCAGGGAACAGGCAAAGAAGTGGTTTAGAATGGCTGAGGAAAAGAATCAATCAATCCAATTTAACACTAAATAATACCTTCTTTATTCATTCGTGTCAGCACTGAGCTTTTGCTGAAAAATCGCTTTGCTCTAAAATGGCCTAATTTTTCCTTTTAATTTGCATTTCCTTCCTGCCCAGATGCAACTGGCAGCAGCCCAGTGGCAGTTCCGTTAAAACAAGTGAGCTCCAGCACCTCGATTTAGATCTCGGAACTGTCCTTTTACATTTGTTTCTTTGCACAATTTGTCAAACTTTGCAAGCTGCACATCCAAATCCTGCCAACAAAGAACAGGAAGTCTGGGTCATCCTTCTGGGTTGACTGTTATCTTATTGGTTTTTCAGCAACTGGAATCAAGCTCTGGTGAAAGTATTAACATATTAGCAGTTTCGAATTGTGCTGCAGGTTTCTGGGCAATGAATATTAAAAAACAAACAAACAAACAAAAAAGCCCCAACAACCAAAAAACTCCCCTGAGCAACAAGGAGACTTGGGCACATTATTTATACATTTGGTGAGCTCATTCATACACCCACGGAAATTAGGTGCATAGCCGCCCGCCCAAGGTTAATTTTATTTTCTTCTCAGCCAGGAACAGGGTGTGCTATTACACAGAGAGAGGAATGAGTACTTTTTATTTGGCAAAGAGGAACTTCTGCTGCATAAGGAGATATTCTGGTCACTGGAGGTCGATAGCAGTCCTTTAGGATTTTAAAAACTTGCTGTGTTCACAGTTTAATATGAAATCCTCCAAATTGCTGGGATTCAAAAAACCCTTGCATTGAGTGTTTAGAAACAGAAGAGGGCATCTCATCATGTCTTATTTCAGGGATGTGTGTGTGTGTGTGTGTGTGTTAGCAATGAAAAGGAAGCAGGTCTTTGAATGAAAATGAACAGCGTTTCCTTTTCAGAATGAATGAATGAAAATATTCTGTTAATGTTTTCAAAAGCTTAATTATGACTAAAATGCTGGATTTGCCTTGTAGTTTCAACAGATCTGAATTTTAGCTGGAGACTAGTTGTATTAAGCTTTATTATATCATAAAGTGGCTGTCAAATACAATGCCTTTAGATTTTTTTTAAATTTATTTATTTTTATTTGTTTATTTATAGCATAACAGTGTTCATTGTTTTGGCATCACACCCAGTGCTCCATGCAGTATGTGCCCTCCCTATTACCCACCACCTGGTTCCTCAACCTCCCCCCCCCCCCCCCCCGCCGCCGCCCCTTCATAACCCTCTGGTTGTTTTTCAGAGTCCATAGTCTCTCATGGTTCATCTCCCCTTCCAGTTTCCCTCAACTCCCTCTCCTCTCCATCTCCCCATGTCCTCCATGTTATTTGTTATGCTCCACAAATAAGTGAGACCATATGATACTTGACTCTCTCTGCTTGACTTATTTCGCTCAGTATAATCTCTTCCAGTCCCGTCCATGTTGCTACAAAAGTTGGGTATTCGTCCTTTCTGATGGAGGCATAATACTCCATTGTGTATATGGACCACATCTTCCTTATCCATTCATCCGTTGAAGGGCATCTTGGTTCTTTCCACAGTTTGGCGACCGTAACCATTGCTGCAATAAACATTGGGGTACAAATGGCCCTTCTTTTCACTACATCTGTATCTTTGGGGTAAATACCCAGAAGTGCAATTGCAGGGTCATAGGGAAGCTCTATTCTTAATTTCTCCAGGAATCTCCACACCTTAAAGAACTGGAGAATCAACAACAAATCAAACCAACTCCACATGCAAGAAGGGAAATAATCAAGATTAGAGCAGAGATCAATGAGGTAGAAACGAGAGATACAGTAGAACGTATCAATGAAACTAGAAGCTGTTTTTTTGAAAGAATGAATGAATAAGATTCATTCTTTCAAATGAATACCCACACTAATCCAAAAGAAAAGAGAGAAAGCCCAAATTAATAAAATGATGAATGAAAAGGGAGAGATCACAACTAACACCAAGGAAATAGAAACAATCATCAGAAATTATTACCAACAGTTATATGCCAATAAGCTAAGCAACCTAGATGAAATGGATGCATTCCTGGAAAGCTACAAACTCCCAAAATTGAACCAGGAAGAAATTGACAACCTGAATAGACCGATATCTAGTAATGAGATTGAAGCAGTGATCAAAAACCTCCCAAAAAACAAGAGCCCAGGACCTGATGGATTCCCTGGGGAATTCTACCAAACTTTCAAAGAAGAAATACCACCAATTCTCCTGAAGCTGTTCCAAAAAATTGAAGCAGAAGGAAAACTTCCAGACTCTTTTTATGAAGCCAGCATTACCTTGATCCCCAAACCAGGCAAAGACCCTACCAAAAAGGAGAATTTCAGACCAATATCACTGATGAATATGGATGCTAAGATTCTCAACAAGATCCTAGCAAACAGGATCCAGCAGCACATTAAAAAGATTATCCACCAGGACCAGGTGGGATTCATCCCTGGGTTACAAGGTTGGTTCAACATTCACAAATCAATCAGTGTGATAGAACAAATCAATAAGAGAAGAGAGAAGAACCACATGGTCCTCTCAATTGATGCAGAAAAAGCATTTGACAAAATCCAGCATCCGTTCCTGATGAAAACGCTTCAAAGTATAGGGATAGAGGGAACATTCCTGAACTTCATAAAATCTATCTATGAAAGACCCATAGCAAATATCATCCTCAATGGGAAAAAGCTTGCAGCCTTCCCGTTGAGATCAGGAACACGACAAGGATGCCCACTCTCACCACTCTTGTTCAACATAGTATTAGAAGTTCTAGGAACGGCAATCAGACAACAAAGAGAAATAAAAGGTATGCCTTTAGATTTTAAGTAAAATACTACGTGGATACCCTTCTCCCCCACTGGCTAGGAAGCTCCCATTAGGTAATCCACCTCCCCTCTACTTCCTGTTTTCCAATTCCAGTTTTTCTCAAAATTTAATCTAAGGATTTGTTAATCTTCTAAAATTGTATGCAAAAAGTGTGTTTGTGTATTTTTCTAGAGGAGATTTGTAGTCGTAAACATACCATCTTCCCTCTTTCTCAGGTTAACCCCCTAGAAACTTCTATGTTGGATTGTACCTTATAATAATTGGTTCTTTACTGTATATACTGCATATATTTAAAGATTCAGTTTGAGATATGCTGGAAGAAGCCAGTTTTAACAAATAACACTGAACTGAAAAATCTCAGGATTTGCCTAATAATTGTAAACAACCATTATGGAAATATAGCAACAAGCTTTTTGAAAGTCTTTGGTATTCTTGGTATTAAGTTCTTGTCAGAGCCTAAAGAAAATTTCTTAATCTAATCTAGTCATCTCACTTACTGGTCCAAGAATGGAGCAGTTTTCTGTGCAGCGTTACACAAGCAGGATGTCAGCATTCAGGATTAGATTCTAGTTAATCTTTGACCTTTTGCTCTCCCCTTTATTTCCCTCAGTCTTGCTTGGTCCAAAGCTTGCAATGGTCCAAAAATACATGGGACCCTTATACTGCTCTGCTCACATACGTGTTTTGTTCTGTGTGTGTGTTTATAGTTTTGTGGATATATTTTATTTTCTAAGTAAATACTTTAAAAGCAGAAAAATGTATTTTGATTCTTTTCTAGTTGTCTTTAATTATTTAATCCAGCAGGGCTTAATTCAGTTTTATGAAAAGGTGAATTTAATGTGGGCAAGGTGAGTTTGGAAGCAGGGAGTGTTCATTGGACAAGGTAGGGTAGGAAAAGTTGGTTCTTGATTTGACTCCTGGACTTTTTTCTTTTTTTAAAAAAGATTTTATTTATTTATTTATTTGTCAGAGAGAAAGAGAGCACACAAGCAGGCAGAGAGGCAGGCAGAGGCGGAGAGAGAAGCAGGATCCCTGCCAAGTAAGGAGCCTGATGTTGGTCTCAATCCCAGGACTCCGGGATCCTGAGCTGAGCAGAAGGCAGTGGCTTAAGCCACTGAGCCACCCAGGCGTCCCGACCCCTGGACTTTTTATAATACTTGTTATATGGCAGGAACTTGATGTTCACTGTTTTATTAATGTCTTCTTTAGTGGCCACATTTGACACTCAAAACTGCCCATTATAGGAACCTCTCTATTTCCATGGAAGCATCGAGAACATCTAAGTTGGTAATTTTCTAAGAACCATTAAAATTTCAGGAGAAAAAGAAATCATTGTTATATGAGATGTCTCATTTCTGAAGCTTACCCTTTATTCCTGAGCCCCAGGACTGGGGTAAAGATGAGGAATATTTGTAGGGTTACATTACTAGATAATTAAAAAAAAATACTTTTACATTTTGATGTGGTTATTTTGACTTGATAGATCATATCAGTCAATATAATGTCTTGCTTTGCCCTGGGAGTCTCTGGTAGATCTCATAAACTGCCCTAGAGTTTAAAGTAGAGCCTTTGGGAACCAGAATGGCCTAGGAAGGTTTTTTTCATGTGTAGGTTAGGGCTGAAGTGCAAGGATGTTCCTATCCTGCTGGGCAGTGTTTCAGCATATAGATTTTTTCCAGAGAGATCATTAAGATTCATTATACTTTATTCAATGATAGTCATGTCAATGTATTTCCCCTTAGTGCCTTTATGGAATGTGTATGTGACAATATAATAGTTGCCTAGGTTCTCTTCTTTATAAAATTACAATCGGTGCTTTGTGTATTCCTTTATATTAGGTACATGATTTATTTCTTTTTCTTTCCTTGGCCCATATCACACCCTCACCCTGCCATCTATAAATCTCTGACCATCCAAATAGAAGTTTTGGTGCGATGAGAAGGAAGTTTATTGTAAGCACTTCAATTTAGAAGGGAAAAATTCAGAGGTAGAAACGTGAGTTCAAGGGACTTCTAGTTAGATGGGGCAATAATATTTGTAGACCCATGAGGGAAACTTCTTGTTGAAGACATAATTGTTATTGTTTTTAGCCACACCTGGGTGGCTCAGTTGGTTAAGCAACTGCCTTTGGCTCAGGTCATGATCCCAGAGTCCTGGGATTGAGTTCCATATTGGGCTTCCCCTGATCAGCATAGAGCCTGCTTCTCCCTCGCCCTCTGCCTGTCACTCCCCCTGCTTGTGCTCTCTCTCTTTCTCTATGTCAAATAAATAAATAAAATAAATATTTGTTATTGTTTTTAAACAAGTTATTCATTTATTTCTAAATTAGAGTATGTAGGCAAACAGGAATTTGGAGAATTGATGTAGACATTTAGACATTTCAGGATCTGACCTCTCCTACCTGCTTTATAAAGTTAAAAAAAATTAGGACCTGAATTATCCAGGCAAATTAACTCCCTACATTTGTTCAATTTATTTGATAATTGCTTTGCTATTTAATTTTAATTGTGTAGACATAATTTCATCGAAGTGTTTATATGTATCCGGAGGTTGATAATTTTACAGAGGATGATTGCCGATGACACTGACACTGGACGAGGCGGGAATGTTGATAGGGACAGTTCCCTTCTTATAATAATAATAATGAGGGCACCTGGGTGGCTCAGTGGGTTAAGCCACTGCCTTTGGCTCAGGTCATGATCTCAGGGTCCTGGGATCGAGTCCCGCATCGGGCTCTCTGCTCAGCGGGGAGCCTGCTTCCTCCTCTCTCTCTGCCTGCCTCTCTGTCTACTTGTGATCTCTGTCTGTCAAATAAATAAATAAAATCTTTAAAAATATTAAAAAAAATAATAATGAACACATTGCCAAAAACCAAACTCTGCTTACTGAATAAAACAAAGCAGAATGATGAGTTTCTTGCAAGGCTTTCGACCTGCAAACTTGGAAACTCAAGGCAGGGAGTACTGAGTTGCTCACAGACTATGGAATTTCATAGGATAAACATGGAAGTTATTTAACTTTTTCAGCTAATTGGTTCTAGTGAGCTTTCTTTCTTTTTTTTTTTTTTTAAAGATTTTATTTATTTATTTGACAGACAGAGATCACAAGCAGGCAGAGAGGCAGACAGAGAGAGAGGAGGAAGCAGGCTCCCTGTCAAGCAGAGAGCCCGATGCGGGGCTCGATCCCAGAATCCTGGGATCATGACCTGAGCCGAAGGCAGAGGCTTTAACCCACTGAACCACCCAGGCACCCCTCTAGTGAGCTTTCTTATTTGGATCAGGGTAACTGAGTCAGGATGATAAGGAAGTTCCGAGGTGGCATGAAGAGATTTGGTGTTTGAGGATTGGCTCGTGTCCTCTAATGATTTCTGTGAAGTGCTGAAAGTACCTAAAGGAATAGGTTTTTTTAAAAAATGTACCTGTGTTGAACATTTACATTTTGTCCTTGACATAAATGACTCCATTTTAGTTTGGTCCTGTAATATAAATAACACTTACTACTTACTAGGCACCATTCTGAACAATTAATTTTACCCTCAAATGACCCTAATATGGTAGATGCCATTATTGTCCTCATTTTACCAAAAGGGCAGCTGAATCTCAGAGACTTAAATCGTTTGCCCAAGACCACAAAATCCACAATGGCAAAGCCAGGATTTGAACTCAAGTATCTGGCTCTAGAATCTGGGCATGTAACTATTGGACTATATAATTAACTTACCTTTGGGCAATTTCATGATTCCCTTCTGGCATAAGCCATCCTGATAAGCAAGAACCCCACAATCTTGAATTATTTTTATTTCAAGAGATTATTTGGTTCTAATCTAGGAATAAAAAGTGGGGAACACAAACTCAAATATCTAGACAGGGCCAGAGAGGGAGAATTATGAAGTGAGCAGGACTGGGCAAAGGATAATCAAGCAGCCCTCTTTTCTATTTTTTCTTCCCATTTAAAATAGACATTTTTAGAGGAAATATTTCTCTACCATAGAAAGGAAAATAATGCAAGTGAAATGATTAGTGGTAGCTGATATAGGTTCTTATTTTTAGGGAGACTACTGGGACAAGTGGGGATTCCATATTGAAGGTTACTTGCCTTGCTTAAAATGGGTGGACATTTTTAGGTTTGCTATCACCAGATTTTTTTCTCAAAAAAAAAAAAAAAAGAAAAGGAAAAGCAGGTACTCATATTTTTATATGAAATATGTACATTTTAAATTGTTAGCTCCATATTTAAAAATTATAATATGAGCTGAATAAAACCCATTCTTCATCCAGAGGTTACCAGCTGGTAGCATCTGAAGAAGTAATATCTCAAGGTTCTGTTTATGGGTATGTGCAGGTAAAAGAATGGATGAACAAATAGACTTACTTTGTACATGAATTGTCCTGAAGTCAATAATAACTGATTACATTTATCATCTTGGAGCTGGACTGTATTATAAATAGGAGTGGTTTTCAATGACTTGGCTTCCTAGTCAGAAAAGGAGAGCTATGAACTCCATAATAATAGGTTTTAAGATTTATAAAGTAAAAAAAATTCATAAACATATAGAGTGAATCAGTATGGTCCTCGGATAATAACAGGCAAATATTTTTCTCTGTGCATACAGAGTGATCAGCAATTGCTGTAGCAATTTGCACCTTGATGGATGGATCATTCTATGCAGATTTTGAACTCTTACTTTTATTCTATAAAATATAGGTTTAGGTGATTCTACCCTTTTCTTTCACTATTGAGATATTGAGGAATTTAGACAATAAACATGCTTGAAGGAAAAGAGAAACTAAATTGTTGTCAATTCCTGCTCCATCCAGTCCCAGCCTAAGTATGCAGAGTGTGCATTCCTGGAGATTCCTCTTTCCTTCCACTAATGAGAATACAATTGTAATGTGGCAAAGACTCTTTTTCAAGTTAATACCTGGAGACTGAGGAGTGAGTCTTTTGCCATGGTAGAGTGACAGGCATAACAAACCCTCTTCCTCCAAAACAGTGATAAAACTGTATAATACTACCAAAAACAACCATTTTAGAAACTTGGAAATTGACTAAGGACATACAACAAACTGATTAGTGTTTAATGAGAACTGCTGAGCTTCAAGTATAAGTGACGAGAGTGTGGGCTGCTTCTGTTCTGTCTTCTGCAGTTCTATCATATGATAATTTGGCCAGGGTGGTGAGCCATGAGCGAGGCGAGCTTAGCTGCCAGAAGGGCCCAATTTGATTCGGAGAGGGGAGTGCAAAACCCCATGCTCTCAATTATTGTCAGAAATGGTCAACAAACAAACCAGGAAGGCTAATGATGCAGCTAGCTTGAAGTGGTTCTGCTAGGGGGGATAAGCGAGGAACCAACAGACTGGCAAGAAATGTAACAGAGAGAAGAAGGGAATGAGATAGCTGTAGCGCATCTTGGTAAGCTCTCCCTTGTCCCTAGTGCTCTGGAAGAAGGCCCACACACCCAAAGCTGTGCACATACTCCAGAGTTCTCCACAAATCCCTGGGTGAGTTTGAGGATTTTACCCAAGAAGTAAAAGTTGGAACAGGCTTGAAAAACAATGTGCCTTGTGTACTGAGTTGAATAGTGTCCACCCAAAGGTTAAGTGCAAGTCCTAACTCCAGGCACCTTTGAACGTGATCTTATTTGGAAATAGAGTCTTTGAAGTGTAATTAAGTGATGGTTCTTGAGATACTCCTGAATTTAGAATAGGCCCTAAGTCAGTGACTGGTGTCTTTGTAGGAGAAAAGGATAGAGGAATTTAGGACACACAGACAAGCCAAAGGAGAAACATGGAGGAGAAGGCCAGGGGAAGGTGGAAGCAGAGAATGAAAGAATGAATCTACAAATCCAGCAGCACAGGACTTCCAGGACCTACCACAAGCCAGGAGAGAGACATGGAACAGATCCTGCTCTCAACCTCTAGAAGGGCCCAGCCCCACTTACATCTCAATTTCAGGTATCTGGTCTCCAGAACTGTGAAAGGATACATTTCTATTGTTATGGGCCACAAAGTTTTTGGAAATTTGTTACAGTAGTCCTAGGAAATGAATACACTTGGAAATTAACAAATGAAAATACCAACTTCCCAGAATGAAAAGGGAGGCAGGAGTTAGGCTCAGAGAGACATGTCTTGTCTGGTTTCTGGTGCCTTACTAGTTTGTGATCCTCAGTTTCCTTCTCTGTCAAATGGGCCTCCTTGCAGAAGCCTTCCTCTAAATCCAGCTGGTAATAAACTCTTGTTCTCCAGGCAAACTTTCCCTTTCTCTCTCTACTCAGCTCCTCATGTTGAATTATTTTTGTACGTAAGGTATCCCCCATATTTCAAAATTCCCATTATACGACTTCACTTTGACAAAAGACCTACATTCATGCCTGTTTTCTAACTGAAAGCAATCCCAAAACGGTTTTGGATTTTACAACAAAAGATGAAATGCGTTACTCAGTGTTACTTTGCAAGAGCCAAGCTAGAGTCAGGGCGGCGCAGAGCCCTGAGAGCTGCCCCGCCCATCTCCTTCCCCTGGAACTGCACTCTGCCTCTCAGTCTCAAGCTTCCATGGCTTTGACCTATGTCTGCCAGCATCTGTGCTTTATCTGTATGTATTGTGTGCATCTGGTAGCAAGATGTGCTTGAAGGTTATCAGAAAAGCCTAAGAGAGTTATTTTTTGGGTCTGGAAATACTAAAAAAGTTTCTTTATAAATTAGTGGTAATTGTTTCTTTGCTTTACAATCATTTTGGCTTAATGAAAGATTTTTTTTTAATTTTTATTTGTTTATTTACAGCATAACAGTGTTCATTGTTTTGGCATCACACCCAGTGCTCCATGCAGTACGTGCCCTCCTCATTACCCACCACCTGGTCCCTCAACCTCCCAACACCCCACTCCCCCGCCGCCCCTTCATAACCCTCTAGTTGTTTTTCAGAGTCCATAGTCTCTCATGGTTCATCTCCCCTTCCAGTTTCCCTCAACTCCCTCTCCTCTCCATCTCCCCATGTCCTCCATGTTATTTGTTATGCTCCACAAATAAGTGAGACCATATGATACTTGACTCTCTCTGCTTGACTTATTTCACTCAGCATAATTTCTTCCAGTCCCGTCCATGTTGCTACAAAAGTTGGGTATTTGTCCTTTCTGATGGAGGCATAATACTCCATTGTGTATATGGACCACATCTTCCTTATCCATTCATCCGTTGAAGGGCATCTTGGTTCTTTCCACAGTTTGGCGACCGTAGCCATTGCTGCAATAAACATTGGGGTACAAATGGCCCTTCTTTTCACTACATCTGTATCTTTGGGGTAAATACCCAGCAGTGCAATTGCAGGGTCATAGGGAAGCTCTATTTTTAATTTCTTCAGGAATCTCCACACTGTTCTCCAAAGTGGCTGCACTAACTTGCATTCCCACCAACAGTGTAAGAGGGTTCCTCTTTCTCCACATCCTCTCCAACACACGTTGTTTCCTGTCTTGCTAATTTTGGCCATTCTAACTGGTGTCAGGTGGTATCTCAATGTGGTTTTAATTTGAATCTCCCTGATGGCTAGTGATGATGAACATTTTTTCATGTGTCTGATAGCCATTTGTATGTCTTCATTGGAGAAGTGTCTGTTCATATCTTCTGCCCATTTTTTGATATGATTATCTGTTTTGTGTGTGTTGAGTTTGAGAAGTTCTTTATAGATCCTGGATATCAACCTTTTGTCTGTACTGTCATTTGCAAATATCTTCTCCCATTCTGTGGGTTGCCTCTTTGTTTTGTTGACTGTTTCCTTTGCTGTGCAGAAGCTTTTGATCTTGAGGAAGTCCCAAAAGTTCATTTTTGCTTTTGTTTCCTTGGCCTTTGGAGACATATCTTGAAAAAAGTTGCTGTGGCTGATATCGAAGAGGTTACTGCCTATGTTCTCCTCTAGGATTCTGATAGATTCCTGTCTCACGTTGAGGTCTTTTATCCATTTCGAGTTTATCTTTGTGTATGGTGTAAGAGAATGGTCGAGTTTCATTCTTCTACATATCGCTGCCCAGTTTTCCCAGCACCATTTATTGAAGAGACTGTCTTTTTTCCATTGAATATTTTTTCCTGTTTTGTCGAAGATTATTTGACCATAGAGTTGAGGGTCCATATCTGGGCTCTCCACTCTGTTCCACTGGTCTATGTGTCTGTTTTTATGCCAGTACCACGCTGTCTTGGTGATCACAGCTTTGTAGTAAAGCTTGAAATCGGGTAACGTGATGCCGCCAGTTTTGTTTTTGTTTTTCAACATTTCCTTAGCAATTCGGGGTCTCTTCTGGCTCCATACAAATTTTAGGATTATTTGCTCCAGCTCTTTGAAAAATATCGGTGGAATTTTGATCGGAATGGCATTAAAAGTATAGATTGCTCTAGGCAGTATAGACATTTAAACAATGTTTATTCTTCCAATCCAAGAGCATGGAACAGTCTTCCATCTTTTTGTGTCTTCTTCAATTTCTTTCATGAGTGTTCTGTAGTTCCTCGAGTATAGGTCCTTTACTTCTTTGTTTAGGTTTATGCCCAGGTATCTTATGGTTCTTGGTGCTATAGTAAATGGAATCGATTCTCTAATTTCCCTTTCTGTATTTTCATTGTTGGTGTATAAAAAAGCCACTGATTTCTGTACATTGACTTTGTATCCTGCCACGTTACTGAATTGCTGTATGAGTTCTAGTAGTTTGGGGGTGGAGTCTTTGGGGTTTTCCATATAAAGAATCATGTCATCTGCGAAGAGAGAGAGTTTGACTTCTTCCTTGCCAATTTGGATACCTTTTATTTCTCTTTGTTGTCTGATTGCTGTTGCTAGAACTTCTAATACTATGTTGAACAAGAGTGGTGAGAGTGGGCATCCTTGTCGTGTTCCTGATCTCAACGGGAAGGCTGCAAGCTTTTTCCCATTGAGGATAATATTTGCTGTGGGTCTTTCATAGATAGATTTTATGAAGTTCAGGAATGTTCCCTCTATCCCTATACTTTGAAGCGTTTTCATCAGGAACGGATGCTGGATTTTGTCAAATGCTTTTTCTGCATCAATTGAGAGGACCATGTGGTTCTTCTCTCTTCTCTTATTGATGTGTTCTATCACACTGATTGATTTGCGAATGTTGAACCAACCTTGCAACCCAGGGATGAATCCCACCTGGTCATGGTGGATAATCTTTTTAATGTGCTGCTGGATCCTGTTTGCTAGGATCTTGTTGAGAATCTTTGCATCCATATTCATCAGTGATATTGGTCTGAAATTCTCTTTTTTGGTAGGGTCTTTGCCTGGTTTGGGGATCAGGGTAATGCTGGCTTCATAAAAAGAGTCTGGAAGTTTTCCTTCTGCTTCAATTTTTTGGAACAGCTTCAGGAGAATTGGTGGTATTTCTTCTTTGAAAGTTTGGTAGAATTCCCCAGGGAATCCGTCAGGTCCTGGGCTCTTGTTTTTTGGGAGGTTTTTGATCACTGCTTCAATCTCATTACTAGATATCGGTCTATTCAGGTTGTCAATTTCTTCCTGGTTCAATTTT
The DNA here is from genome assembly GCF_922984935.1 of Meles meles. NCBI lineage: Eukaryota > Metazoa > Chordata > Mammalia > Carnivora > Mustelidae > Meles > Meles meles. The sequence continues at coordinate 59,884,193 of NC_060069.1, forward strand.
GGGAGTTTGTAGCTTTCCAGGAATGCATCCATTTCATCTAGGTTGCTTAGCTTATTGGCATATAACTGTTGGTAATAATTTCTGATGATTGTTTCTATTTCCTTGGTGTTAGTTGTGATCTCTCCCTTTTCATTCATCATTTTATTAATTTGGGCTTTCTCTCTTTTCTTTTGGATTAGTGTGGCCAATGGTTTATCGATCTTATTGATTCTTTCAAAAAACCAGCTTCTAGTTTCATTGATACGTTCTACTGTATCTCTGGTTTCTACCTCATTGATCTCTGCTCTAATCTTGATTATTTCCCTTCTTGCATGTGGAGTTGGTTTGATTTGTTGTTGATTCTCCAGTTCTTTAAGGTGTAGAGACAGCTGGTGTATTCTGGATTTTTCAATGTTTTTGAGGGAGGCTTGGATGGCTATGTATTTCCCCCTTAGAACCGCCTTTGCTGTATCCCATAGGTTTTGGACCGAGGTGTCTTCATTCTCTTTGGTTTCCATGAATTGTTTAAGTTTGTCTTTGATCTCCTGGTTGATCCAAGCATTCTTAAGCAAGGTGGTCTTTAGCTTCCAGGTGTTTGAGTTCCTTCTGAACTTTTCCTTGTGATTGAGCTCCAGTTTCAAAGCATTGTGATCGGAGAATATGCAGGGAATAATGTCAGTCTTTTGGTATCGGTTGAGTCCTGCTTTGTGACCCAGTATGTGGTCTATTCTGGAGAAGGTTCCATGTGCACTTGAGAAGAATGAGTATTCTGTTGTTTTAGGGTGGAATGTTCTATATACGTCGATGAGGTCCATCTGGTCCAATGTTTCATTCAATGCTCTTATTTCTTTATTAATTTTCTGCCTCGATGATCTGTCTATTTCTGAGAGAGGCGTATTAAGATCTCCTACTATTATTGTATTCATATCAATATGACTCTTTATCTTGATTAATAGTTTTCTTATGTAATTGGGTGCTCCCATATTGGGGGCATAGATATTCACAATTGTTACATCGTCTTGTCGGATAGTCCCTTTAAGAATTATGTAGTGTCCTTCTGTATCTCTGACTACAGTCTTTAGTTTAAAATCTAATTTATCTGATATGAGAATCGCTACTCCGGCCTTCTTTTGAGGCCCATTGGCATGAAAGATGCTTCTCCATCCCTTCACTTTCAGTCTGGATGTATCCTTAGGTTCAAAATGGGTCTCTTGTAGGACAACATATGGATGGGTCCTGTCGTTTTATCCAATCTGCAACCCTGTGTCGTTTTATGGGCGCATTTAGGCCATTCACATTGAGAGTGATTATTGAGAGATAGGTTTTTATTGACATCGTGTTGCCTTTGAAGTCTTTCTGTCTATAGATTGTTTCTATATTTCTGTTCAATGATATTCTTAGGATTTTTTCTCTTTTATAGGACCCCCCTTAATATTTCCTGCAGTGTCGGTTTGGTGGTTGCATAGTCTTTTAAGCCTTGCCGGTCTTGGAAACTCTTTATCTCTCCTTCCATTTTAAATGTCAGTCTTGCTGGATAGAGTATTCTTGGTTGCATGTTCTTCTCATTTAGTACTCTGAATATATTTTGCCAGCCCTTCCTGGCTTTCCAGGTCTCTGTGGAAAGGTCTGACGTTATTCTAATGGGCTTTCCTCTGTATGTAAGAAGCTTCTTTGTCCTAGCTGCTTTTAAGAGGGTCTCTCTTGAAACATAATTCCCCATTTTAACGATAAGGTGCCGTGAGGACTTTCGAGAATCTAAAATCTTGGGAGGAAATCTTTCTGCCTCTAGTACATGAACGTTGTTTCCATTCATGAGATTGGGAAAATTTTCATAGACAACTTCTTCCACTATATCTTCTAGACTTCTTTCTTTTTCTTCCCCTTCAGGGATTCCAATAATTCTGACGTTGGAACATTTCATGGCATCGTTTATTTCCCTGATTCTGTTTTCGTGGCTTCTGAGCTGTTTGTTCCAGGCTTCCTCCTGATCCTTTCTCTCTATCTGTTTGTCCTCCAGATCACTAATTCTATCTTCTGTCTCAGTTACCCTAGCTTTTAGAGAATTTAGATTGGATTGGAACTCATTGAGAGCATTTTGAACATCATCCCTGGTGGCTTTCAGTTCTGCCCTAACATTGTGAACATCATCCCTGGTGGCTTTCAGTTCTGCCCTAATCAATTCTGTTTGGTCATCCATGGCTTTCTCCAACCTAGCTATTGCCTGGATAATTGTTAGTCTGAATTCCTTTTCTGACATATTGTCTATGTCGATAGCCATTAGTTCTGTTGCAGAAGGCCCATCCTCTGTATTTTTCTTCTGTTGGGTATTCCTCCTCCTAGTCATTTTGGTAAGAGATGACTAAACAGATGCAGCTGGACTTATCGATTGTGGTGCAGTCAATGTTCACCCTGGAACGCTTCTGTGCAATCAGGATTCCCCACCCAAATGAGAGAAAAAAGAAAAGAAAAAGAAATAGAGAAGAAGAAAGAAAAAAAAAGGGGAAAGAAAAGAGGGAAAAAAAAGGAAAAAAAAAAAGGAAAAAAAAGGAAAAAAAAAGAGAGAGAGAGAGAGATAGGGAAAAAAGGGAAGATAAAAGAGAAGGCTCAGCCCAAATGGGCCACAAGGTAAGATTTGTGGAGTATACAAACAAAAACAGACAGACAAAAAGAGTGATAAAAGTATATGACAAGAGAAAAAAATATGTATATATAAGCAAAAAAAAGGGAAGAACCTCATCAGAAAGAACCCCAAGTATAAGGTTTATATATTATTAGGACAAACACAAATTCACAGAAACACTGACAGAAGGAAAAATTGGGAGAATGGTTATAGATTCTCAGTGTGGGTGAGGAAGGTTATTTTGATTCTTCCTGAAGGTATCTTGATGTTTTTGTTAAGGAACTCAACTTTCCTAAGTTACAGGGGGATTAGAAACTGGTTTGCTTATAGGGGTAGCATTGATTGGGGAAAGGGGATTACCTTGAAGTTTAACTCTATATATATAGTAGAAAATAAAAATTAAAAAAGAATAAACTAGACTAAACTAAGTTAAAATTAAAAAGAATTAAAAAAAATAGAAAAACAAAAGAAAAACACGGGTATATGTATCAAAAAGTTCAGGTTAGAAGGTTATTAAAGAATTTGATGTACTGGACATCTCAGTGTGATGGTAAATAGGTTAAAAATTATAAAAAGTATAAAAAATAGGTTAAAAAATTTAAAAAGAACCAGAATATTGGTAAAGAGTTAAAAATAAAAGTTGTATTTATGAAGTAGTGGTGATTGTTCTCTTGTAGTCTTTTTTTTTTTTTCTTCCTTCCTGGTTGGTTTTCTGGGGGAGGGGCCTGCCACGTGGGTTTTCAGACAATGATGTTCCCTGAGTTAGGTCCTCCCGCTCCCCTCAAGGGGGTGAGCTCTTTTTTTTTTCAGGAAACTGTTTTTTTTCAGCCTTTTGTTCTCTGGGGGTTTTTATGTTCTTTCATCTGCTTTCTCTCGCCTTGACAGCTTTTGATGGTTTTTGGAGGTTTAGAGGAGAGCAAACCACCCCAACCTCCCTCTCAGAGAGAAGCCTCAGACTGTTTTGCAAAAGCTGCTGGCAGAGTCGGTTCTGAGTCACTGTCCCTGGGGATGCAGGAGCTCCTCGTTGTACCCAAAACCAGGGCAGCGGTGGCTGTCTAGGCAGCTCCAGACCGCCAGAGAGGTTCCGAGCAGAGATCGCGCACTGAGATTTTCCCGCTGTCCCGGGCTGGGAATGTCTGGTTTTTCTGGCTGCCAGAGCTCCAGGCTAGCGCCTATGAGCACCTTTCCCAAGGGAGGGTGTGGGACGCGCGCGTTTCAGGATTGCCGTCTGGCCAGGCTCCCAGCCCCTCACGGGAGCCAGACCCCAGTCGTTCTCGGGCACGCTGGCGTTCAGGTGCAGTGGCCGCTCAGGGACGGAGACCTGATTTCTCCGCCGCACTCTCTCTGGCTCCGCGCCAGGGGAGGCTGTCCTGGGTCCGGGGACTTAGGTCCCTGACCCTAACCGCCCAGGTTCCCACTATTACCCCCCCGCGATCCTTTGCTCTTTGTTTCTTGAGTGCTTTCAACCAGACTCCAAGTTAATGCTGGTCCCCAGACGCAGAGCACTCTCGTGTTGGGGTGTTACTTTCCGATAGGTCACCTCTGGTGGCTCCCTCCCCCTTTTGTTTATCTTCGGATGTTCCCAGTCTGCTTTACCTGCCACTGGCATCTTCTGCTCCTGTAGAGATCCAGACGTGTATAATTCTGATCTCAGGCTGATTTCATGGGTGGTCGGAGTTCTTTGGTAGGTAATCAGCTCACTTTAGGGTACAGGTTGAAATGGTGCCTCCTCCTACTTCCACGCCATCTTGACTCCCCTTAATGAAAGATTTTATGATTACTTTGCTTTCAAAACTCAACACCCAAAGAACAAACAACCCAATCAAGAAATGGGCAGAGGACATGAACAGACATTTCTACAAACAAGACGTCCAGATGGCCAACAGACACATGAAAAAGTGCTCCACATCATTCGGCATCAAGGAAATACAAATCAAAACCACAATGAGATATCACCTCACTCCAGTTATTTGTTTTTTGGATGTTGAGTTTGATAAGCTCTTTATAGATTTTCAGTACTAGCCTTTTATCTGATATGTCATTTGCAAATATCTTCTCCCATTCTGTCAGTTGTCTTTTGGTTTTGTTAACTGTTTGCTTTGCTGTGCAAAAGCTTTTTTTTTTTTTTTTTTTTAGGTTTTTTTTTTTTTAATTTATTTATTTGAGAGACAGAAATCACAAGAAGGCAGAGAGGCAGGCAGAGAGAGAGGAGGAAGCAGGCTCCCCACAGAGCAGAGAGCCCGACGCGGGGCTCAATCCCAGGACCCTGAGATCATGACCTGAGCTGAAGGCAGAGGCTTTAACCCACTGAGCCACCCAGGTGCCCCTGTGCAAAAGCTTTTGATCTTGATGAAATCCCAATAGTTCATTTTTGTCCTTGCTTCCCTTTCCTTTGGCGATGTTCTTAGGAAAAAGTTGCTGTGGCTGAGGTCAAAGAGGTTGTTGCCAGTGTTCTCCTCAAGGATTTGGATGGATTCCTTTCTCACATTGAGGTCCTTCATCCATTTTGAGTCTATTTTCATGTGTGGTGTAAGGAAATGGTCTAGTTTCATTTTTCTGCATGTGGCTGTCCAATTTTCCCAACACCATTTGTTGAAGAGGCTGTCTTTTTTCCATGGACATTCTTTCCTGCTTTGTTGAAGATTTGTTGACCATAGAGTTGAGGGTCTATTTTTGGGTTCTCTACTCTGTTCCATTGATCTATGTGTCTGTTTTTGTGCCAGTACCATACTGTCTTGATGAGTACAGCTTTGTAATAGAGCTTCAAGTCTGGAATTGTGATGCCACCAACTTTGGCTTTCTTTTTCAATATTCCTTTGGCTATTCAAGGTCTTTTCTGGTTCCATACAAATTTTAGGATTATTTGTTCCATTTCTTTGAAAAAACTGGATGGGATTTTGATAGGGATTGCATTAAATGTATAGATTGCTTTGAGTAGCATAGACATTTTCACAATATTTTTTCTTCCAATCCATGAGCTGGACCATATCTTCTTTATGCATTCATCTGTTGAAGGGCATCTTGGTTCTTTCCACAGTTTGGTGACTGTGACCATTGCTGCTATGAACATTGGGGTACATATGGTCCCTCCTTTCACTAAATCAGTATATTTGGAGTAAATATCCAGTAGTGCAATTGCAGGGTCATACGGTAGCTCTATTTTTAATTTCTTCAAGAATTTTCACACTGTTTTCCAAAGTGGCTGCATCAACTTGCATTCCCACCAACAGTATAAGAGGGTTTCACTTTCTCAACATCCTCTCCAACACATGTTGTTTACTGTCTTGTTAATTTTGGCCATTCTAACTGGTGTAAAGTGGTATCTCAATGTGGTTTTGATTTGAATATCCCTGATGGCTAATGTGTGTTCCCCCTTTTTATTTTCAGTGACACCTGTGTACATCCCTCAGGAAAAAGGCAGCATTTGAACTGTTCTTTGAGAAATGTGTAGGCCTTAGGCTGGTGGAGAGGTTCAGGGAGGATGCTCCAGGTGAAAGAAATAATAGGACCCATCAAAGTCTGCTCACAGGATGCTAGGAGTCTACCTGCTTGGAGGGGAATCTGCAACCCTGCCTAAAAAATGCCCAAGGTACTCTTAGCTGAACTGTAAATTCCTTCTTTCTTAAAGTGTGGTGTCCAAACTTTACAGTGTAGGGCCCACATTTCTGCACACATGCTTTACACTTATTAAACTTTTTAGTTCATACACCTGCCTTCATGTTTTTGTGGTCTAGGGTCATATGTGGTAAAACCAAATGGGACCACAGATCTCAGAACCAGACCGGCTGTCTAAATCTGGGATTATGTCCAGCTATAAATAGTGATTGGCCCAGAGTCAACTAGCAAAATTAAGGGGTAGAGGGATTGGGTATTTGGGGAAAAGAAGGAAAGAATGCCAAGAAACCGACGTGTTACAAATTAACCCTCCAGGAACAAGAGCAGTATAAAGCTGTAGGCAACTGCAATTGATGGCAATAAAGTTGGTCTGAAAGGAAATGTATGAAGTGGTAATGAGGAAAATACAGAAAAGATCCTGTCTTTACAGGTGAACCCCCCTCTGAATCAGAGTTGTGGCTTCCTTTTAAAAATAATTTAAAAGGAGGGGCGCCTGGGTGGCTCAGTGGATTAAAAATAATTTAAAAGGGTGTGACTGGGTGGCATAGTTGATTAAGAATCTAGCTCTTGCTTTTGGCTCAGGTCATGATCTCAGTCCAGCATGGAATCTGCTTAACATTCTTTCTCTCCCTCTGTCCCTCCCCCAGCTACTCTCTCTCAAATAAATAAATATTCGAAATAATAATGTAAAAATTTTCACTTTTTAGGAAAGTTATTTGTGGAAAAATGTGAATTAACTTTATAAAACAAAAACACTACAACAAAAATGTATGATGTACTATATTCTGGGTAACTGAACATAATTTTTAAAAAAAGTATGAAAATAAAACTACCGTGTAAAAGGTTTTTTTAAATGTGTATACATGTCATAGCAAGCTTAATATGTTTTTTATATTTTCTTAATGAACATATAATGTGTTATTTGCTTCAGAGGTACAGGTCTGTGAATCATCCATCTTATACAATTCACAGCACTCACCATAGCACATACCCTCCCCAATGTCCATAACCCAACCACCCTATCCCTACCCCACCCCCAGCAACCCTCAGTTTGTTTCCTGATATTAAGAGTCTCTTATGGTTTGTCTCCTTTCCTGGTCCCATCTTGTTTCAGTTTTTCGCTCCCTGCCCTCCACGATCTGCCACCCTGCCTTTCAAATTCCTCATATCACAGAGATCATATAATAATTATTTTTCTCTGGTTGACTTCTTTTGTTTAACATAATACCCTCTAGTTCTATCCACATTGTCACAAATGGTGAGATTTCTCTTTAATGGCTTCATAGTATTCCATTTGTGTGTGTGTGTGTGTGTGTGTGTGTGTATGTGTGTGTGTGTGTATACCACATCTTCTTTATCCATTCATCTATTCATGGACACCTAGGCTCTTTCCATAGTTTGGCTATTGTGGACATTGCTGCCATAAACATTTGGGTGCACGTGCCCCTTCAGATCACTACATTTGTATCTTTGGGGTAAATACCCAGTATTGCAATCCCTGGGTTGTAGGGTAGGTCTATTTTCAACTTTTTGAGGAACCTCCATACTGTTTTCCAGTGTGGCTGCACCAGCTTGCATTCCCAGCAACAGTGTAGGAGGGTTCCCCTTTCTCCACATCCTTGCCAATGCCTGTCGTTTCCTGACTTGTTAATTTTAGCCATTCTGACTGGTGTGAGGTGGTATCTCACTGTGGTTTTGATTTGTATTTCCCTGATGCCAAGTGATGTGGAGCACCTTTTCATGTGTCTGTTGGCCATCTGGATGTCTTCTTTGCAGAAATATCTGTTCATGTCTTCTGCCCATATCTTGATTGGATTATATTCTTTGGGTATTGAGTTTGATAAGTTCTTCATAAATTTTGCATAGTAGCCCTTTATCTGATATGTCATTTGCAAATATCTTCTCCCATTCTGTCAGCTCTTTGGTTTTATTGACTGTTTCTGTTGCTATGCAAAAGCTTTTGATCGTGATGAAGTCCCAATAGTTCATTTTTGCCCTTGCTACCCTTGCCTTTTGTGATGTTTTTAGGAAAAAGTTGTTGCAGCTGAGGCTGAAGAGGTTGTTGCCTGTGTTCTCAAGGATTTGGATGAATTCCTGTCTCATACTGAGGTCTTTCATCTGTTTTAAGTCTATTTTTGTGTGTGGTATAAGGAAATAGTCCAGTTTCTTTCTTATGTATGTGACTGTCAAATATTCCCAACATCATTTGTTAAAGAGACTGTCATTTTTCCATTGGACATTCTTTCCTGCTTTGTCAAAGATTAATTGACCATAGAGTGGAGGGTCCATTTCTGGGCTCTCTATCCTGTTCCATTGATCTATGTGTCTGTTTTTGTGCCAGTACCATACTGTCTTGATGATGACAGCTTTGTAATAGAGCTTGAAGTCTGGAATTGTGATGCCGCCAACTTTGTTTTTCTTTTTCAACATTCCTCTGGTTATTCTTGGTCTTTTCTGGCTCCATACAAATTTTAGGATTATTTGTTCCATTTCTTTGAAAAAACTGGATGGGATTTTGATAGGGATTGCATTAAACATGTAGATTGCTTTAGGTAGCATAGACATTTTCACAATATTTTTTCTTCCAATCCATGAGCTTTTCCATTTCTTTGTTTCTTCCTTCATTTCTTTCATGAGTACTTTATAGTTTTTGGAGTACAGATTCTTTGCCTCTTTGGTTACATTTATTCCTAGGTTTCTTATTGTTTGGGGTATAATTGTAAATGGGACTGACTCCTTAATTTCCCATTCTTCTGTCTTGCTGTTGTTGTAAAGAAACGAAACTGATTTCTTTGCCTTCATTTTATATCCTGACACTTTACTGAATTCCTGGGTGAGTTCTAGCAGTTTTGGAGTGGAGCCTTTTGGGTTTTCCACATAAAATATCATATCATCTGCAAAGAGTGAGAGTTTGACTTCTTTGCCTATTTGGATGCCTTTTATTTCTTTTTGTTGTCTGATTGCTGAGGTTAGGACTTCTAGTACTATGTTGAATAGCAGTGGTGTTATTGGACAGCTCTACCATGTTCCTGATCTTAGGGGAAAAGATCTCAGTTTTTTTCCCATTGAGAATGATTTTCACTGTGGGTTTTTCATAGATGGCTTTTATGATACTGAGGTATGTACCCTCTATCCCTACACTTTGAAGAGTTTTGATCAGGAAGGGATATTGTACTCTGTCAAATGCTTTTCCAGCGTCTATTGAGAATATCATATGGTTCTTGTTCTTTCTTTTATTAATGTATTGTATCACATTGATTGACTTGTGGATGTTGAACCAACCTTGCAGCCCAGGAATAAATCCCACTTGGTTGTGGTAAATAATCATTTTAATGTACTGTTGGATCCTATTGGCTAGTATTTTGGTGAGAATTTTTGCATCCCTGTTCATCAAGGATATTGGTCTATAATTCTCCTTTTTGATGGGGTCCTTTTCTGATTTTGGGATCAAGGTAATGCTGGCCTCATAAAATGAGTTTGGAAGTTTCCCTTCCATTTCTATTTTTGGAACAGTTTCAGGAGAATAGGTATTAATTCTTCCTTGAATGATTGGTAGAATTCCCCTGGGAAGTTGTCTGGCCCTGGGCTCTTGGTTTTTGGGAGATTTTTGATGACTGCTTCAATATCCTTACTGGATATGGGTCTGTTCACATTTTCTATTTCTTCCTGGTTCAGTCTTGGTAGTTCATATGTCTCTAGGAATGCATCCATTTCTTCCACATTGTCAAATTTGCTGGTTTGTAGTTGCCCATAATACGTTCTTATCATTGTATTTCTTTGGTGTTGGTTGTGATCTCTCTTTTCATTCATGATTTTATTTATTTGGGTCCTTTCTCATTTCTTTTTGATAAATCTGGCTAGGGTATCATCAATCTTATTAATTCTCTCAAAAAACAAGCTCCTAGTTTTGTTGATTTGTTCTACTGTTCTTTTGGTTTCTATTTCAGTGATTTCTGCTCTGATCTTTACTATTTCTCTTATCCTGCTGGGCTTAGGATTTCTTTGCTGTTATTTCTCCAGCTCCTTTAGGTATAGGGTTAGGTTGTGCTTCAGACCTTTCTTGTTTCTTGAGAAAGGCTTATATTGCTATATACTTTCCTCTCAGGACTGCCTTTGTTGTGTCCCAAGAAATTTTTTTAAAGATTTTATTTATTTATTTGACACACACAGAGAGAAAGTGCACAAGCAGGGGGATTGGCAGGCAGAAGGAGAGGGAGAAGCAGGCTCCCTGCAGAGCAGAGAAAGCCTGATATGGGACTCGATCCCAGGACTCCAGGATCCTGAACTGAATCCCAAAGATTTTGAGCAGTTGTGTTTTCATTTTCACTTGTTTCCATTAATTTTTTTTTAGTTCTTCTTTAATTTCCTGGTTGACCCATTTATTTTTTAGTACGATGCTCCTTAGCCTCCATGTATTTGTGTTCTTTCCAGCTTTCCTCTTGTGGTTGAGTTCAAGTTTCAAAGCATTATGATCTGAAAATATGCAAGGAATGCTCCCAATCTTTTGGTACTGGTTGAGAAGTAATTTGGGTACCCAGGATGTGATCTATTCTGGAGAATGTTCCATGTGCACTAGAGAAGAATGTGTATTATGTTGCTTTGGGATGGAATGTTCTAAATATATTTGTGATGTCTGTCTGATCCAATGTGTCATTTAAAGACTTTATTTCCTTGTTGATCTTTTGCTTAGATGATATGTCCATTTCAGTGAGGGGAGTGTTAAAGTCCCCTACTATTATTGTATTACTGTTGATATGTTTCTTTGATTTTGTTATTATATGGTTTATATAATTGACTTCTGGACTATGGTTTATATAATTGACTTCTCCCATGTTAGGGGCATAGATATTTAAAATTGTTAGATCTTCTTGTTGGAAAGTTGCTTTAAATATGATATAGTGTCCTTTCTCATATGATATAGTGTCCTTTCTCATCTCTTATTATAGTCTTTGGCTTGAAATCTAATTTATCTAATATAAAGATTGCCACTCCAGCTTTCTTTTGATGTCCATTAGCATGGTAAATTGTTTTCCATCCCCTCACTTTAAATCTGGAGGTGTCTTTGGGTCTAAAATGAGTTTTTTCCAAACAGCATATTGATAGGTCTTGTTTTTTATCCATTCTGATATTCTTTGTCTTTTGATTGGGGGCATTTAGCATATTTCCATTCAGGGTAACTATTGAAAGATATGAATTTAGTGCCATTGTATTGCCTGTAGGGTGACTGTTACTGTATATTGTCTCTGTTTCTTTCTGATGTGTTACTTTTAGGTTCTCTCTTTGCTTATAGGACACTTTTCAGTTTTTCCTGTGGGGTTGGTTTGGTGTTTGCAAGTTCTTTTAGTTTTTGTTTGTCCTGGAAGCTTTTTAATCTCTCCTTCTATTTTCAGTGACAGCCTAACTGGAAACATTATTCTTGGCTGCTTATTGTTCTTGTTCAGTGCCCTGAATATATCATGCCAGTCCTTTCTGGCCTGCCAGGTCTCTGTGGATAAGTCTGCTGCCAATCTAATATTTCTACCATTGTATATTATAGACCTCTTGCTCCAAGCTGCTTTCAGGATTTTCCCCTTTTCACTGAGACTTGTAAATTTTACTGTTAACTGACAGGGTGTGAACCTATTTTTATTGATTTTGAGGGGTGTTCTCTGTGCTTCCTGGATTTTGATGCTTGTTCTCTACGTCAAATTAGGGAAATTCTCTGTTATAATTTGCTCCAATATACCTTTTGCCACTCTCTTTCTTTCTTCTTCTGGGTTCCCACTTCTTATGGTATTACTTATCTCTCAAATTCTCCCCTTATGGTCTGGTAGTTGTTTGTCTCTCTTTTTCTCAGCTTCTTTATTCTCCATCATTTGGTCTTCTATATCATTAATTCTCTCTTCTGCTTCATTTATCCTAGCAGTAAGAGTCTCCATTTTTATTGCACCTCATTAATAACTTTTTAAATTTCAACTTGGTTAGATTTTAGTTCTTTTATTTCTCCAGAAAGGGATTTTATTTCTCCAGAATGGGATTCTCTAGTATCTTCCATGCTTTCTTTGAGTCCAGCTAGCATCTTGATAATCACTTCTGAATTCTAGTTCTGACATATTAATAATGTCCGTATTGATTAGGTCCCTAGCTGTCAGTACCGCCTCTTGTTCTTTTTTTTTTTTTGAGGCGAGTTTTTCCACCTTATAATTTTATCCAGATAAGAATAAATAAATGAGAAAAAAAATACTAAAAGAGTAGCAATGACCCCAGAAAAATATACTCTAACCAAATTGGAAGAGATCCAAAACTGGTGGTGGTGGTGGGGGTGTTTGGTTGGGGGAGAAGAAAGGAGGAGAGAAAAAAACCACAAGTGTGTGGCTCTCTGAATAGGACAGAGCCACACACTTGATTTTGGGTGTATTTTGGTCTGTTGGAAGAAACTTCCTCCCAATATTTTAAAAAAAGAAAAATTTATACACTTAGAAAAATAAGGGTAGATGATGAAGTAATGAGTATGACTGTAAAGATGAAAATTTAAAAAGATTCTAAAAAAGGAATTGATAAGATAAGAAATTGGTTGAAAAAAAGAGGAAAGAATGTGAAAAATGTAGAACAAAGCCATGTGCTAGATTTAGGGTATATTTTGGCCTGTTAGAAGAAACTATTCCAAAATTTTAAGAAAGAATAACCTATATGTATACAAAACATAAGGTTAAATACAATGACTAAATAGAATATGACTATAAGGATGAAATTTTAAAATTTAAAAAGATTTTTAAAAAAGGTATTGATAAAATAGTTAATTGTTAAAATAGAAGGAGAAAAAATATAGAAAAAGAAAAAATAAAATTAAAAAATTTTACTTTGAAAAACTAAAGAATCATGGGGAAGAAGCCTTGAATTCTATGTGCTATATCCCATAGCTCTGATGTTTTGCTGTTGTCCTTGATTGGTGAACTTGGTCTTGGCTGGATGTTCTTGCTGATCTTCTGTGGGAGGGACCTGTTGTAGTGATTTTCAAATGTCTTTGCCCAAGGCAAAGACCACCCTTGCCAGGGACCAGGCAAGGTCCTCTCTCAGTAGCTTTTGTTCCCTGAATGCTTTCCATATAGCTTTGGAGGACAAGAATGAAGATGGTGACCTCCCAATTTCTGGTCCCATAGGAGCCAACAGCTCAGGGCCCCAATTCTCAGTGCATCCCCTGTGAAAAGTAGTCAATCACTCCCATCTCCCCGGTCTCTGGCCACACTCTGTGCTCACCCAGCCTGTGACTGAGTGTTTCTATCTCTGGCCCATGGCCCTGTTTGGAGTCTTCAAACCCAGCAGATTAATGCAGTGCACTCCTGCACTGCTCCTTCTGGAGGTGGAAGGAGGGGGTCTCCTTGGAACTGCAACTTGTGGGGCTCCTGCTAGAAGAACAGTGGTCTGACTGTGCCTTGGATCATAGTTTAAGGTAACCCAGAGCTGAGAACTCACTTCTTGGCTCTGTTTCTGCAGCTGGCTTCCCTGCTCTGATACCTGGGGCTCTGCCACTCTCAGACACCTCTGGGCTTTTTGTGACCATATGGGTCCTGAGACCACACTGTCCCAGTGAGGGCTTCACCCCCCGCTTAGCCTCTGGAGAAACATCTCTAAGTGGAGCAGAGTTCTAATATGTCCGATTTTGTGCTTCACTACTATATCGCTTGCTGGGAGCCAACCCCTCCCCCGTGGCCTATCTTCCCTTGTATCACCTCAGATTTCACTTCTCTGCATGTCCTACCTTCCAGAAAGTGGTAGCTTTTCTGTTGGTAGAATTGTTGCTCTTCTCTTTGATCTCCTGTTGAGTTTGTAGGTGTTCAGAATGATTTGATAACTATCTAGCTGAATTCTTGGGACCCGATGACTCCTAGGACTCCACCATCCTGCTCCATTTTTTTTTTTTTAAAGAAAGCATGGGGCTTTCTTTTTAAAGAAAGCAATGGGGCGCCTGGGTGGCTCAGTGGGTTAAAGCCTCTGCCTTCGGCTCAGGTCATGATCCCAGGGTCCTGGGATTGAGCCCTGCATCGGGCTCTCTGCTCTGCAGGGAGCCTGCTTCCTCCTCTCTCTCTGCCTGCCTCTCTGCCTAGTTGTGATTTCTCTCTGTCAAATAAATAAAATATTGAAAAAAAAAAGAAAGCACCATATGTTGCTTAACTTTCTGCTATCATAAAGATAATCAGTAGAATTAGAAAGCTACTTAATTGTTATTTTGGTAAAAATTTATTACATGTGTAATACATATAGGGGCATATAAGTGGAAGTAAAATTTAAAGCTAAGCATACTTTTTTTCAAGATTACTCATTTCCCACCACCCAAAGGTAGCAGCATAAATGTTTTCATATGGATCCTCCTAGATAATTATATGTATCATGCTAAAATGGACTTCCACACTCTTATTAAATTCTTGAGATTCATTTGAGTATTGTATAATGATCATTTTCAGTCATGGTCAGAGGGGCTTAATTTATGTAGGCATGTATGTATTTAAGTTGCTCAAATACTTTACTTGTTGTGGACAAAGGTTTATTTACCTGCCTGTCTAGAGAGCTGGCTAGATTTCCTTGATCTGGACACCTTCCTACATCTGGGGAAGTCCTGTGGCAGAGATTCCTTTCATGATAGAAGCTGAAAAGCCCAGATTCATGCTCCCCAAACTGCCTTGCAGCTAGGGTTTAGGTCTCATTCGGACCATTCTTTGGATCCTGAGGCAATACCTGAGGCTAGTAGAGAATCCAGTATGGGGTGATGGCAGTGGTGGGGAGGGTGGACAGAAATGCACAGGTTCTAGAGCACAGTGGTTACTGTTATTGTGACCCCATCAATCTGGCCTATGGCCTCCTTTCCATTGTGCTCTCTGTTGCTACCTCGCTTCCCTTTCTCCTGTGATTCCCTAGCCGGTTTCTCTATAGTTTCTGGTAATTCTGGAAACTATTCAGAAATTCTTTAAAAAAATCCTTTTCCTTTGTACATCAGCCAGTCTTTCATTACTTGGAATGAAGAACTCTGATTGATAGAGTGCTCCTCTCCATTCCACCAGAAAATGGAAGGCCTAACTGTGTTTAGGAAGATAGTGAGCCATCTAAATTTTAACCATCTTCAGGGAGCCTAAAAATGTAGACTAGCAAGAGCTTTGGAGATGGTCTTCTCATATGCATATATTGAGGGCAATTACTGCCTGCAACAAAGAGAGCTAGAAGGCCTGTCACCTGCTAGCTGTAGGATATTAGGAAAATAGAAGAATTCCCTGGGTAAATATGTTTGGGTATGTGTATACATGTGTACATGTATGTAAATGACCTCTAAAGTGATGGAGTTAGACTTGAGTTTCCTTCAGATTTGGAATTCTATAACTTTTACGCAGATCAAGAAATGTTAGACTTCAGACCATAGCTCTTAATTCTGAATTCTCAGTCCCAGCAATTGCACAATGTGGAATAAGTATAAATATTAATTAAAACATCAAGGAGACATGGAGCACTGGGTGTGGTGCATAAACAATGAATGCTAGAACACTGAAAACAAATAAAATAAAATGGAAAAAACAACAACAAAAAACAAAAACAAAAACAAATCAAGGAGACATACAGGGAAAAAAATCTATGTCTTTCTTTTGAAAATTTGAGCTCATTTGATTTTTTGGTGAATCAGTAGCTACACAGATATCCAGATGGAATAATTTGTATTGATGAAGGAGCACTGTGTGTCCTGTTCATTGCTAAAGACACAAATTAGTCTTTCGCAATAGTAAGTTATTAGTTTCCTGTATTGTACTTCTTGATATAAAAGAAAGTTCTTAAATGTTGTTAATACTGTGTGTGTTAAGTATGCCCTTCCCAATAGCACCTCTAAGACCCCCCAAATATTATCTCAAATGAAACTTTGAAGATTAAAACTGTCCATAGTTGACCTGTGTGTGCCTAGTAGGTCATGGGCAGTCAACTCTACACTGTCCCATTGATGTCTGGAGAATGAGTATTCATCTGCTTCCTGTGATGCAAAACTTAGCAGTGGCAGAAGCATGAATATTCATTGTACTTTCACGCTAGAAAGAATCTAGTTCAACTTGTATATTTTAGAGATGAGAATAAAGAGGCTGGGAGAAGAAATGACTTATCTAAGGTCATATCGGTCATATAACTATTCAAGTTCAGAGGGAGATTGGAGACAGGAACCCAAGACTTTTACCTTAAACACTGTGTGGCTGAGATGGAATTTCTCTAGATTGCTTGTTGAAACCCAGAGACTTGTACATAGTGGGCACTCAATCACTAAATGCTATCAGTTCCATCACAGCACAATTTTTGCTATGACATGTGTACTGAGGAATCTGAAAAATATTCAAAGATTCAAGTTTTTAAAAATAGAACTGATAGGGGCGCCTGGGTGGCTCAGCGGGTTAAAGCCTCTGCCTTTGGCTCGGGTCATGATCTCAGGGTCCTGGGATCGAGCCCCGCGTCGGGCTCTCTGTTCAGCGGGGAGCCTGCTTCCCTTCCTCTCTCTCTGCCTGCCTCTCTGCCTACTTGTGATCTCTCTCTGTCAGATAAATGAATAAAATCTTTAAAAAAAAATAGAACTGATATTTTAATGCTGGGAGACAGTGATTTATTTTAGTACTTAGGTTTAGATTCAAGTTACTCAGGACTATGACTGTTCATCCTATATGGAAACAGATGCTAACTGACCCAGTGTCTTTGATTCTGCAAGCTCGAGTTGGTGTGAGATGGTGATGACATTGCTTGTCTCTTTAAATAATTTATCAGAATATTAATGTTGATGTCGAGCAGGTGTTGGGGCCATTTAACTGGTGCCCTGATTAATAGGCAATTATTACTCCATCAAGGTATCTGACATAGGCATAGCTTGGCTCAGTGATGGTGTTCTTATCCTGGCTGGGGAAGAATTATTTGCTTAGATTTTGATCTGAAATACTTAACAGTGTATTACCAACACTTATTTGAATGTGACTAAAGGAGAATAGCAAATCTTCTCCAACAGTGTCTGAGGACTTGTTAAAATATAATTTATCAGATGAGACTGATAGGCGCTGACAGTAATACTCCAATCAAGTCAAAGGGGAGCAGAGACCAAAGCCCACTGAGGATAAATTCAGAAGTGTGTGTCTAGATTAATTTTGGACTCTTGGTAATTATGACACAGCTGATCTGATTTCTTAGATCTCTTCTGCCTCATTCCATACTTCAGTGAAATCTCATCCCAATTAAAGTCTCCTCTTTCATTTTCTGCATTAGTGTGCTGACATTTCTTTCTTTTCCAGCAAGAAGGGATTGGACCCCTTTTCGTACATGAAAAAGTAGTATCTTATATCTTAAGGTTTGCAGTTAGTTTTCTGGAGTTAGAGGTCTATTTGAATATGATAAAAATGAAAAAAAGTATGTTCTTCAATACTTATACATCCAGAGTTTTCATATTAGGGATAGTTCCTGATAAAAGACAAGTGGCTTTGGATACTCCAAGGAAAGAATTCTGCTCTGAGATTTTTCACTGAGGAATTTCCATTCATAGAATTTAGACTGTGGCAGGAACATTTTCTGGGTTCTGTCTTCTACAGAGAGTGTTGTGAACATGATGTATACATTGATGTTAGCTAGGAGATGGAGGGGAACAGAAATGACCTTTGGTCAATAGTTACTGCTGTGAAAGAAGCTGAAAGGAGGTGGGATGTGTAATTGACCAAAAAAAATCACATTTTATTTTCAACAAACATTCTGTCATCTAATATGCTAGTAATTCCATTGTTCCATTACTGGGCACTTCTGTGCAGATAACAATAACAACAACAACAACAACAATAACAAAAGCAGTGATAATAATAACAACCTGAGGCACTATGTGATTAAGCCCTTCTTAAAAAACTGGGTTTTCAAAATTAAAAAAAAATGAGAGGCAATCTTTCAAAAGTGAAATAATGTATGAAACCTACACATTAAACAGAAAAAGCAGAGCTCTTTGCTGCTTGTAGTGTTTGCAGGAGTGGTGTGGCTGAGCCTGGCTTATTTGGCCCCCTGTATCTGCTCTCCCCAGCCCTGGATTCCCCCACACAGTGTTTGAAAACACCCCTCAATAATTTCAAAGAAAATATCCACCTCATTTGGCATCATTTTAGTAGAGCATATTTAAACAATCCAATTCTGATTTGGAAAATATCAATCTATATATTTCATGTATGCTGAGATTCTCTATGAACTAAAATAGAAAACCCATTTCAGACCTTGCCAGATAGCAGTATATTATCTAAGCAGATTGTATAAGTGGTTTCAGTAAATGGCTTTGTTTATGATTACATTTGAAGGGTGTCAAAAAGCCTGTGAGTAAAAATATCTCCCTTTTAGAAGATTAGAAGCCATACCTGAAGGAGAATTCTGTGAGGACCCTTGATTTAAGTGGCCTAAGTAATGACCTTATCTAAGTAGGTAATATATTAGCAGGGAATTGAATACAATGTGAGGAGAATGTGTTGAATGCCTATGATGTGCAAGGTACTGTAGTATCTTCCTGGAATACAAAGATGAGTAGGCATTTCTTTTTCTCAGAAAGTTTATGGTTTGGTACTGCATCTTGGAAAGTATACACTTACTTATATGATATAATTCTTGTTTGTGGCAAGAAGAACTATTTTGGTGGAATGACTCTGGTGAACTTTGGGGGAGCCGTGCTGCTGAGTGAGGGTGGAGGTCACAGTTCTATGGAATTCATGGGTAAATTGGTGAATTTGATATCAGTCAATGAAATCTATGTCATACAGATAAGGTAAGGGATATTAAAAACTAACTTTGTTCTTTCTAGACACTTGAATTTTACATCCTGGGGCTGTTGGAATGCACCTGGGAGAGATTAGCTGATTGGATGTCAAGAAAACTAACAAGGTAGAATTTACCTTGGTTAATTCATTCAAGTCCAAGATTTAGACTTAGAATCTCTATGTGATCCCCCAGGACTAATGAAACCTGGGGGTATTGCCTCAACTTTGCAAAGCTTGCAGGAGAAGGATATTTAAAGCTATAGTAGAATTACAATGATTAATTTGCTATAAACATATATCAGTGTCAAGTAGAGAGTCTGGAGAATGAATTCTCTCTCGAGAAAGTTTCAGAATGTTGTTGGGTGATCATGAAATGAGAATAAGAATTATTTTTGTGATTTAAATATTTAATAATATCAGGCTTTGATGCTACCATCTTAACATTAGGCCTATACCTTGAGGTTGATAGAATATTTGGACCTTTGGGTAAAAATTCTGTCCTTGGATTTTATGTCTCCTAATTACCATATTTTCTGTCTCCTAATTACCATATTCCCCACTATGTTCTCCCTGAGGGTATAAATTTCTTTTGTATCTTTCCAGAGATACTCTGTGTATATATTTTATCTAAATGATGGCTAAAAACAATATGATGCAACTTGCTTTTTTCTACTTAATATATATTGAGGACATTTTTCCTTTTAGTAAAGTACTTATTTTTAACAGCTGCAAAGAATTCTACTGTAAAGAGTGTCATCATTTATTTAACCAGTCCCACATTGACGGGCATTGATTATTTTGAATCATTTGCTATGACAAAAAATGTAGCCATGGAGTATCATCTACCTCTGTGTAATCTCAGTTGACGATAGTGGTACCAGTTCTTTTCTTTCTTCAATTTGATGTTTCTCAAGATTTACCCTCTTCATGTCTCACAATATACTCACTGACCCTGGAAATCTTTTCTCATGACTTTATCATCTATATGCTGATGATTCTTACATCTGTATTTCTAACTCACATCTGCCCTTTCCTGTCCAGAACTCTGTGAATTGCCCATGGTACATTCCATTGGGATATGCAGTGTGAATGTCAAGTTTGATATATGCTTTACTGGTTCTCTTGATATGCACCATTTCTACACCCCCGTCAAATATCTTCTTCCTCAGTATTCCCTGCCTTGATGACCAACAACACAAACTCTCAGAGGCTCAAGGTAGAAAGTTGAAAAAAACACGGCCCCTCCCTTCTCTTCAGCATCTTCATACAGTCAGTCATTAAGTGTTTTGATTCCTCTTCTCCTATACTTTCACATATCTTTTTTGTTCATAGAGTCCTGTGGTTCTTGAAGTGTGGTCCCTCGACCAGCAGCATTAGCATCACCTGGGAACTTACTAGAAATGCAAATTCTTGAGTTCCCCCTCAAATGTACTGAATAAGAGACTCTATGGCTCATAGGGTCCAGTGGTGTAACAAGTACTCCATGTGATTTGGATGCATGCTGAAGTTTGAAAAGCATTCCTCCAGGCCCAATTTCTTAGTTTAATAATCAGTTCTCTTTTGTTTCTGGATGATTTCTGCAGTCCTTGTCTCTAGACTTAGTCACCTGAAGTCTCACAGAAGCCAGAGTAATATTTCTGAACTTCAAATCTGACTGCATTATGTGTGTTTAAAAGTCCTCGGGATTTTTTCTCAATAAAGCTCAAGCTCTCCTTAGTATGACACAGTGCTCTAGCCCCTAGTTTCTTCTCTAGACTCATCATCTCTCATCAACTCCTTCTTTACACTCCAAGGACTGGCTTTGCTGAAATTCTTGTAATTCCCAAACATAAATCATTTTCTCTCTCATTCTTCATTTGTCCCTCTCTACCTAGCATGTTCTCTTTCCACTTTGTCACCAACTTTCTTTTCTCCCTCAGTTACATTATTTAGTTCCTTTACTGACTACCCTGTCCCTGTAAATAATATCTTTAAACCCGTATTTCTCATTCCCTCAGTGACTGATGACTCTGTATCTAGAGCATGTTTCTCTGCTGTGGTATGAGGCTCTCATCCTGGAGTAGGGATCGTGACTGGTGTCTCACTCCCTATAAAAAGGTATCACATTTGCTTTGATGGACTTCACTTCAAGGGAGCAAGAGGAGTGATTGGCTTCTCAATACTTCCTGCTGTGTTTGATGGTTTTGTACCCCCAGGCTCTGGTATACCCTGTATCCTCCTAACTTCCTTTCCTCTGCTTAATATTTTCCAAAGATTTGTGAAAACTGTATGATTCCCTGTCATTTAATTGTATCCCCTGCCCTCATTCCCTGAGGGTGCTTTTGCAGTACTTTTCTTCCCATGAGTACAAGAAGTATGTGTGTGTGTGTGTGTGTGTGTGTGTGTGAGAGAGAGAGAGAGAGAGAGAGAGAGAATGAGAATCCCTTCATAAGTGGAAGCACTGGTGAACTTTTATTTTCAATTGGGTATAAAGAACACATGTTCACAATTGCATAACTAGTAGTTTATGGGTCACAGATTGTCATTTTGTTGGTCATTCAAAGAATATGCAGAGAACAGACACATATTCAATCACTTGGCTACATTTGGCCAATGAAATATTTATGTTTGGTTTGCATTCTTAGTATCTTGATGTTTTCTTACCTTTGGTAGCAGGGCCCATTGAATATGTGTTACTTTTCATGTGTTATCATTTTAGTTGTGTCCTTAGTGTATCTCTCAGTGTCCTCTAGTCCCTTAGGAGTTGCATAACTGTGATATTATATCATTTCTTTTCATTTACTGGCAGGAATACATCTCTAAAGAGAAACATTTCCTTGTCCATTGTTTGGTTAGAACAGTGGTGCAGTTTGAGTAGTAAAGGAAGAATCAGTATTTGATTTTTCCCTTTATGTGTAAGTCTTGGTTGCCTATCTTTCTCCAAGAGGACAAATAAGGTTTTTTTTTCCCCTTTTAGGTAATATTGGGAACTCGTGGGATTTAAATAAATGTGGTGTGTTTTAATCAATGCTTTTATTCTTATTGATGCACAAAATTTCTCATTTTTGGCCAGTGAAAATCCCTTCCTGTGGACTCCTGAGTCCTTCTGACCTGATTTCAGTCATCTATGATAGTTATAACTGCCTTGTTATCTGTCATAACAAGATATTTCCTTCCCATTTATATTTCCTTCCCATTTATCAAAGGTTAAGAGGAAAACACAAACATTTCCTAAAAATTTTCCTGACTCAGAATGGCAAGGTTGAGATTTAGTGGTTCTTCATAATGTTAAGCTTCATAGGACAAACCTTCTGAGGTACTGTTTCTGAATGTGAGTCTGTGCTACACAGAAGCCTAGCTATTTTGGACAATGCTTGCCTTCACTGGCACTGTGCGGGGTTCTGGTCTGAGACACTTTTGCCAAGCTTAGGTCAGGTCGTTTCTTCATGGAATAAATATTGCCATGCCAGGGGATTCTCCAGGAAAGATATCATCATTCAAGAGGAAGAAATTCAGGATATTACACATATCCTGTCCTGGATTGCAAATGACATCACTTCTTTTTTTAAAAACTGTCAAGTTTCTCTGACTGTATATTTCTCCCCTCATATAAGGAATTATGTTCCCTCAAAAGATATGTTGAAGTACTAACCCCAGTACCTCAGAACGTGACCTTATTTGGAAATAGGATCATTATGGGTGTAATTAGTTAAGTGGGGTCGTCCCAGAGTCAGGCAGACCCTTAATCCAGTATGACTGGTGTTTACGTAAGAAGAGGGAAGACAGGGCGCCTGGGTGGCTCAGTGGATTAAGCCGCTGCCTTCAGCTCAGGTCATAATCTCAGGGTCCTGGGATCGAGTCCTGCATCGGGCTCCCTGCTCCGCAGGGAGCCTGCTTCCTCCTCTCTCTCTGCCTGCCTCTCTGCCTACTTGTGATCGCTCTCTCTGTCAAATGAATGAATAAAATCTTAAAAAAAAAAAAAAGAAGAGGGAAGACAAGGTGAAGAGAGACACAGGGACACCATGCAATGATGATGGATGAAGTCATAGTGATGTGGCTGCAAGCCAAGGAATGAAGACAGCTGATAGCTACCTTCAGAAGCTAAGAAGAGGCAAAGGAGGATCCAATCCAGAGCCTCAGAGGGAGCATAGCCTTGCTGACACCTTGATTTTGGAATCTAGCTTCCAGAAATGTGAGAGAATACCTTTCTGTTGTTTTAGGCCACCCAGTTTGTGATACTTTGTTATAGCAGCCTGGGGAAACTCATATGATCATCTTCCAGCAATAATGTACTGCCCTGGCCAGTCTAATTATTGAATTATTGAGTCAATATTAGAAGATGTTTTTTAAAAATTGTTGATGTTTTAAAGATTAGAAAAGAAATTCTTAGCATTTCTTAGTTTGGACTTAACACAGAGTGGCTCAAACCCTCATTGAATTGATGGGGAAAGGGAAGCCTCCGGAAGAAAGTGATTTGCCCAAGGTCACACAGGTGTTATGTAGACAGGACAGAACCAGAACTCAGATCTCAGAATGCATAGTTCAGTGCCTTCACCATTATATATATTTGAACAATTCCAATTATTTTCAAGTTCTTTTTAGCTCTAGAGTCTTTCTCTTTGCCTCCTTCTATTTATCTTTGCAGTGAAAATTTAATAACATGCAATGCAGTGTGCCTAATCAATGGAGTGTAGCATGAAGCTCAGAGGATAGTTCGTCCTTATGCCCCAAAATAAATCCTTTTATTGTATTCAAACTATTTTTGTGAAGACAGATTTAGGTTTTACTGAGCATCTTTGTAAAACCTCTATGTCTCTAGAGGTCAGTGTAGCTTAAAGAAACTTTGTTTCCAATTATATTCAGTTAACATTTATTTCAAGGCACTTTAATCAAAGGTGATTATAAAACAGTGGCCCGGGGAAACATAACTTAATTCAAAATAACGAATCCTATAAACACTAATATGTGAAATACTTATTTGACACATGGAACTTTTCACTGAACCAATAAGCCTTAATATACTTGTAAATAATTGAGTTAATTCCTACATGTTTTAATGTGTAAAATATTATCAATTTTGTTTAAAATATATGAATCAAATCATTCTAAATTCCTTTTAGGAAAAAAGGTTTGCACTTCTATTGAAGGCTGTTTGAATGAATATTTATGACTGGTCATATTATTTCTCTATGATGACATTATGAAGCAGTTATGTCTTCATGTTTATGTGGCGTTTCATGCAGAAGAAGCTTTGTGAGCTACTTAGGATAGAGAATTCCTGTGGGTAAAACAAGTGATGCCATTGAGAAGTTTGGTAAATTTCTCAGACAACTATCAGTTTAATTATTTACCAGAGTTTTCAAAATCCTTTTCCTCTCTTTTTCCTTCTTTCTCTCCCTTTTCTTTCTTTCTTTGTTGGGATAGGGTAAGGATGAATTACTGATAAAATTAATAGGTTTTGTGCCATCAGTAAGAAATCTTAGGTGAAGGAGAGGCATTTGGGTGGCTCAGTCAGTTAAGCCCCATCTCTTAGTTTCAGCTCAGGTCATGAGATGGAGCCCTAAGTCAGGGTCCCTGCTCAGTGGGACATCTGCTTGAGATTCTCTCCCTCTGCTCCTCCCCCACTCATGCATGTGCATGTGTGCACATACACTCTCTCTCTCTCTCTCAGATGAGTAAATAAATATTTTAAAAAAAGAACTCTTTGGTGAATATGCCTATTGAAGGGCAATGAGCAAACAGTACCATTGAGGCAAGGGATGGAAAGGAAGGAAGATCTAGGTTTACTGAATTTCCTTGGGGACCAGGCAGCTGCTAAAAGAGCTAATGCCCCCACCAGCCACAACATGAACAGTTATACTATTTTTTCCATTTATTGGAGCTCCATAGATGATTTTATTTGTAGAAAGGTTTCCATGGTTAGGATCTTAAAAACACTGTATAGCAAATTAAAGACAGGGAACTGTGAGTAGAGAGTGCTGACTGGAAGAAGAAAACAGGTTGGAGGAATGAAAAGCAGTAGCTAAAAGTCTGACTCTAGGGCAAGAGAAAGAACACCCAAAGTGTGGACCAAGATGTCTCTATTCTTAGCAGTCTGGGACCACTTAGCATACAGGCAAAGACTCCACGAAGCTCAGCAGCTCATAAGGGTATTATTGTCATTCTCATCATTCAACATCTATTGAATCTTAAGAGTGTGCTGGGCACTGCTCTAATAGCAGAGGATATTAAAAAATATTTAGTACATATTCTGCCCTGAAGTTTAGTTGATGTGGAAAAGAAATATATTACAAAATAAAAATACCATACCGAAGTCCCCATAGCCTACATGATAGCAGAAAGTAATAGAAAAGTTCAGAGGAAGGAGGAATTACAGGGAGTTGGATTGATCAGGAAAGGAGTCACAAGCAAGTACAACAGATATTCATAGTTATTTATCAAACCCATTTTCTCTTATTGCTGGGCCCACAGGCTCCTTAGCAATTTTGGTGTGACCATATAAATGAGTTCTAGCCAATGGAATATTAATGGTCAAGATGTGGGCCATTGTTAGGACTACTTCATTAAGTCCTCTTACATGTGATCCTCCACACACTTTCTTTATCTGCAGCAACAACACTGGAAGCCAAGTGTTAAGGATGACAGAGTCATCAGATGGAAGGAATCTGGGTGCCTTGGTTCCTAATCATTGCTTGGAGGACAGCCAGTGACAATCAGCCACATCCACTTTAGACCTTTTAAGAGCAAGAAATAAACTTCCATTTTACTAAACCATTGATATACTTTTTCTCATTTAATACCTTTTTAAAATTATTATTATTATTTTATTATTTTGGTTTTTTTTTCACCATAGCACATACCTTCCCCATATTCTAGAAAGATTACCATTACAGTAATTAACATATAAAAATGTCAGTTTATGGCACTCTCACAAATCTATTTTATCTACCTGGTCACACAGAAAGACTACATTTCCCAGCCTTCCTTGCAGCAAGACGTGGCTGAGTTCTAGCCAGAGGAATGTGTATGTAGATGGCGTGTACCACCTCTAGTTCTATCTATAAAACTGTGTTTGATTTCCAGCCTCTCTTCTCTTTCTGTGGCAGTCTTGGAAGCTACCTGCTCCAAATGATGAGCTGCCATCTGGAAGAATCCTGGACCCCTGACTTACCACTTGGGTGAGAACTTTCCAAAATTGACACCTAGCCACATTGAACCATGGCTTGAGAGAGAAATGAATCTTTATTGTTTTAACCTCTGAGATTTTAGGATGTATTAATTATAGCAGCATAGCTATGCTCTTTCTGAATTACACTTAACACTTATTCAGTCTTTCAGGACACTTTTATTGAGCATCTAATATGTTCAAGGAATGGTCTAGCCTAAAGTCAAACTTTATTCATAGTATCTCCTGGTGAAATAATCCCACAACAGCACTGTTCCATCAGGTTTTTACAATCTAGAAATCCATTAAAATTTTGAAGTTATGCAACTCCTGTTTACTCTTATCCTCTCATTCTTTTTGATCCTAGCTATTAAATTTTAACACCTGTGTCAGCTTTTTTTAAGTAGGAGAGTTGACAGTGTATTTTGATTCTGTCTTTTATTAAATTCCTTTTTGACAAAATTTCCTCTAAACTGATGAGAGAGATTTAAAGTAAGAAAAACTTACAGTATCTTGTCCAAGGTAGTTTTGAGAGTGTTGACAGATACAGTGTATCTGTCAACAGTGTAGAGTTTCTTTTATTTTTCCTTTATCTGACACTCATTGACTTAATGATGCCAAAACATCTGCCCACATGAACTGGAGATCTGAGCAGAGATTAAAACCCTTGATCACCTTGGGAATTCTGGTTTTGCTTCAAGAAGTCAAAAAACCCAAATTTTTATTGAAATGGATTTACATGTTTTCTTTCTGTCACATCCAACTTCACATTTGAATGTAGGAGTCTGATGTGAATACCCATCTAAGAATAAATTAGTTTTGGGGCGCTTGGGTAGCTCAGTTGTTAAGCATCTGCCTTTGGCTCAGGTCATGATCCCATGGTCCTGGGATGGAGCCCTGTACTGGGCTACTTGCTTGGCAGGAGGCCTGCTTCTCCCTCTACCACTCCCCCTGCTTGTGTTCCCTCTCTTGCTGTGTCTCTCTCTGTCAAATAAATAAATAAAAACCTTTCAGAAAAAGAACAAATTAGCTTCCAATATATTTTAAAATTCTCATCATTATTTTCACTGAACAGTGCCCGAGTAATAACCAGATACCATTATTTGTATGGAAACTATAGGTAGACCTAATCTCTGGAAAACAAACTGTTGCTTTTAATTAGTGTCATTTCATGTTTTACTAAAAGGAAGTTGTAGGTGGGTTGGAAAGTAATAGCTAATATATAGTTTTGACATTTTTCCCCCTAAGTAAAAATGGTTATGGGGTGCCTGCGTGGCTCAGCTGGTTGAGCGCCTGACTAGTGATTTTGGCTCAGGTCTTTATTCATGAGTCTTGGAATGAAGCCCATCCTGTGGGCCTCTGCACTCAGTGGGGAATCTGCTTGGGATTCTCTCATTCCCTCTGCCACTCTCTCCACTTGTGCATATATGTTCTCTCTCTCTCTAAAATAAACAAATATTTAAAGAAAAAGCAGTTGCATTACTTTTATGATTATAAATTCCCTATGTGAACATTTAAAATTGGAGCAATATAGAGAACATGAAAACGAAGAGAGGAATACCTCAAAACCTAGAAAGAAGAGAGAATTGCTAGTCATATTTTGGATTATATCCCTTCAGCCTTCTTTATTCACAAGCAAAAACACGCATACACTCAAAGGCAGACAGTTTTACATAAATAGAATTGCACTACAGATATATATATATTTTAAGATTTTATTTATTTACATGACAGAGATAACAAGTAGGAAGAGAGGCAGGCAGAGAGAGAGGAAGGGAAGCAAGCTCCCTGCTGAGCAGAGAGCCCGATGCGGGGCTCGATCCCAGGACCCTGGGATCATGACCTGAGCCGAAGGCAGAGGCTTTAACCCACTGAGCCACCCAGGCGCCCCTACAGATATTCTTTAATTTAAATTTTTACTCACCATCTGACATGGATGTATTTGCCAACCAACAAATCTAGAAGTACAAAATCATCTTACGAACTATAAATTCCCTTGTAGGAAAATATCACAAGTCTTCTGTTGATGGATATTCAGGTTGTTTTCAGTTTTTCATTATTATATGGTACAAAAAATTATAAATAATGGTGCCATGAACTTAATGTGTATATATCTTTGAATTTGTGAGTAGTGTAATTATGAGGGTGAAAGTGCTGGGAGAACTTGATATTACCAAGTTTAATATTGCTGGAACAAGAGCATATTTGTCATTTGGCTAATGCATTGGCAAGATAGTGGATAGAAGAAAGATGACTAAATTTCCAGGGCCTGAGAGATATGCAATTCCCTCTTCCAGTCTACAGGGAATGAGTCAAAACCACCTAGGATACATGAGAGCCTGAGCTGCTTCCAAACACCATCCTTTAGGTCTTTAAAATCTTTCTTTTTTATGGAGGTTTGTATTTCAATGTGTGACAGTCTTTGGTGTATCAGACAAATTATCAAAGTTTAATCTAAGATGTGAATTTTGTACGGGTGGCAAGAAGGGGAGGGATTTTGTTGGAGTAGAGTAATGCAACTCACCATTTGCAGTTCGCCTGCTTCTTCTCTTGCTCCCACCATCTGTGGAATCCCTCATGATGCAGTTTACTGTTGGTGTGTGGTGAAATCATCCATGAGTTCTTGGAGGTTTCCTCCTGGCCGCTTCATTCCCACACCTCTGCTGAAGATGAGGCCTCTGCTGTCTGTATTACCTCATGTCTTTCCACTGCCTCACATTAGATAAGTACTCTGAAAAGGCAAGTTGGGAGAGGTTGGAGTTTTAGGGTTGAGACCACAGGATCTGGAATCTGTATTAGTTAAAGCTATGGTAACAACAACAAACCCACAAAATCTCTGAAGTCTTACAGGATTAGAAAATCACTAGTCTGTTTCTCACTTTCAGAAAGTCTGATGCACATCTCAGAATTCCCACGGAAACTCCTCCATGTGGTGCCACCTGGATCCAGACTTTTCCTCTGTTTTGACATTCTGCCATCTCATCTCAACTCTTGGTTTCTGGGGTTGCCACCCTTCCATGGCTCAGTTCATAAGAGATGCACATCATTGCCATCTGCTCATAATTTGTTCTGCTCACAGTCCATTGGCCTTATGACTGTAGCTGGACCACATGGAGGCTGGGACATGCCGGGTAGGGCTCAGACTAATTGGTGAGCACTACCGTTGGGCACAGGCAGACCTGGTATCAATTCATAGTTCTGCTTTTTGCTGGTTTGTGAGCCTGGACAAATTTGTTAATATTTCTTTGCCTCAGTTTCCTCACTTGTAAAGCAGGGGGCAGAATACATCTTTCACATGGTGCTGAATGAGATGTGTAAAGACACACAGTAAGTTCTCAAGGAAAGAAACGGTAACTACTAGTACTAGCAGGAGTCACCCTGGGAAATGAATATGATTACAACTGGTCAGGACTTAAATTGTTATAAAGAATGTGTACAAGGAGATCAGAGTGGTGAGAGTTTACTCCCAGTAGGGCTGACAAAGGAAAGCCTCATATTGGAGAAAGCATTTGAGTTGGGTTCTGAAAAATTCGCTCCTCCTCCTTTAAATCCCTGGAGGAAAAAGCAGTGTTGCAAAGACTGGGGCATTAGGGAGAAGAAAATTAGTACTGAGGAGATTTCAGTGTGTTCTGACCTGAAATGGAAAAAAAAATGACTAAATTACAAGTAAGATGGTATAAGTTTTGAGTCAGTAGTCTGTGATTTATAAATGAAAGACCCCAATCCTGGTTACATTATTCTGGGGTGTGCTGTGAGGCTGAGTAAAAATCATTTCCCTCTGACTTTGGACAACCACAAGATTTGATCTCTAAAATTATGAAGTAGGGGATGAAACAACCCTATAAGGAGGAGCCTGGTTCTTTCACAAGAAGTCTGAAGCACGGTGATAGCTAGATTTTTTTTTTTTTTTGATACTTTTCAAACAAAAGAAATTTACTGAGTTTAATTATGGGAATGAAGGGTGAATAAGACTCATATGGTATTTATAACTACCCTAAAGGGTATCATGCTCAATGAAATGTCAGAGAAAGACATACTGTATGATTTCACTTATATGTGGAGTCTGAAAAAACAAATGAACAAAAAGCAGAAACAGATCTATAAACACAGAAAATGAACTGATGGCTGCCACATGGGGAAAATAGGCAAAGGGGGTAAAGGAGAAGAGGAGTTATAGGCCTCCAGTCATGGAATGACTAAGTCATGGGGATGAAAAACCTAGCAGAAAGAATAGTCAGTAATATTGTAATAACTTTGTATGGCAACGTGGTAACTGCACTCATTGTGGTGAGCATTGCATAATGTATAGAACTGTCTAATCACTATGTTGTACACTCAAAAATAATATAACATTGTATTTCACTCTACTTCAATTAAAAAATAATTTAAAAAGTGGTGACTAAGGTATTTCCTTGCTTTGGGACCAACCTGGTCCCTGGCTCTCTGATCTTTGATTTAAGAGCTCAGCTTGTGAACTTCACATTTCACCCTTGATTTGGAGGACTTATAAAATAGAAACTCTCTGGTTTGCTTGACCTGCCTTTGCCCTCAATTCTTGACCCTGCTTATTTGCCCAATTTTGGGGGCTCCTCACAACTTTTGGTACCAACCTTAGTTGGCCCATGCCTCAGAAAGCCTCTTTGGCCTGGCTGAGCCAAGACACTCTACCAGCTCAGTCCTAGGAAGCCCAGTTTGCTGCTTTTATGCTGGTGGCGTCAAGAGTAAATGCCCTGGATTTCAGGCCACCTCTGTCTAGAATCCTGTGTCTGCCACTTAGCGGCCAAATGACTTGAGTCAAGACCCTCAACCTCTTTGTGACTCAGTTTTCTCACTTGGAAAATGAAGATAATAGTAATAGGACTGACTTCATTGGTTGTTGTGAGGATTAAGTAAGGATTGAGTTGAGTGCCTGGCCTGGCCTGGGAATGGAATAATCTTTAACTTTTGCCTCTCCCCCCATCCCGTTTGTGGCCACACTGTTACTAGGAATGAAGTAATCTTACTTTTTAAAATTTCCATTTGGTATTATTTAGAGCAAGGGTGCCCTAGGAGGACAAGGAAGAAAGCCATTAATGTGGCCCAAGAGAAGATGGAAAGTCTCCACAGAAATAATGACACTTGGGCAGGACTTGGATTGATGAGTGATTTCATGGAGGAGGACTTGGAACGAGGGTAATCTAAGAAGAGAGAGACTGATAGAAAAAGCTAGGTATAGGCAAAATGGAAGTTCATTCAATTCATGGAACACTGGATGAATGGAGGGATCTGAGGTGGAAGAGGCATAACAAGTGTCAAGGCTGGAGAAGTATGACAAAGGAAAATTAGGACTTCAGTGCTAAAGCAGTGAGTTGTTCCTATACTCCTCGGCAACAGGAAGCCAATGAAGATCTTCAGGCACGGAAGTGATTATGGTCAGGTGTGGAAGATCACACTGGCTGTTGTGTGAATGATCAATTACAGTGAACTGAAAGTTTAGCAATAAAGTCCAGCTGAGGAGGCTGTTTCATTTATCCGGGTGGAGAAATAATGTGAGAACTTTATATAATGAGCCATTAGTAATGACTACCCTCCCCTTCCTTCTTCCTGCTGGATTTTTGGATGGTGCATGAGGTTTTTTTGCTTTGCTTTGTTTTTTTCTGTCCCTGTATATTTATGTTTTGCCCCAAATGCATAATATGAAAAAAGTCAGTCCTTATAGTAAAAGTTCACAGTTATAAACCCAATACACTGCTTTCTCTCTACTCACCCATTGCATTAGTCAACTTGAAAACCTTCCTGTGGCCAATGGAGCCTATGGTGGGTTAAAATGTATTTGATGCAGTACCGTACCTTTAAGTATGTATGAGCTCAGTGGCCCAGAAGTCGGCCCTTCCTCTGCTTCACTTGTCACACTATTAGCAATATCCCCGGGTGAGTGACCTAGGGTTAAGGATTAAGTTTAAAAACCATCTTGGCATTTTTATGCTTGCATTGGTTGGACTGAGACTGAGATTTCATTAAATATTTAATTTTATTTTGTTGCTGCAGGGTAAAGTCTAAAAGAACTCCAAATGGTCTTTTATTTTTACAGTTCATCTGCACTTCTTGTTACTCTTCAATGAAAGGATCTTGCTTTCCGATGCAAAGTTATTTCAAGAATTTTACTCGCATATGCATTATTTCAAGTGTTTTGAATTATGTTACCTATAGAACTAATCCATCAAGAGCTTTTTAAAAGCCCTACACAGATTTGGGGGACTGTGTCCAATTGGAATTCTAAGTCATATTTCCTGTCCAAACCTTTCCTTCATTTATCAAACTCATGGCCCCCCCCCACCCCACCCCTCCTTCTTTGGCACCTCCTGAAAAAGTAGCGAAGCTACCTATGGTTTTAGAAATTCCTTTTCTCAAGGCAGCAAAAATCTACAGAGATAAAAGAAAACTCTGGCAGAGATTTTTTCCCCCACACGTTTCTGTTTAGCTCAGAAAGACTATATACACATGCCAAGCAATGCAGCGTTCCTTTTCATTAATACTGAATGAAAAGTTTTTAGAGTCAGCCCGTTTGCCACTCTTTGAAACATTCCTCTTCATTAAGCAACACTTAGAAATGTTTGGCCCAACCTGACTAGTAATCGGGTTCCTCTTCCCTTTCTCTTTTTGCTCGGGTCTTCGGAGTAGCAGAAGGTAACTGGTGCTGCCTCCCAAAGTGGTTTCCCCAGAGGCAATTAATTAATGTGGTAAAATTGCTGTTGGAAACATCCCCTCCTTCCCTTGGAGGATTTTGAGTTTTTCTGTGGGCTTTTTGGTGAACCTCCAGCTGACACTGAAGACTCTTTTTTGTTATTAGCATCTTTTGTGACTCTTTCGGGGTGTGCTGGAAAGATCCAAGGAATTACAGATCATCTGTGCTTCCAAAGCCACTAGAGGTCCCCCTTAATTTTTCTTTTCTTTACACCTACGTTGCCATCTTCATTGAGAAACCATCTCTCAGTTTCTGTGCAGCCAGCCTCTGGAGGAATACGAGAGCTATCTTCAGATATATGAAAGTCCATCAAATGGAGGAGGATTTAATGTTTTGAAATAGAGCTCTGAGTGATAGTACCAGGATATGTAGGTGAAAATGTCAGGAGGCAAGCCTTTTCCCCAAAGTATGACCTGCAGGTCTGCAGAATGCTAATGAGTGCTGGGATTGGAGTGTGGAAGGTTTCAGGGTTAAATAAATTAGGAAATACTGCATTAAAGTGGTTAAATGGATTTCTTTATCAAAGCCAATGGATGTTTAAGTATCTGAAAGGAGCATATGATATATGCATATCTGACCATGGAATGTTTCATGGAGCAGATTAAAGGATAAGTATTCCTGAGTTAAGCACTGAGGAAGTTGACTTGCTGCCTAGCATGAGGATAAATTTTACTATTATAGTTAGGAACCTTAAATGCAAGTTATAGATGCAATCAAATGCTGTGGGACCCCGAACACAAATATAAACATTGGGATTCAGTTTATTTGAAAAACAGGAAGTACAACTGAATATTCCAGAGGTCCCTACTGGTTCTAAATTGCTGTGTGGCATTGAGACATAGAGACCCTCCCATCTCTTGAGGTGATATGAATCGGACCCCACAGATAGGTATGTAACACAGGGCATTCATGCTGGTTGTTAAACATGTTTTCCAGCATACCGCTCACTTCCAGAGTCTTATCAGAAGATTATCTTTCAGTTGTGTCTCTTCTGTAGTTATGCATAGCATTGCCAATATTACTACCACATTAACTGCAAAATGAAGTTAATGATAGTATTGATTTCACTGTTAGATATTTAGGGTTTACTTTATTTAACCAATGATTAAATATTGGTTCAAAGATATATATTATTTTGCTAGAATATGGTGATATATTATAAATGGTGACTCATTTTAGTTTGGAATTTAAAAGACTAGAGGAGTTTGTGTTATTAACGTCCATAGGGGTTGAAAGTAAGTATCATGGTATTATTTAAAACTAGGTTCTTTCCAGCTGTGTATAAAGGGACATTTAGAATGGGGGAAAGAATATGGATGGAGAGTTGATGTTTTGCAACAAAGACATTTTATCTCTTCCTGTAGGTAAATTTAATATAAAGTGCTTCTTAACTCTGTCCCAATAACTGTTAGGGAAGATAATTTTTTTCCCCTTTTATTTATTTTTTCAGTGTAACAGTATTCATTGTTTTTGCACAAGACCCAGTGCTCCATGCAAAACGTGCCCTCCCCATTACCCACCACCTGTTCCCCCAACCTCCCACCCCTGACCCTTCAAAACCCTCAGGTTGTTTTTCAGAGTCCATAGTCTCTTATGGTTCGCCTCCCCTTCCAAATTTTTTTTTTTTAATAAACATATAATGTATTTTTATCCCCAGGGGTACAGGTCTGTGAATCGCCAGGTTTACACACTTCACAGCACTCACCATAGCACATACCCTCCCCAATGTCCATAGCCCCCTCCCCCTCTCCCAATCCCACCTTCCCCCAGCAACCCCCAGTTTGTTTTGTGAGATTAAGAGTCATGTATGGTTTGTCTCCCTCCCAATCCCATCTTGTTTCATTTATTCTTCTCCTATCCCCCTAACCCCCCATGTTGCTTCTCCATGTCCTCACATCAGGGAGATCATATGATAGTTGTCTTTCTCTGATTGACTTATTTCACTAAGCATGATATGCTCTAGTTCCATCCACATCATCGCAAATGGCAAGATTTCATTTCTTTTGATGGCTTCATAGTATTCCATTGTGTATATATACCACATCTTCTTTATCCATTCATCTGTTGATGGACATCTAGGTTCTTTCCATAGTTTGGCTATTGTAGACATTGCTGCTATAAACATTCGGGTACACGTGCCCCTTCGGATCACTACGTTTGTATCTTTAGGGTAAATCCCCAGTAGTGCAATTGCTGGGTCTTAGGGTAGTTCTATTTTCAACATTTTGAGGAACCTCCATGCTGTTTTCCAGAGTGGTTGCACCAGCTTGCATTCCCACCAACAGTGGAGGAGGGTTCCCCTTTCTCCACATCCTCTCCAGCATCTGTCATTTCCTGACTTGTTAATTTTAGCCATTCTGACTGGTGTGAGGTGATATCTCATTGTGGTTTTGATTTGTATTTCCCTGATGCCGAGTGACGTGGAGCACTTTTTCATGTGTCTGTTGGCCATCTGGATGTCTTCTTTGCAGAAATGTCTGTTCATGTCCTCTGCCCATTTCTTGATTGGATTGTTTGTTCTCTGGGTGTTGAGTTTGCTAAGTTCCTTATAGATTTTGGATACTAGCCCTTTATCTGATATGTCGTTTGCAAATATCTTCTCCCATTCTGTCAGTTGTCTTTTGGTTTTGTGAACTGTTTCCTTTGCTGTGCAAAAGCTTTTGATCTTGATGAAATCCCAATAGTTCATTTTTGCCCTTGCTTCCCTTGCCTTTGCCGTTGTTCCTAGGAAGATGTTGCTACGGCTGAGGTCGAAGAGGTTGCTGCCTGCATTCTCCTCAAGGATTTTGATGGATTCCTTTCTCACATTGAGGTCCTTCATCCATTTGGAGTCTATTTTCGTGTGTGGTGTAAGGAAGTGGTCCAATTTCATTTTTCTGCATGTGGCTGTCCAATTTTCCCAGCACCACTTATGGAAGAGGCTGTCTTTTTTCCACTGGACATTCTTTCCTGCTTTGTTGAAGATTAGTTGACCATAGAGTTGAGGGTCAATTTCTGGGCTCTCT
Organism: Meles meles; assembly: GCF_922984935.1. Lineage (NCBI taxonomy): Eukaryota > Metazoa > Chordata > Mammalia > Carnivora > Mustelidae > Meles > Meles meles. The sequence continues at coordinate 59,920,038 of NC_060069.1, forward strand.
ATTCTGTTCCACTGATCTATGTGTCTGTTTTTGTGCCAGTACCATGCTGTCTTGATGACAACAGCTTTGTAATAGAGCTTGAAGTCTGGAATTGTGATGCCACCAACTTTGGCTTTCTTTTTCAATATTCCTTTGGCTATTCGAGGTCTTTTCTGGTTCCATATAAATTTTAGGATTATTTGTTCCATTTCTTTGAAAAAAATGGATGGTATTTTGATAGGGATTGCATTAAATGTGTAGATTGCTTTAGGTAGCATAGACATTTTCACAATATTTATTCTTCCAATCCAGGAGCATGGAACATTTTTCCATTTCTTTGTGTCTTCCTCAATTTCTTTCATGAGTACTTTATAATTTTCTGTGTATAGATTCTTAGCCTCTTTGGTTAGGTTTATTCCTAGGTATCTTATAGTTTTGGGTACAATTGTAAATGGGATTGACTCCTTAATTTCTCTTTCTTCTCTCTTGTTGTTGGCGTACAGAAATGCAACTGATTTCTGTGCATTGATTTTATATCCTGACACTTTACTGAATTCCTGTACAAGTTCTAGCAGTTTTGGAGTGGAGTCTTTTGGGTTTTCCACATATAGTATCATATCATCTGCAAAGAGTGATAGTTTGACTTCTTCTTTACCAATTTGGATGCCTTTAATTTCTTTTTGTTGTCTGATTGCTGAGGCTAGGACTTCTAGTACTATGTTGAATAGCAGTGGTGATAATGGACATCCCTGCCGTGTTCCTGACCTTAATGGAAAAGCTTTCAGTTTTTCTCCATTGAGAATGATATTTGTGGTGGGTTTTTCATAGATGGCTTTGATAATATTGAGGTATGTGCCCTCTATCCCTACACTTTGAAGAGTTTTGATCAGGAAGGGATGCTGTACTTTGTCAAATGCTTTTTTAGCATCTATGGAGAGTATCATATGGTTTTTGTTCTTTCTTTTATTAATGTGTTGTATCACATTGATTGATTTGCGGATGTTGAACCAACCCTGCAGCCCTGGAATAAATCCCACTTGATCGTGGTGAATAATCCTTTTAATGTACTGTTGAATCCTATTGGCTAGTATTTTGGCGAGAATTTTTGCGTCTGTGTTCATCAAGGATATTGGTCTGTAGTTCTCTTTTTTGGTGGGATCCTTGTCTGGTTTTGGGATCAAGGTGATGCTGGCCTCATAGAATGAGTTTGGAAGTTTTCCTTCCATTTCTATTTTTTGGAACAGTTTCAGGAGAATAGGAATGAGTTCTTCTTTAAATGTTTGGTAGAATTCCCCTGGGAAGCTGTCTGGCCCTGGGCTTTTGTTTGTTTGGAGATTTTTGATGACTGTTTCAATCTCCTTACTGGTTATGGGCCTGTTCAGGTTTTCTATTTCTTCCTGGTTCAGTTGTGGTAGTTTATATGTCTCTAGGAATGCATCCATTTCTTCCAGATTGTCCAATTTGTTGGCGTAGAGTAGTTGCTCATAGTATGTTCTTATAATTGTCTGTATTTCTTTGGTGTTAGTTGTGATCTCTCCTCTTTCATTCATGATTTTATTTATTTGGGTCCTTTCTCTTTTCTTTTTGATGAGTCTGGCCAGGGGTTTATCAATCTTATTGATTCTTTCAAAGAACCAGCTCCTAGTTTCATTGATTTTTTCTATTGTTTTTTTGGTTTCTATTTCATTGATTTCTGCTCTGATCTTTATGATTTCTCTTCTCCTGCTGGGTTTAGGGTTTCTTTCTTGTTCTTTCTCCAGCTCCTTTACGTGTAGGGTTAGGTTGTGTACTTGAGACCTTTCTTATTTCTTGAGAAAGGCTTGTACTGCTATATATTTTCCTCTCAGGACTGCCTTTGCTGTGTCCCACAGATTTTGAACTGTTGTGTTTTCATTATCATTTGTTTCCATGAATGTTTTCAATTCTTTAATTTCCTGGTTAACCCATTCATTCTTTAGAAGGATGCTGTTTAGTCTCCATGTATTTGGGTTCTTTCCAGCTTTCCTCTTGTGATTGAGTTCTAGCTTCAGAGCATTGTGGTCTGAAAATATGCAGGGAATGATCCTAATCTTTTGATACCAGTTGACACCTGATTTGTGACCCAGGATATGATCTATTCTGGAGAAGGTTCCGTGTGCACTAGAGAAGAATGTGTATTCTGTTGCTTTGGGATGAAATGTTCTGAATATATCTGTGATGTCCATCTGGTCCAGTGTGTCATTTAAGGCCTTTATTTCCTTGTTGATCTTTTGCTTGGATGATCTGTCCATTTCAGTGAGGGGAGTGTTAAAGTCCCCTACTATTATTGTATTATTATTGATGTGTTTCTTTGATTTTGTTATTAATTGGTTGATATAGTTGGCTGCTCCCACGTTAGGGGCATAGATATTTAAAATTGTTAGATCTTCTTGTTGGACAGACCCTTTGAGTAGGATATAGTGTCCTTCCTCATCTCTTATTATAGTCTTTGGCTTAAAATCTAATTGATCTGATATAAGGATTGCCACCCCAGCTTTCTTCTGATGCCCATTAGCATGGTAAATTGTTTTCCACCCCCTCACTTTAAATCTGGAGGTGTCTTCGCGTCTAAAATGAGTTTCTTGTAGGCAACATACTGATGGGTTTTGTTTTTTTATCCATTCTGATACCCTGTGTCTTTTGATTGGGGCATTTAGCCCATTAACATTCAGGGTAACTATTGAGAGATATGAATTTAGTGCCATTATTAGTCTGTAAGGTGACTGTTACTGCATATTGTCTCTGTACCTTTCTGATCTACTACTTTTAGGCTCTCTCTTTGCTTAGAGGACCCCTTTCAATATTTCCTGTAGAGCTGGTTTGGTGTTTGCAAATTCTTTCAGTTTTTGTTTGTCCCGGAAGCTTTTTATCTCTCCTTCTATTTTCAATGATAGCCTAGCTGGATAGAGTATTCTAGGCTGCATGTTTTTCTCGTTGAGTGCTCTGAATATATCATGCCAGCTCTTCCTGGCCTGCCAGGTCTCTGTGGATAAGTGTGCTGCCAATCTAATATTTTTACCATTGTATGTTACAGACTTCTTTTCTCGGGCTGCTTTCAGGATTTTCTCTTTGTCACTAAGACTTGTAAATTTTACTATTAGGTGACGGTGTGTGGACCTATTCTTGTTGACTTTGAGGGGGGTTCTCTGCATCTCCTGGATTTTGATGCTTATTCCCTTTGCCATATTAGGGAAATTCTCTCCAATGATTCTCTCCAATAGACCTTCTGCTCCCCTCTCTGTTTCTTCTTCTTCTGGAATCCCAATTATTCTAATGTTGTTTCGTCTTATGGTGTCACTTATCTCTCGAATTCTGCCCTCATGGTCCAGTAGCTGTTTGTCCCTCTTCTGTTCGGCTTCTTTATTCTCTGTCATTTGGTCTTCTATATCACTAATTCTTTCTTCTGCCTCATTGATCCTAGCAGTGAGAGCCTCCATTTTTGATTGCACCTCATTAATAGCTTTTTTGATTTCAACTTGGTTAGATTTTAGTTCTTTAATTTCTCCAGAAAGGGCTTTAATATCTCCAGAGAGGGTTTCTCTAATATCTTCCATGCCTTTTTCAAGCCTGGCTAGAATGTTCAGAATTGTCATTCTGAACTCTTGATCTGACATATTACCAATGTCTGTGTTGATTAGGTCCCTAGCCTTCGGTACTGTCTCTTGTTCTTTTGTTTGTGGTGATTTTTTCCGCCTTGTCATTTTGTCCAGATAAGAGGATATGAAGGAGCAAATAAACTACTAAAAGGGTGGCAAAGACCCCAGAAAAATGTGCTGTAACCAAATCAGAAGAGACCCCTAATTGTGGGGGGGAGAAAGGGGATAAAAACAGGTTCTTTCAGAAAGTGGTTGATTTTCTGTTTCTAGAGTTGCTGTTCTTCTTCTCTTCACTCTCCCGTTGGATTTGTAGGTGTTTGCAATGTTTAGATAAGCTATCGAGCTGATCTCCTGCTACCTGATATAGTCTCAGGCTGCTACTTCTCCGCCATCTTGACTCCTCCCTCCTAGGGAAGATAATTTTAATGGGCAATGAGTACCATAACTGTCCTGTGTCTGTAAGCAGAATGAATATACTCTTAGATTGTCTGATCTGTGGGACAGAGATATGATGGTCATGTTCAGCCTGACACTGAGCAATTTGGACTCTCTCTTGGCTATTATTATTATTTTTATTAAAGAGTAGTTTTAGGTTTATGATAAAATTGAAAGGGAGGTATGAAAATATATACCCCTTGCTCCCATATACACATAGTCTCACCATTATTCATATCTACTACCAGAGTGGTACTTTTTATTTTTTTCCCCCAGAGAGATAGAGATAGAGATAGAGAGAGGGTAGGGAGGGGTGGAGGGAGAGGGAGAGAGATAATCTTAAGCTAGGCATGGAGCCTGACATGGGGCTTGATCTCATGACCCTGAGATTGTGACGTGAGCTGAAACCAAGAGTTGGACACTCAACTGACTGAGCCACCCAGGAACCCCAGAGTGGTACATTTTTTTTTTCTTAACAAGGATGAACCTATATTGACACATCATAATCACCCAAAGTCCATCGTTTACATTATAGTTTACTCTTGGCGTGGTTCATTCTATGAATTTGAATGAATGATATATATCCACCACTATAATATCATGCAGAGTATTTTCACTGTCCTAAAAAGTCTCTTTTTTTTTGCCTATTCTTCTCCCCACCATGACCTGTCAACTCCTGATCCTTTTATTTTTCCCATAGTTCTGCTTTTTTTCATAATGTCATATAGTTGGAATCATATAGTTTGTAGCCTTTTTGGTCTGGATCTTAATTTAGTAATATGCTTTTAAATTTCCTTCATGTCTTTTCATGGCTTGATAGCTCATTTCTTTTTTGTTTTGTTTTGTTATTTGTTTATTTTTAAAAATGTTTGTTTGTTCATTTATTTATTACCATAGAATGTATTACTTGTTTCAGGGGTACAGGTCTGTGATTCATCAGTCTTACACAATTCACAGCACTCACCATAGCACATATCCTCCCCAGTATCCATCACCTAGCCACCCATCCCTCCCATCTCCTTCCCCTCCAGGAACCCTCAGTTTGTTTCCTGAGATTAAGCATCTCTTATGGTTTTTCTCCCTCTCTGGTTTCTTCCTGTTTATTTTTTTCCTCTCTTCCCCCATGATTCTCTGCCTTGTTTTACAAACTTCACATACCAGTGAGATCATACAATAATTGTCTTCCTCTGATTGACTTATTTTGCTTAGCATAATATCCTCTAGTTCCATCCATGTCATGGCAAAAGGCAAGATTTCCTTTTTTGATGGCTGCATAATATTCCTGTGTGTGTGTGTGTGTGTGTGTGTGTGTGTGTGTGTGTGACATCTTCTTTATCCATTCATCTGTTCATGGACATCTAGACTCTTTCCATAGTTTAGCTATTGTGGACATTGCTGCTATAAACATTGGGGTGCACATGTCCCTTTAGATCACTATATTTGTATCTTTGGGATAAATACCCAGTAGTGCAATCACTGGGTTTAAAAAAATTTTTGTAAAAGAGTTTTCAACTTTTTGAGAAAACTCCATATTGTTTTCCAGACTGGCTGCACCAGCTTGTACTCCCACCAACAGTGTAGGAGTGTTCCCTTTTCTCCACATCCTTGTCAACATCTGTTGTTTCCTGACTTATTAATTTTAGCAGGCTTTTTCTCATTGTAGTTTTGATTTGTATTTCTCTAATGCCTAGTGATGTTGAGCATTTTTTCATGTGTTGGCCATTTGGATATCTTCTTTACAGAAAGGTCTGTTCATGTCTTTTGCCCATTTCTTGATTGGATTATTTGTTCTTTGGGTGTTGAGTTTGATAAATTCTTCATATATTTTGGATACTAGCCCTTTATCTGATATGTCTTTTGCAAATATCTTCTCCCATTCTGTCGGTTGTCTTTTGGTGTTGTTGACTGTTTCCTTTGCTGTGCAAAAGCTTTTGATCTTGATGAAGTCCCAATAGTTCATTTTTGCCCTTGCTTCCCTTGCCTTTTGTGATGTAGCTAGGAAGAAGTTGTTGCAGCTAAGGTTGAAGAGGTTGCTGCCTGTGTTCTCCTCAAGAATTTTGATGGATTCCTGTCTCACACTGAGGTCTTTCATCCATTTTGAGTCTATTTTTGTGTGTGGTGTAAGGAAATGATCCAGTTTCATTCTTCTGCATGTGACTGTCGAATTTTGCCAACATTATTTGTTGAAGAGACTGTCTTTTATCCATTGGACATTCTTTCCTGCTTTGTTGATTAGTTGACCATACAGTTAAGGGTCTGTTTCTGGTCTCTCTATTCTGTTCCATTGATCTATGTGTCTGTTTTTGTGCTAGTACCATGCTGACTTGATGGTTACAGATTTGTAATAGGATAGATAATTTCTTTTTTTTAAAAATTTATTTATTTGACAGAGAGAGATCACAAGTAGGCAGAGAGGAAGTCAGAGAGAGGAGGAAACAGGCTCCCTGGTGAGCAGAGAGCCCGATGCGGGGCTCAATCCCAGGACCCTGAGATCATGACCCGAGAGCCACCCAGGCGCCCTAGGATAGATAATTTCTTGAGTGAGGAGAGCTTGTTTGAAGATTCTAGCAGGGGAGCATAGCTACTCATATACCCTTGACTGAAAAATCGTCCTCCTCTATTGAGGAAGGTTGTCCTCTTGAATGAACATGCAGCTTTGGGAGGGATGCACTTGGAGTGGGAAGAGAGAAAGGGGACATCCACCTACCCAGCTGGATCATCAAAATCAACCTTGGTGATCAATTGGGTGGCAGACTTTGTAGGCAGATTGCCTTTACATCCACATAACTTTTTTTTTTATAATATTTTATTTATTTGACAGAGAGAAATCACAACTAGGCAGAGAGGCAGGCAGAGAGAGAGGAGGAAGCAGGCTCCCCGCGGAGCAGAGAGCCCGACGTGGGGCTCGATCCTAGGACCCTGGGATCATGACCTGAGCTGAAAGCAGAGGCTTTAACCCACTGAGCCACCCAGGCACCCCTCCACATAACATTTTTTTTAGTGCTGAATAGCACTCCATTGTCTGGATGTACCACAGTTTATTTATCCATTCATGTACTGAAGAACATCTTGGTTGCTTTTAAGATTTGGAAATTATGAATAAAGCTTCTGTAAATGTCCACAGGCATGTTTTTGTGTGTACATAAGTCTTCAATTCCTTTGGGTGAAAATCAAGTTGTGCAATTGTATAAGAGTATATTTACTTTTGTAAGAAAACTTCAAACTGTTTTCCAAAGTGACTGTACCATTTTGCATTCCCACCAGCAATGTATGAGAGTTTCTATTGTTCCACATTTGGTTGAACACATTTGGTGGTGTCAGTGGTCTGGATTTTGGCTATCTAATAGGTATATAGTTATATCTCATTTTTAAAAATTTCTTTTCAGTGTTCCAGAATTCATTGTTTATGCACCACACCCAGCGCTCCATGCAATACTTGCCCTCGATAATACCTACCATACTCTCCCAACCCCCCACCCACCTCCCCTTCAAAACCCTATCTCATTGTTTTTTAATTTGCATCTCTCTGATGACATACGATATGGAGCATTTTCACGTGCTTATTTGCCATCTGTATATCTTCTTTGGTGAAGTATATGTTAAGGTCTTTTGCCCATTTAAAAACTAGATTGTTTATTTTCTTATTGTAGAGTTTTAAGGGTTCTTTGTGTATTTTGTAAACAGTCCTTAATCAGATGGGTCTTTTGCAAATATTTCCTCCTAATCCATGACTTGTTTTTTCATTCTCTTGATATTGTCTTTTGCAGAGCATGAGCTTTCAATTTTTATGAAGTCCAGTTTATTAATTATTTCTTTTATGGATCACACTGTAGTTGCTGTCATACTCAAGTCAGCTAGGTTTTTTTTTTTAATGCTACCTTTTAAAAGTTTTATGGTATTATGTTTTGCATTTAGATTTAGGATAGATTTTGAGTTAATTTTTGTGAAGCGTGTAAGGTCTGTGCCTAGATTCATTTTTGTTTGTATGTGGATATCCAGTTGTTCCAACACCATTTGTTGAAAGCTATGATGTTTTAAGAAGGATAGAAAACAATCTCAGAGTATTCAGAAGGAAGAAACTAAGATGATAAAGAGGCTTTATACTATGCTATCGGAGAACCAGTCTAAGTTTCATGGGGTGCTAAAACTTGAAAAGAGAAAACCATCATGGGACTTAATACCTGCCTTTGGATATTTGAGGGGTCATTAGAGGTATGAATGATTAGAATCTTATGGAATTTGAGTGAGTGAATTTGGCCAGGAAGTAGAAGGAAATAGGTTTTAGCTCCTTTTCACAATTTTCTGAAAGCCAGAGATTTTCAGAAATGGGATAGATTGGCACAAGAGAAAATGAGTTCCCCTTTACTAGATGCTTCCATGGGATGTAGTTCAGCTCTGAGAAGTAAAAGAACTAGACTATCTAAACCATCTCTTCTAATTTTGAGATTCTAGGCTCTTAAGCTTTGCTTAGTTAGATATACCACTTAATCATTGTAAATACATAACAATCAAAAAGAATGATAGCATGATTTAGCTATATTTTGGAGAAAGTTAGAAATAATACTGGGGGAAAAACAAAGAAAAAAATCACTATCAAGGTGTAATATATGAGCACATTCTTGGCGATGGTCTAACCCTACCGTGGATTTTACTAGAGAGCCATTAGCCCACTTTATAGCTATCCACAATCCACAGCCATGGGTAAGCTTGGAGTAAGATGCTTTTAACCTTTGAGACATATAAGCCAGGGTCTGAAAGTGCCAATTACACTTTCATAACCTGGAATAACTCAATGGGACCTTCATTTTGTTTGTATTTTTTTTAAAGATTTTATTTTTTTATTTTACAGTGAGAGAGAGAGATCACAAGTAGGCAGAGAGGCAGGCAGAGAGAGAGAGGGAAGCAGGCTCCCTGCTGAGCAGAGAGCCCGATGTGGGACTCGATCCCAGGATGCTGAGATCATGACCTGAGCCGAAGGCAGTGGCCCAACCCACTGAGCCACCCAGGCGCCCTTTTTTTGTATTTTTATTTTCTATTTTTATTTTTTTATTTTTTAAAGATTTTATTTATTTGACGGAGAGAGAGCACAAGCAGGGGGAGAGGCAGAGGGAGAGGGAGAAGCAGGCTCCCTGAAGAGCTAGGGAGGCCCCAAATGGGATTCAATCCCAGGACTCTGGGATCATGACCTGAGCCAAAGGCAGTAGCTTAACCAACTGAGCCATCCTGATGCCCTTCATTTCATTTTTTTTAAATGGTGTTTTGTTTTGTTTTTAGATTTTATTTATTTGACAGAGATCACAAGTAGGCAGAGAAGCAGGCAGAGAGAGGGAGAAGCAGGCTCCCTGCGGAGCAGAGAGCCTGATGTGGGGCTCGATCCCAGGATTCTGAGATCATGACCTGAGTGGAAGGCAGAGGCTCAACCCCCTGGCGCCCCTTAAGATTTTATTTATTTATTTGTTGGGGAGAGAAAGAGCATAAGCAGACAGAGAGGCAGGCAGAGGCAGAGAGAGAAGCAGGCACCCTGCTGAGCAAGGAGCCCAACATGGGACTCGATCCCAGGACCCTGGGATCATGACCTGAACCGAAGGCAGCGGCTTAACTGACTAAGCCACCCAGGTACCCCCATTTTTAAAACAAGTACATATTAAGCAACTATTTTGTGCCAGCTAGTAACCATACTGAAGTTGTCCATGTTTCACAGTTATAAGAAAGAACAATCTTCAATCATTATTTCATTGGAGCTGATTTTCAATTCAATATACCAAAGATTTCTATTCACTGATCATCCTAAAACTAAGGATTTTGTTCCTGGAGCTGAGGAATTTCATAGTGCTCCGATATACTTCAGAAATATGTCTTTTGTGAAAAATCTGTGAAGGAATGAGGCCAGGAAAAGATATATCTAGTTCTTAGTTGGGAATATTGTGCTGAGACTAATTTTTATTGAACTGGCTGCATGAATTTATAGTCATATATAATAAATACTGTAGTTGAAAGTTATAATATTTGTTAATGTTGGCAACATGGAAGCTGATTAATTATTCTCTCTTTATGCTTTAGATAGGCATGGTTTGCATATTGATCATAGGCCATAAATGACAATTCAAAGAAGTTGGAGCTCAAGTTGAAATTGAAAACCCTGTTGACTGTTATAGGATCAAGTGTCTCCTGGGTAGGATTAGTGTGATAATTTAACTTAATTTATAAATTTACTCAGAATTTAATTCCAGGATAATATTGTCTTTCCAAATTTGTTTTCTTTCCTTCTTCTCTCTCTTCCTCCTTCTCTTCCTCTCTATAATAAAATTTGTGTCACCCAATTTTTCTTCACGTTTTCATGTCTGCCACCAAACTCAGAACTAAGTTTAGTATTCAGTTATGGAAAGTCACTCATTCATAATTCCTAGTTGAGTATTCTCTCATCTTTTTAATGATCATGATTGTAGGTTTATTTGAGCCATTTTATGAATTTATATCTTTATATTATATATTCCTTCAAATTATTTTTAGAAATGTGCAAAATCTACATGATACATACATTAAAAAATGCAGGCAGGAGAAGTACTATTAATAGATGAAACTGCTTGCATTGCACTAATAGTTTTGAATGTCTTAAATTTTCACTTCACACCAGAGAATCAGGCTCTATCATAAGGAAACATCTCGTGTGAAAATATTAAACATGAGTTAAGACAAGGATGGGTGCCATCTACTTAGTGTTTTCATATTAAATGGAACTTTCCACTACTCAGAGAGTTTTTCCAAAATAAATACTTTGATTCTCTTTGCCAATTTCCCTGTCTCCCATGATAAACAGAAATAATTGTATAATTGTACATAGATCTTCAAGTTTAGGAACCTACTACATCCTAGACAGGGCTAGACCTCTTGGAGAGGGGCACATGGAAGGTGGATGTCTGTGGAGACTACCAGGGCCTGGCTCAGTGGATGCAGCTGCAGAAGTGGTCTAGCTAGTGTTGATGGGATGCACCTGGTAGAAGCTCTAGTGCCAGAGAAGTCATCAGGTAGGGTGGGGAGATCTAGCACGTGCTTGGAGGTCTGGTTATCAAATTTGGCTACACATTGGAATCATCTGGGAAGCTTTAGAAACTACTGATGCCTGGGGAAGAGTGATGAGGTCAGTATGGCAGAGTTTTGTTTTTTTGGGTGGGTGTAGTCAAGGCCTTTTTCTCCTGAAGCATAACTGTCTATACCATTACTAGTCTTTGGAGGATGTGGGTTGCCTTCCATAGGGCTTAGGACTGGAAGGAAGTTGGGATTTTTTTCTTTAGAAAGATACTGGTGAGTAGTCCTCATGATTCTGTTGGAAGGAAAAGTTCTATTTTTGTTTGAATAATGTTGGCCCCTTTGATGCTGGCTTTAGTGTCACCCCTGCCTTATTCCTAGGACAAGAGACTTTGTCTCAGAAAGAAATAATCTGTTTGCTTGTTTCAAATGACACTTCATAATCAATACATAAGAAATTCTTTTGGTGAAGGATGTAGGACCTGAAGTTGACTGCATGGTTGGGAACTCTTTCTCTACCTCTTACTAGCATTCTGACTCTGGGCTAGTTACTTAATGCCCTTACATGTAGAAGGCATATATTAGTAATGCCAACCTCTTAGGTTTTTATTGTAAGCATGAGATAATGTAATATAGGTAAACAATGCTGAAGATGGCCTGGGATATAGCTAACACTAGGTCAGTGGATGTCCAAGTGCTGTCTTTAGACCAGAAGCATAGCATCATAAAGGGACTTGATAGAAATGGAGATTCTCTGTGCCCATCAGAGACTTACTGAGACTTACTGATTCAGAAACTCTGGGGGGTGGGGGTGGGGTAGCAATTTCTATTTTAACCCTCCAAAAGATTCTGGTGTTGACTAAAGTTTGATAGCCACTGTGTTAAAGATTACTTGCATTTTTAAAATTAATTCCCCCAGCACACATTTTAAATAGTGAACTCATTCTGGTGGTTATTACACTGTCTAAAAATAAACATCCTTTTATAACTAATTAAACTATTTACATTTAAATAGCCAAACTATTCTTCTCAATTCATAATTCAAACAATTACTTTAAAGTGATTTATTTATAATTATCACTTTCATTACTGAGGAACCACTACAAGTTTTCCAATTGGGGTATACCAGTCCAGGAGAAAAATTTTTTCAACATTGTTCTAGAATACACATTTGTAGAACTTCAGGAATAAGGGTAGCTGACTAGAGCCTTCCAAATCATGAAAAATCAAACTAGGTGAACAATGCCACTTATGAAAGACCTGAAAGGGAAATTAAGCTTGATCTAGTAAAAATCAACCATGACTTTGAACTTTTTTGAGTGTGGAAGTAGTGCAAGAAATGGAAAGTGGAAAACTTGAGTAAGAGTGGGCAGGGCTGGATACCCAGGACCAGGGTCTTAGAGCTGGCCAAGCTCTGAGAAATGTGAAGGTTTCAGAGGTCTAGAATATAGGGATGGGGAATAGGCTGGGAGAGAAACTCATTGGCCTTTACCAGAGACCATATGTCAAATTACAATAAAAGCAGTGACGTGACTAGGTCCAAGGATGTCATTCAAAGGGATATCTTCTTGTGGGGGTTGTGAAGCTTATAGGGTTTCTTAGATATAGGCTAAGCAATTGCTTTTATTTCCATGTCATTGTTCTTCATTGGCTAGTGGGTAGATGCACGGGCTGACAAGACAAAATAGGTGATCTGGACCCCATCACATGTCCCGAGATTGAGCGGAAAACTTCAGTTCAGAGCATGTCTTTTCCAAGGTTTGTGCCAACTGTACTGGATATGGGTAATCTAGACTCTGTTGCCCTGCGTGTGTGTGTGTGTGTGTGTGTGTGTGTGTGTGTGTCTGTGTGTTAGTGTCTGTGAGAGAAAGAGGCGCTCTCCTTGTTTATTCCTTTCCTTAACATTATTTTGTGCATCACTCTGGGTGTGGATTGTTTTATCAGGAAAAGCTGGGTGTTCTGTGCTCTAAACCATTCTTTACAGGGTCTAAGTGAGAATTATGTTGACTTCTACCCCTTGGGAAATCCTTGCTTAATGTTTTTTAGGTTTGTGTCAGTTGTCTTTTATTCCTGCAGCTGTTGGGTGTTGGTGTGACAGAATTAAATTTCTGCCAGGTCACTGTAACATGAAAGTTTTCCTCCTGAGTAGATTTCATGGTAGGGACAGGCAAGCAGACCCATGATTTCTAGAGATGCCTTACTTTGGACTTATCTATTGTAATGATAAGGTAGACTTAGTACTTCGATTATCAATTTGTGGACAGGTTTGGGCATTAGGCACCAAAGAAGTCTGGGAAGTTATTTAGGTCATGCTCAAAGTCATCACTTGGGTTTTGGTAGGTGAAGTTGCCCTAGGTCACCAGGATTGCCTCCACCTGTTTTATGAGTTCCATTTGTCAAACAGGGAAAACCATCAGCCTGCAGGGATATTGGAGGTGTCTCTCCCTCCTGCCCCCTCTCCTGTTCTCTTTCTCCCCCTTCTTTTTCTCTCTCTGTCATCTATCATCTATCCTGTGTCTATCATCTAGTTGATCTAGCTCTTTGTTTAGTCAAGGATTACACAATCATGGCATATGTGCATGAAGATATTTCTATTGTCAGAATAAGTAAATTATTCCTCTTTATTTAGCCTTTAGAGGCCTATTAAAAAAACAGCAAGTGATCCTTTAAATGGCACTCTAAGTTATTGTTTTAGCTCAAAAAGCTGTTTCAGTGAAATAGGAGTGAGTCTGAATACAATCCTGGTTCAATGCTTTCCCATCGCCCAACTCTCCACCTTGTCTTTCCAGGACCACCACCTACTGAGAGAAGCAACAGGGTCCTTTGGTGCAAAGGAACAATGGGGATGTAGGAACCCCCTTTCAAGAGGATGATGAAAGGATCCAATGGGCATTTAGTTTTCTTTTATTCCTGATTCATTCTTCTTAATAATAGCTGAAAGCTCACCCTTAGGGTTCAGAAGAGTCAGAATGTTACAAGTGATAGAGGATCTTAAGAAAAAGAGTGCAGACTCACTAGGAGGAAAACAGTAACCAGTTGTTCAACTGTGTGTGTGGGGAGGGGGAGAGAAAGAGAGAGAGCGCTTACACTTGAATGTGCGTAGGGCACCTCATGCATTATACATCTTAGAAAGTGTACGCACAGCTGGTGCCCAGACAGTGAGTCACGTGGTCTCTGAAACATCAAATAATCCTTTTCTGTTCATCTACTTCATAATTACAGCCTGCCAAATTTCCTTTTGGTATTTGTTTTAAAAATAAATACTCAGCCAGAGCAGTTTAACCCTTTGCATCCTTTCCAGTTGTTCCACTTGCATCTTTGACTCAAATGTCACCCTGAGCTGTTGAAACCTGCCTGTGTGGCATTACACCATAACCTTTTATTTCACACAGGTCAATACTTGGCTCTTAACTGGTAGTAAATTTCAGGCACTACTGATTCAGACTGGGCAGCTAGAGGTGAAAGGCTTTCTCTCTCTGGAATCCTTGCAAAAGAGCCAGTCACTCAGAAAGCAATTTTGAATCTTTTACACAAAGCAGACAGATTAAAACTGTTACTGAGATGACATAAAGGAGCTACATCTGCTATAAAACGAGTAGCCTTTTCATTGCCTCTTTCTTAAAATGGGGGTTACTCTGAGTTGCTAGCTAGGTTCTGTGGTCTTTTGGAAACTTGGCCGGTGAATAGGTAAATGTGCTCCTTAGTCCTTTCATTATTACTGTGATTTTTTTTCAATCACCATTTGGATGCAGGAATAAAAATCCATCAATTTTATCTTCTCATATCAGAGCCTCAGTTAAATTTCATAAGGCTCATCACTATCCCTGATCTGCTGTTTAGTACCTACCTTGCATCCCTTGATTTGTACCATCAACTTAACCCTAGAAAAGATGATGAATTGTATAGGATATGCCTCTTCTTTTCGCAGGTAGCATCTAATGTTCAATATTCAGAGTAGCTTAGATACAGTAGGCTTATTGGCTGCGGGCCAGTGTAAGATTGCCCTTGGAATTTCTCTAGGAAGAAAGTCTACTCTCTTTCCTTTCTCTAAATATCTCTACTTCATGACACTTCTTTGGTCCTGTTTCATCTTGAAATTATTTGCCACTTCCTAAGAAGGACAGAGAGATAGGTTTGGGGATGAGCAAACTCCCAGTAGAGGGATAATTTATATGGATGTCTGGAACCAGTAGGATGAAGAAATTAGAAGCTATATGCCTGGATTTTTAATGCCATTTGCTCTCATGCCCAGACAAAACTTGGCAGAAATTATGACTGAAACCATTCAAAATTGTGGAAGGTATTTTTGGCGCTGGTTGCCATGCTAAGTGATGGTATTTACAACATTGTGGAATTTATAGGACAGTTATTATCCTTATTTAATGGGTAGATGTATTAAGGATAAGAAAGATTAAGTGAATTACCCAAGGTCACATGGTAACAAAGCAGCAAAGCCAGGCCAGAAACCTATTTCTTCTGACTACATGTCAAGTTCTCATTTTGAACAGTCAGTAAGATAACACAGGGCAGCTTCTTGATACTTAGTCCCCTCTATTCCTCTCCTGTTCCTCTCTCTAGTGCTTTGTCTACCTGTCTCCATCTTCAGGTCACCTTCAGTTGGAAAGTTAGCACTTTTGTTGAATGTTATTTCTTTAGGGAATTTTCAGATCTCCCAGTCAAAGGAATCCCTCTGATAAATGCTCTCCGCACAACTGGAACATCTCTTGCAGAGTATGTATCACAACTAATCATTTTTTGTGCGATTATTTTGTAATGCCTCTTTTCCATACCCGACTTTATAGTCCATGTGAACAGGAATCATTTCTGTCTTGCTCATCATCATAACTCTAGCTTTTGGCAGAGGCTACATACCTAAAAGCAACTCAAACCCTCATTCTTAAGTAAGTGATGGAATGACAAGCACTTTATGAGTGGTAGCTCTTGTGTTATATTCACTATTTTTGATAATTGGATAGAGTGCTTTATATAGATATCAGTGAGGAAACTGACGAACCTGTTACAAAACAATGCCAGGGTTAGTGATTTCTGAACATGGCCTGATGTTGAGGTGATGGCACAAAGAATGACGTGTTCAAAATGGAAGCAGGAGGCAAGAAGAGGGGAGAGCAAGTTAGCACACACTTTGCCTTGACCTACCTGCCAGTTGCTTTTCAAGAACTTCAGAAAAAGAATAGTCTTTCAACCGATGCCTTTTATTCAAAGGAAAGAATTGGTTCATAACAAAGAAAGCTCTCAAGGCAATTCAGTTATGTAGTTTTCTTCCTCTGAGTATTTTCCAGTTTCCCCCATTGTTTTTCAGTGCCAGTTGTGGCTTTCTACATTCTTAATCACAATTGATTTTTGAGCCAACCATCTTTGTGTCTTATGAGCTTGAAGCATTCTTTTTCATATCTGTGTGAAGTTTGGGGAGAGATTTCATTTTTTCCTGTAGGTTTTGCTGCTTACTCAATCATGTGAGACAGCTTCTATTGTATTTCTTTCAGGTCTGTCTCGTAGTATATCTATGCTGCAGCTTTTGTAATATCTTAGCCAAAGATAATATAATCTGACCCAGGCTGGCCTCTGATTGATCAGTCTGATTTGCAGATTGAAGTTTCATACTGCAGAGTATGTCAGTTTTTAGAGCTTTTGGGCTAGCTAACACAACCATTGTAGCAACATTTTTAATTCAGTCAAGAAGACTGTGTCCAGCAAATGTAGCACGATAACAATACAGCAAAATATTTTTAATCAAGGAAATCTGATTTTACTGCACCAAAATTCATTTAAGATTGTGAAGAGATGGCAGAAACTGTTTCTTTCTTTTTTTTTTTTGCATAATAGGAAATTATGGTTCTAAACAAGTAAGATTGAGGTAGTCAAATATATAATAAGACATGCAGACACACAAATGGCTGTTAAACACAAAATGCAAGTAATTAAAGCTAGAAAACAATTATCCTAGTCATTCAAAGAAAAAATTAGGCAACTTGCAGAAATACACAAAGTACAATAGGATTAAAAAAACAAACAGAAGAGTTTCTATTTAATTTAGGACGAACATTAGAGGAGAAGGTTTTGTTTTGTAAAGTTGTTTGAGTAGCAACAGATTGTTTATTTTTAAATAGCAAAACTAAGTTTTTACTGAGATGGCGTCAGGCTTTTTCAGGTGCAATGAAATATAGGAAGACCCTGTTGTATGAATAGATAAACTAGTAAAAATAGAAATACCATATGATTTTGTAATTCCACAATTAGATATTCACCCAAAGGAAATGGAAGCACTAATTCAAAGAGATATAGGCACTTCCATGTTTATTGCAGCATTATGTATAAAAGCTAAGATATGGACGTAACTCAAACATCCATCAATAAATGAATGGTTAAAGAGGATGTGGTAATACACACACACACGCACACTGAAATATTACTGAGCCATGAAAAGAATGAGATCTTATCATTTGCCACAACATAGATGGACCTAGAAGGTATTATGTTAATTGAAATAAGTCAGACAGAGAAAGACATAATACCATATGATTTTACTTACATATGAAATATAAAAAACAAAACAGATGAACAAACATACACACAAACAAATAAGCAGATATAGATCCATAAATACAGAGAACAAACTGATGGATGCCAGAGGGGAGAGGGTGGGGGTGGGTAAAATAGGTGAGTGAGAACGGGAGGTACAGGCTTCCAGTTATGGAATGAGCAAGTCATGGGGATAAAAGGTACAGCAGTGGTATAGTCAGTGGGATTGTGATAATGCTGTTTGGTGACAGATGGTAGCCAGACTTGCAGTGAGCATAGCATAAGGTATGAACATATCTAAGCACTGTTGTTACCTGAAACTCATGTAACATTGGTGTCAACTATACTTCAATAAAAAAAAGATTAGCTAATTTAGGGAGAGTTTCCCCATGTAAATGAAGTCAGCTGTTTCTCTTCATTCTCTTCTAGGGATAGTTGCCAGCTGGTCCCTGTGTTAAAGACTATTATGAAAAAGAATAAATGAACGGGAAAAATCTTTTATTATAAAAATACAGGGGTGTAGAGTCCAGAAAGGCTAGCCCTGTCCATCCCTGCTCTGTCTCTCCCAAAATGGGGCTCAGATCTGTTTCTGGAAATTGCCAATGCAGAAGTAAGCGAGGAACAGAGAAGAGAGTCTGTTTCAGCTGAAGTTTATTTCCCTTTATTTTTATCTAGTATGTTTTTAATTAAAACATTTAGACAAATGCAAAAATCATGTACCTACCATCACAAGCTGGATTCAGAAAATTTCCCTTGTCCTGCCAAACCCCTTCCAGATGTGCCATGTATTAAAACTTCTCCCCATAGAAATCTCCTCCTGATCTGTTCTCTGTCCCTTTAGTCTTGATTTTCCCAGATTGTCAAATAAATAAATGGAATCGCATAGCATGTAATCTTTTGATTCTAGCTTTTTCACTTGTGATAATGCATTTAGGATTCATCTATGTTGTATTATGTATAAATAGTTCATTCATTTTTATTGCTGAGTTATTTCATTTCATCTTATGGATATTCCAAAGTTTTTTTAATCCATTCATCTGTTGGAAGACATTTGGGTAGTTTCCAGCTTGTGGTAACTATATAAAACATGCTGCTCTAAATATTTGTGTCACAATCTTTTGTTTTGTTTTGTTTTGTTTTGTTTTTGTTTTCTGTGTGTGTTCTTATGTTTATAAGTTTTCATTTCTCTTGTATAAATACCAGGAGTGGAATTTCTGACTTTGAGTCATATGATAAGTGTATGTTTAACTTTATGAGAAAGTGTCAAATCATTTTCTGAAGGAGCTGTACCATTTTGCATTCCTACCAGCAATGTATGAGCATTCCAATTGTTCAAAAAAAATTCTCTTAAAATGTAGTTATCTTTACTGTGGTTTTGCATTTCCCTAATTGTCTTATGGTGTTGAACATCTTTTCATTTATTTTTTGTCAATTATTCCTCTTTTGTGAAATGTCTATTCAAATCTTTCACCCATTTTTTTTCTTGCTGAGTTTCAAATGTTTTTTATATATCCCCAATACAAGTCCATCATTAGTTATGCGGTATGCAACTATTTTCTCCCAGTGTGTACTTCATATTTTTATTTAATTAATTAATTAATTTATTTTCAGCGTAACAGTATTCATTGTTTTTGCACCACACCCAGTGCTCCATGCAATACGTGCCCTCTCTATTACCCTCCACCTGGTTCCCCAACCTCCCACCCCCCCCGCCCCTTCAAAACCCTCAGGTTGTTTTTCATAGTCCATAGTCTCTCATGGTTCATCTCCCCTTCCAATTTTCCTCAACTCCCTTCTCCTCTCCATCTCCCCATGTCCTCCATGTTCTGTTATATTTTTATTTTCTTAATAGTGTCTTCCACCAAACAAGAGTTTTAAGTTTTGATGAAGACTGTTTTACCAGTCTTTTTTTTTTTTAATGGCTCATGCTTCTGGTGTTGTATAACAAAATTCTTTACATTACCCAAGACTATGAAGATTTTTTTCTATATTTTCTTCAAAAGCTTTATAGTTTCATGTTTGCAGTTAGATTTATGATGCACTTTGAGTTAATTTTCACACAAGGTGTGAGATACAGGTTAAAGTTTTATTTTTGAATATATATAATTGTCCCAGCACCATTTGTTGTGAAGATTATTCTTTATCCATTAAATATTGTTTTGCATCCCTGTCAAAAATCAATTGGTAGAATTTACTAATGAAAGCATTTGGATCTGCCATTTCCTTTGTCAGGAGGATTTTAATTATGAATTCTATTTCTTTAATAGATATAAGGATATTCAGGTTATCTATTTCTTTTTGAATAGGTTTTGGGTCATTAGACTTTCAAGGAATTGCTCTATTTTATTTACATTGTTGAATTTATTGCTATGGAGTTGTTTTTAGTATTCCCTTACTATTTTTTTTAATATAAATGAGATTTATGCTGATATATCCTTTTATTCATGGTATTAATAATCTATATGTTTTTTTCTATTTTTTATTGATATGGCTAGATACCAACTTTATTGATTTCTTTATAGAACAAACTTTTGGTTTCACTAATATTCTTAATTTCTTTTTTCATTTTCATTGATTTCTGGTATTATAATTATTATTTCTTTTCTTCTACTTGGTTGGGGTTTAGTTTGCTCTTATTTTCTAATTTCCTAAGTTGAAATGTATTTATTTGAGATCTTTCTTCTTTTGTAATATTAGCATTTAATACCACAAATTTCCCCTCCATGCATGGCTTTAACTTTACCCTACGGATTCTGATGAGTTGTATTTTCTTTTAGTTCAAAATATTTTCCAATTTCCCTTGAGACTTTTTATTTGGCCCATGGATTATTTAGAAGGGTACAGTTTAATTTCCAGGCGCTGGGAGATTTTTCCAGATAGCTATGTTATTGATTTCTAGTCTAAACCCTTTATGGTAAGAGAACATATTTTATATGACTTCAATTCTTTTATTTTTTTCCAGTTTTACTGAGAAATGATTGTCATTCATCACTGTATATGTTTACAGTTACAGCATGATGGTTCGATTTACATATATTGTGAAGTAACTACCACAACTGGTTTAGTTAACATCTATCATAGATACAATAAAAAGAAGAGAAAAAAATTCTCCCTTTGATGAGAATTCTTAGGATCTACTCTCTTAACAGCTAGCTTTCCTATATATTATACAATGATGTTGTCTGCAGTTGTCATGCTGTACATTCCATTCCTAGTACTTACTTATCTCCTAACTGCAAGTTTGTCCCTTTTGATCACCTTCTTCTAATTTCCCCTCTCCCAATTCAACCAATGTGACCAATGGTCCCAAGGTGACTCCATGCCTTTGGTGACCACAAATCTGATCTCTTTTTTATGAGCTTGGTGGGTTTTTGGTTTTGTTTTGTTTTATGTGATCCCACATATAAGTGAGATCATGTGGTATTTGTCTTTCTCTGACTTTCTTCACTTAGCATCATGTCTTCAGTGTTTGTTAAATACATGGTACAAGGTAGAACATGGTCTATATGTTGTAAATAATAGGTATTTTGCTATTGTTGGGTGGAGTGCTTGATAAATGCCAACCAGTTCCAGTTGTTTGATGGTATTGTTCAATTTTCCCATATTTTTTGGTTTTATTATCAGGAATTATTTATTTTATTTTAGTATTGTTCTCTTGACTGTTGAGAGAGAAATGAAGCAGCTTCCAAATATAACTGTGGATTTTCTCTTTTTCTTCTCAGTTCTGTCAGTTTCTGTTTTGGTGTCTTCAAGGCCTATATTCAGGTGTATACAAATTTAGGATTGCTGTGTCTTCTTGGTATGAATTGATTTTTATCATTGCATAATGTCCTTCTTTATCCCTGGTACCTTTCTGTGCTCTATTTTTTTTTTTTATAAATGTAGTATTTATTATTTTTTTTTCTAAGATTCTATTCATTTATTTGTCAGCGAGAGAGAGACAGAGAGAGAGATCACAAGTAGGCAGAGAGGCAGGCAGAGGCAGACGGAGAAGCAGGCTCCCCGCTGAGCAAGGAGCCCGATATGGGACTCGATCCCAGGATACTGGGATCATGACCCGAGCTGAAGGCAGCCGCTTAACCAACTGAGCCACCCAGGCGTCCCTCTAAAATCTTTTCTTTTGTCTGATACTAACATAGCCTCTCTGGCTATCTTTTGAATAGTCATTCTGTGATAGATCTTTTTCTATCATTTTACTTTTACCCCATCGATTTTATGTTTTATCTGCTCTGACCACCTCTGTATATTAATTAGTATATTTACACCATTTTCTCATTTGCTTTCAGTGCAATTATTGATATGGTTGGATTTAGGCATACCAATTTTTAATTTTTTTACTGTCTGTCCCTTCTATTTTTTATTTTTCTATTTTTCCTTTCCTGACTTCTTTTGGATTATTTGATTTTTCTTAGTGCTTTCTCCAGAGATTACAATAAACAGGCTTAACTTTTCACAGTCTACATATTATTAATATTTTCCCATATGAAATTAAATATAGAAACCTCACAATTATACAGATACTGTTATCTCCTTTTTATGTTATAGATGACATATGTATAACATCTAAATAATTTTAAAGCACATTGGGCAATGTTACCATTTTTATTTTCAATAGTTGTAGATACTTTAGAGAACATAAAAAGAGAAGTAGGGTGCCAGGGTGGCTCATTAGTTGAGTGTCTGACTCTTGGTTTCTGCTCAGGTCATGATGATGGGGTCCTGAGATGGAATTCTGTGTGTGGCTCCATGCTCAGAAAGGAGTCTGCTTCTCCTTCTCCCTCTTCTCCTCCCCCAACTCTCTCATTTCTCTTGAATAAATAAAATCTGAAAAAAAAAGAAAGTATAGTAGCATATTTTTTTTTATCTTGGTATTTAATACTTATATTTTTCCTTCTTTATTCCTGAAACTCCCAGGTTTCTTTTTATTATAATATCCCTGCTACTGGGAAAGTTTCTTTTTGTATTTCTTTTAGAGCAGATCTGCTTGCTGATGAATTTTCTAAGTTTCCTTCATCTGAGAATGTCTTGTTACCCACTTCTTCGTTTGTGAAGGATATTTTCTCTGGATATAGGAATCTTGGTTGGTGAGTTCTTTTACTTAAAAAATATCTCATTGTATTTTGTTCTCCATCATTTCTGATGTGAAGTCTTTAGTTATTTAAATTGTTTTCCCCCTCTATTTCTTGTGCTGTTTTATTTTTTCAAAAATTTTTCTTGAAAAAAAAAAAAACTAGTTTTCAACAATTTTATTATGTTTCTAGGAGTGTTCTTTGAATTTAAGCTGTGGGATTCTTTGAGCTATTTGAATATATAAATTTACATTCTCTATCAAATTTGGGAAAATTTTAGTCATGATAACTTCAATTTTTTTTTGTACTAATCTCCTTTTCTCCTTTTGGAACTCTAGGGACCTGAATGCTAGAATTTTGAGGCTATTTCACAGATTCCTGAAGCTCTCTTCTTCCCTCTCCCCATTCTTTCTTTTTCTTGGTCTCTGTTGTTTAGATTGGGTAATTTTTATTGATCTATATTTAAGTTCCCTCATTCTTTACTCTGTTATTTCTGTTTTGGTATTGTGTCCATCTCATTAATATTTTAGTTAATGTATTTTTAGTCTCAAAATTTCCAATTCTTTTTTTTATAGTTTCAATTTCATTCATTCCATAGAGTTTGCTTTTCCTTAATGGAACACAGTTACAATACTGCTTTAATGTCTCTGATAATTCTAACACCTGGTCATTGTGGGATTGACATCTATTGATTGTCTTTGCCTTGAGAGTTATTGAGGTTTTACTGGGTTTTTTGATTTATGTAATATTGTGTCCTGGACATTTTGAACATTATGTTTTGAGAGTCTGCATCTTTGGGTCCTATTAAAATCCTCTGGAGAAAGTCAGTAGTCAACCTTGTTCAATTTAGGTTGCAAGTCCCTGTCTACCCTCTGTGGACTGAGGATCTGATGTCAATGTTGTTTTCAGACTTTCCAGTGACCTGCAGCAGATGAGAGTAAAGGAGCTCTGAGTTTCTTGTGGGAGCTCTGCCTATGGTCTATTCAGGGAAGAGTCTGGGACTTAAGCAGTGGTTTGTTCTGTATGTGCACTGTCGAAACCTTTGTTATTCTGCTTTGGTTCAGTTCCACCCATGCACAGTTCATGCATGAGCCCAAGACATCAGGTATAGATTTAGGGGGTCCTCTTCTCTTCTGCTCCTTCTTCTCTGTGATACCACTGACATTCTCCAGTACTAAGAGGCCCCCATTCTTAGACTTTTGGATGCAAAGCTGGGATTTTATCTTCCCTGCACTGTCACACACTTCCCTTTACCAAGTTGGACTCAGAGGTGAAATAACAAGAGAAAAAAAAAGAAAGAAAAATAATGGCAATTTCTCCCTAAACTGTTCGGAGTACATCAGTTTCATTTCCTAGTTTCTCCAGTCAAAGAGAAGATTTTTCTCTCAGAGTTTTGAATGTCTGAATACTGTTCCAGGCACAGGAGTGTTGTCTGTGTCTGAGTTTGTCTCAGGGAAGTGTCAGGAGAGTAAAAACAGAAAAAAACCTATGGATTTTCTTTATACTTTCTGTCACATATGCTCCTACCTCTCTTCCCTGTCCTCTAGCTAGAAAGAAAAGATTTTCTTGGAGGTTTTTTTGTATGAACTTGCTGTGCATATCTGTGATTCAGGTTGTTTTAGTATCTAAGTTAGGAGACAGAGGAGGGAAAAGGAAACTCTAGGAAACTTACTATCATATTAATAATTTCTCAAGTTTTTATTTCCCTACTCATTTCATATGCCATTAATAACCTTCCAGAGTCTCCAGGAAGTTCCTTTTTGTATTTTTTCCAGAATTTTTACATGCAATTTGTGGGAGAGACAATGGACTTTGTTAGTTCAAACTAGAAGCAGCCTCTTGTTTTTCAAAACATTTACTGAAATGGTGCCCAACTGTAGTTGAAATAATTTTCTATTTGTTGTGTCCTTCAGATATGTTATGAATTAAATAGAATTGCAGGTTATTTGGATAACTCATTTCCACATTAGCATTATTTCTACAGGAAAATGTATTCTAAACTCCAAATAGTCATAATACAAAAATGACATTTGGCAAACAACTTGGTCCTGTCATGTCTTCCAGATGACAAAAGAGCTTGAAGTAGAAATTTGCTTTTTTGTAAAAGTTTCCTCTATTTCTGTGTTCTGTACTCCACTGGTTGTTTTGTTTTGGGCATATCTTTGTCTATGGCTGCCTCTCTGGTTCAGAATCTGTGTCATGCTATTTCCTCATTTGTTAATGGCCTTTTTGTTGATCTTCCCCTTTGCTTCTGTACTTCTGGGTCTTGATCTTATGCTACCATAGTCAGTCGTACCTTTCATGCTGATAATAGGAGAAAATTACATTGACTATATGTATGTGTCCCCAAAATTTGTATGTTGAAGCAGAATTTTTAATGTGATAGTATTAGGAGATAAGGCCTTTGACAGGTAATTAGGTCATGAGGGTGGAGCCCTCTTAAATGGGATTAGTGCCCTTATAAAAAGAGACACAAGAGAGATGATCTCTTTTTCTGCCAGTGAGGACTCAGCAAGAACATGTCTGGACACCAGGAAGAGATTTCACCAAAACCTGACCATACTGGCATGCTGATCTCAGACTTTTCGGTCTCTGGAGTTTTGAGAAACAAATTTCTATTGTTTAAGCCAAACAATCTACAGTATTTATTACAGCAGCCTGAACTAAGACACTGACACTACTGTGAATTGCTCACTACTGTGGATTCTCTCTTAATTGATTGATTTGAAGATTTTTATACTCTGTTCCAAGCATCGCTTTAGCAATTGGGTGATACCAAGTTAGCAGTGTACAGACCTTGACTTTAAGAGGCTTATCTTTTAGAAGAAGACCATCAATAACCCTATTATGAAGACAGAAGGGAAGCTAGGGGAATTTAGATAAAGGCAGGATTATGTCTTCCTGGGGAGCTTAAAGAAGATTAAAGGAAGTAGCATTTGAACTGACCTGAGAGAAGAAGCAGGGCTTAAGTATACATAGAAAGGAGGACAATTACACTTGGAAGAAACTGGAGGAAAGTCAAGGAACTGGAGAAGCATGAGCGGGTTCTATTCTTGGCTGGCAGTAAGGGATTCAGAAAGAGTAGCATTTGTTCTCTCATCAGGTGTAGATGTACCATGGTATATCCATGATCCTGTTGCTCAGGAAAACTTCTCATATCCTCCTATGTCCTCCTCAGCACCTGGACTTCCTAAGACATGGTTATCATGAGGATTAAGAAAGGAACTTGTGGTGGGAGATGCCAAATAAATACTGGGGTTCCTTATTCTTCAGGAGATCTCCGTCCTGTCTCCAGGTATGGGTGATAAGGAGCACAGTTAGGGAGAGGTCTTTTATCCCCTCAAAATCATGGCTGTTATAGCGCAGGGAGGCTCTGCTTCCAGGAAGCCCAGTGGAGAGCCCCCTGATCCCCAGATGGAGCACATTCTCCCTTATATTGACATAGACTGGATCCCTTATGAGACTGAAGACTGGAATCTCCTCATCCAGTTCTGAAGGCCTGTCCAGAAGGAGTGTTTCTAAAGTACTCTAAGTAACTAGAAGGATTTTCAGAATAAGTACATTGACTCCTAAAATGACAGCACTCCATTTGCATGTAAATTTTCTGGTCTATTTTTATTTTAAAGCGTCCTTACATCATAGTCATCCTGCATATGGCTCAGAGTAGCCTGTCATGCTCTTATTTTAGTCAGCTTAAGGAGGCTAATTGTCTCAATGTCTCTTACAACCTGTTATTTATTTGAAAGTGCATTTGCAATAATGCATTAAATGGTAGCCTGGTGACCTGAAAGAGTTAATGCACCTCCCCTTTTGCTGAACTTCTTCTACCTCAGAATCACTTAGGCACTTAGGGAATTTTATTCAGTGAATGTGAAATAATCATGTCTGACCCAGGTGCAGTGAGTATAAGCTTTTAAAACATGTTAAAACAGGGTTGTCTACTGACCTCTGACAAATATCAGAGAGTTAAGGAGTAACTGTGTTTTATAACAGCTGTAGTTGCCATCATGGAAGGCAACCCATGGAATGGGAGAAGATATTTGCAAATGACAGTACAGACAAAAGGTTGATATCCAGGAATATTTAAAGTCAAATCAGAACCAAGGTTGGTGATGAGCTAGCCAAACAGAAACAAGTGACAAGGGTCAAGGCGGGTTTAAACCCAATACACAAAATAAACTTTAAAAATGCAAACTGGTCGTGTTACTTCCCTGCTTAAAACCCTTCAGTGGTTTCAGGATAAACTGTCAATTCCTCAGCATGACGTCAAGATCCTTCAGGAACTGGGTCTAGCCTGATTCTCTAGGCTCACTTCTTGTGTGGGTACCTATTAGTTTGCTAGGCGTGTTGGAACAAAGCATCACAGGTCTGGTGGCTTAAACAAGAGACATTTATTTTCTCATAATTCCAGAGGCTGGAAGTTTAAGAATGAAGTAACAGCAAGGTTAGTTTCTTCTGAGGCCTCTCTCCTTGGCTGGTAGATGGCTATATCTTCTCTTTGTCTTCCCTTTGTGTATTCAAATTTCTTCTTCTTAGGAAGAAAGTTGTATTGGATGGAGGCCCACCTTAATGACCTCATTTTGACTTAACTATCTCTTTAAAGGCCTTATCCCTAAGTACAGTCACATTCTGAGGTACTGGGGGTTAGAACTTCAACTTATGAATTTTGGGGGGGACACGATTCTGCCCATAGCAACACCTATGCTCCAATCATACTAAACTTCTCTAGGCCTTGCATGCTCTCACTTCTTGACTGTACATATGTGGGCCCTTTCTGTACTTCTTGTCTGGCCAGTACCTACTTGGCTGGAGCATTACCTTTGTCACTGCTGGGCTGGATCTAGAGAGCTGATTAAAATCATGCTCAACAAATATCAATCTGAATTGACAATTTTGGGGGCTTAAAAAAAGAAATTTTTTAACATTGTTGATACTGGTTTTCCCCCCATTTCCACCTCTCTCCTCTTCAATGACACTTGTCATTCCTAGTCCAATGGAGGCCACCCATTTGAGTCAACACATTAGAAAGGAAGCTATAAGAAGGTTAGGATCCATGTAGTCATAAAAGCTAATCTGGTCAATATGGTAGTCACTAGCTATATAATGTTACATGAATTTAAATAATTTAAAATTAGATAAAGTTAAAAATTCAGTTCCTCATTGTACTAATTACATTTCAAGTGCTTAGTAGCCACCTGTGGCTAGTGGCTACTGTATTGAACAGCACAGATATAGTCCATTTCGTTATTGCCGTAAGGTCTGTTGGACAGCTTTGTGAGACCCTAAAAGGCCAGCTTGGTCTGCGTTTGCTTCTTCTGCCTCTACCTTGACCCTTCTTTATTTAGTCTGAGGGCAATACCAGGTGTACTGAAGTAATAGTTTTGGTTTTCCTGAAGCAAATAAAACCTTGACCCCAGAATATACTTGTTTTACTCTGGTCCTTGGGTATGACTCACAGTCAATCTTCACACCCTAGTGCTGCTGGGCAACAGAATAAGTTCTTTAAGCACCATTCTATTTATATCTATATCCAAAACTATAGATGTGCTACAGCAAACATGGGATATAGGTGAAGGCTGTTATAGGTCTTCCAATTTTCTTTTATATCCTAAGACTAAGCTACAATCCACACTGTACAGTCACTAAATATTATTTCCTCTTTTTCCTAGTAAGACCCAATCTTAGAGAAAAATGATATATAGTATTATTAGTCATTTCTTCCTTAGCATGGATATATCATATTACCTTGACCTAGACTGTAGGATGAAATAGCACAGTAAATCTGGGATTAAGACATTTGATTCTCTCCCTACCAGTTAACTGAGCCTGGGAACATATTCTGTCCCTTTGGAATTTCTGTTTCCCATGTTGTACATTGAGGACAATATGTCTACTCATACTGTTGTAAGAATTGATATAGGAGGGTGTATAACACCTACCACAGTATACATATACTAAACATTAGCTTTCTTTCATACTTTTTCTCTCTCACAATTTTTTGATTATTGGCAAGAAGAAAGTTTTTGGGGTGTAGCAGTACATTGGAAGAGAAGTAGAGTCCTTTCACAGAGTTCCTGACAAATATTCCCAGGACCAGCCCTATATTTTGTCTAACAATTCATTTGAGCCTGGGTAGAGGCACAAAAGGTGAAGCATTGTTTGGCCTCCTGGATTTCTTTTTCTGCAGTTGGTATGGGTTTTTTAAAATCTAATTTCTTTTTCAGTATTCTTTTTTTTTTTAAGATTTTATTTATTTATTTGACAGACAGAGCTCACAAGTAGGCAGAGAGAGAGAGGTGGAAGCAGGCTCCCTGCTGAGCAGAGAGCCCCATGGGGGGCTCCATCCCAGGACCCTGAGATCATGACCTGAGCTGAAGGCAGAGGCTTTAACCTACTGAGCCACCCAGGTGCCCCTCTTTTTCAGTATTCTAAGGCTCTTCATCATGGACAGAAGCCTCACATAGTTTTAAAAGTGACTTCTGGAAGTTCTGGAGTTCTGGGAAAAGTTTCAGTGTGGCGGTTCATTATTTCTAGTGAGGACAAGCAGTGGATTTGACTCAGCAGCAGACTATATTCACTGGGATTAGCTATGCACCTTTGCCTCTGGGAGAAATCCGTATTAGGTTGGCCCAGTGACCTCAATGTCAGGAGACTGACTACACTTTAGGAACATGTGATAACAGGACAAGGTAAGGATTGACTACCAGAGTTTAGTGAAGAGCTTGGTACTGGAGAGACAAATTTATTTTTTAAATTATGCTTCTAATGGATTTTTATAATTCTAAATTACTAGAAAGCATCTCCAGAAGGAAAATTGTTGGAATGCAGATTTCTGATTCCAGCATGAAGAAGCTGATTCAGGATTTTAGCGTTTAAAGGAATGCTTTACTTTTGAGGAGAATATTCCTTTGGTATAAGAACAAAAATTTTTTTAAGAGGTTCACCTGTTGTTGAAGGTCATCACTGACAAAAAGAATGTGGTTCTTAAGAGTTATAGATGTAAGACAAATAGTGCTGAAAATAGAATTCTTCATTTAATGACATAAAAACCTTCTCCAACTTTCTCCCCAAACTGAACTAAATGTAATCGGTTCTACCAAGTAAATTACTTTAACTGTGTTTTTCCATGATGTATTTTAAATTTGAGAAACATATGTGAGACTGTTGCTATTGCTATTGAAAGATATTTATATGCCACTGTCTTACTTGTTTTTTCTGTGTAGCAACTTACTCCATAATTCAAGACATTTTAGATCTGAGCTTTCTGATCCTGTCAATAACCATTATGTCTGGGGTTAAATTGGTTCCTGAAGAGTTGACTTAGTTGATAGGGTAATGTGACAGTATTTTTATGGACTTCACAGCATTTAACTTGTTATTTCTTTTATTCACTAAGAGAAATGAACCTTCCTTCCACTGCTCTTCTTTCTTTCCTTCCTTCCCTTTCTCTTTCTCCCTTAGTTCATTCCCTCCTTTTTCCTGATAGGCACAAGGAGTCTCTAGTTTTATTACCTCTATGTGATTTTAAATCTATGGAATCACTTAAACAGTATTTACTCAATATTCTAGGAGTACAGTGTACACTAGGAGTACAATGGATGAAAAAGTTACATAAAGCTCTGTCTTCATGGAGTTTACATTCTTTTTTAAAAAAAATTAATTCATTTTTAAATTTCTTTACAGAATTCAGAATTTTCCAGAATTCATTGTTTATGCACCACACCCAGTGCTCCATGAAATTCATGCCCTCCTTAATACCCACCACCAGGCTCACCCAACCCCCCACCTCCCTCCACTCCAAAACCCTCAGTTTATTTCTGAGTCTACAGTCTCTCATGGTTCGTCTCTCCCTCCAATTTCCCCCAACTCCCTTCTCCTCTCCATCTCCCCATGTCCTCCGTGTTATTCCTTATGCTCCACAAGTAAGTGAAACAATATGATAATTGACTCTCTCTGGTTGACTTATTTCACTCAGCATAATCTCCTTCAGTCCCATCCATGTTGATGCAAAAGTTGGGTATTCATCCTTTCTGATGGAGGCGTAATAGTCCATTGTATATATGGACCGTATCTTCTTTATCCATTCATCCGTTGAAGGGCATTTGGTTCTTTCCAGAGTTTGGTGACTGTGGCCATTGCTGCTATGAACATTGGGGTACAGATGGTCCTTCTTTTCACTCATCAGTATCTTTGGGGTAAATACCTAGTAGTGCAATTGCATCTTGAAATAATTTCCAGATCTGTTGGGGGTCATATGGAAGCATTTTGTGTCTTAAAGTGTAAAGGAGAATTCAATATCTCTGATTTTCAGCACACATTAAGAAGCCAATTCCACCTACTTAATGAATTCCAGATGGTCCATTACCTAAAGTTTGGGATACTTGACCTTAAGATCACTGTTATGTCAAATGCCTTTAATATCTTTGTCCTTAAATTTTCCATTTAAGTGAAACCCATCTCAACTTTTCTGGAGTTTTAAGTCATTTATTAAAAGTGAAAATTGTTACTTTTATTTTTTTTTAAATTAACCTTGATGAGTTGTCCTGTTTCCCTATTTCTTCTGGAATGTTCATGAGACAAATGCCACCCAGAAACAAATTCATCTTATTCATTTAGATTCTGAAATTTACATCCTTTTTACTCTGACAAACAATAGATGGCAACATGTTCCGCATCAAGATCACAGCCATTTTGTTTTTCTTATGCTTAACATATATTTGAATTTCTAAGCACGAACTGTCCAACTCTCAGGCCATATGTTAACAAATTAGGTAGCAGGATTCAAAATACAAGCAGAAGAGAAAGCTCTCAGTGAGATCTATTTTACGTAAATCTAGCATTTATGAATGGGAAAAGCCCAAGAAGTTTAAAACAATTCAGTGGAAGTGAATAGTTCTTTTTGAATCTTCTCCACTTTATCACTTTTTATCATAGTCTGCTGCACTATAACTAGCAATGCAAACTGAATAAACTTAGCTAAGAATACACTCAAACGTTATCAGGAAAGAGGCTAATTTGTACAGAAACCCATTTTCATTTTTCATACTTGATTTTCCCTTTCCCTAAGAAAGTGAGACAAATTATCCTTTAAATTACATCAATTTGATTTCTGATGCTCTATTTAAATGATTTTCCTGAGTACAACCATCTTAAAGTTATATTTTTGAACATAGTGTAGGGACTCTATATTTGATGGTCATATTCCCTTTCTTTTAAAGATTGAGGCCTCAAAGTGGTGTTTGGTAGTACTTCTTTCCTGGGAAGCTTCTATTTTAAGACAAGAAAAGCCCTTGTTCCTTTTTACCTCATTTCTCTCCTTTCACAAACTTTTATCTTCAAATATTTAATGAAATCTTAGTTTGTATAAAGCCAGGTCTTCATGATGATATTCTTGGGAATGAGAATTAATAAAAGTAATATTGTGATGTTAATTATAATCAGTAGATGCCATTTGGTGCCTATTTTTGCTGCATACCTTACATAGTTTATTCATGAACATGTTTCATAAACTCTGGCTTGGAACTCTGAAATTAGGAGCATAGTGTTCTGCTCATGTACAGTGGGTGCATTGTAAATGTTAAATAGATGTAGTCTCTACATATTGTTAATGAAGAACTCCTTTTATTGTTCCCCTTTTTGACCTCAAAGCTCTATTTTTGAGAAGTATATCAAGTGGGTCCAAGGAGGTGATTTGGTCCCTAGCTTCAATAGGTGTATTTTATGAAAGTGCTGATCAGTTGAATTTCATGTCACCAGAAGACAGAAGCAGGGAGAAGGGCTTAAATTAAGAGAAGAGACACATGAGTTAAAAAAAGTGAAAGAATTGACTGTCAGTGTGATGAAAGATGGAATGAACTCCTTGAGGGGCTTGTGGTATATTCTTTCCTGAAAAAGTTTAAACAAATAATTGTCCATTTTTGTGACCCGAGACAATATAATAATGAAAGGGTCAATCTATCAGGAAGATATAATAATTATAAATATATGTGCACCCAATATCAGAACACCTAAGTATATAAAGTGAATATTGACAGAAACAAAGGGAGAAATAACAGTACAAAAATAGTAGAATTCAATACTTCACTTTCAATAATGAATAAAGCATCTAGGCAGAAGATCAATAATGAAACAGAGGACTTCAATAACACTGTAGACTAAATGGCTCTAACAGATATAAAGAACATTCTACCCAATAACATCACAATACACATTCTATTTAAATGAACATGAATCTTTCTCTAGGATAGATCACATGCTAGGTCAAAAAAAAGTCTTTTAAAATTTTTTAAATTTGAGTATAGTTAGTAAACAGTGTTACATTAGTTCAGGTATACAATATACTGATTCAACAATTCTATATACTACTTAGTGTTCATCATGATAAGTACACTCTTAATTCCTTTTAACTCTTTCACCCATCCCACAACCTGTCTCTCTTCTGGTAACCATCACTTTGTTCTTTAAAGTTAAGAATCTGTTTTTTGGATTCTCTCTTTTTTCTTTCTTTGTTTTGTTCCTTAAGTTCTACATATGAGTGAAATTATTTGGTATGTGTCTTTCTCTGATTCTTATTTCCTTAGCATTATACTCTCTAGCATAATCTCCATCTCCATCCATGTTGTTACAAATGGCAAGATTTCATATTTTTGATGGCTGAGTAATATTCCATTGTACATATATACTACTTGTTCATTATCCATTCATCTGTTGATGAACACTTGGACAGCTTCCATAATTTGGTTATTGTAAATAATGCTGCAATAAACATAGGGTGCATATATCCTTATAATTAGTGTTTTCACATTTTTTGGGTAAATACCCAATAGAGTAACTGGATCATATGATAGTTAAATTTTGAGGAACCTCCTTACTGTTTTCCACAGTGGCTGCACCAGTTTGCATTTCCACCAACAGTGCACAAGTGTCCCTTTTTCTCCACATCCCCACCCACATTTGTTGTTTTTTGTGTGGGTGTTTTTGATTTTAGTCATTCTGACAGGTGTGAGTTGATATCTGATTGTAGTTTTGATTTGCATTTCCCTGATAATGAGTGATGTTGAGCATCTTTTTAGGTGTCTGTTGGTCATCTGTCTTCTTTGGAGAAATGTCTGTTCAAGTCTTCTGCCCATTTTAAATGCCAATTTAAAAATCCATTTTAAATTGGATTATTTGGTTTTTGGTATTGAGTTACATAAGCTCTTTATATATTAGATACTAACCCTTTTTTGGATGTGTCATTTGCAAATATCTTCTCTCATTCAGTAGGTTGTCTTTTAGTTTTGTTGATTGTTTCCTCTCCTGTGCAGTTTTTATTTTGATGTAGTACCAATAGTGTATCTTTGCTTTTATTTCCTTTGCCTCAGGAGATATATCTAGAAAAATGTTGCTATGGTTGTTGTCAGTGAAATTACTGCCTGGGCATTCTTCTGGAATTTTCATGGTTTCAGGTCTCTTATTTAGGTCCTTAATCCATTTTGAGTTTAGAGTTTATTTTTGTGTATGATGGAAGAAAGTGGTCCAGTTTCATTCTTTTGTGTGTTGCTGTCCAATTTCTTAATACCATTTGTTGAAGAGATTGTCTCTTTTCCATTGTATATTCTTACCTCCTTTGTTCTGGATTAATTCACTATAAAAACATGGGTTTATTTCTGAGCTCTCTATTCTGTTTCATTGACTTATATGTCTATTTTGTGCCAGTACCATACTGTTTTGACTACTACAGCTTTGTAGTAAATCCTTAAATCTGAGATTGTGATACCTCCAGTTTTGTTCTTTTTCAAGAGTGCTTTGGCTAATTGGGGTCTTTTGTGACTCCATACAAATTTTCGCATTATTTGTTCTAGTTCTGTGAAAAATGCTGTTGATGTTTTGATAAGTATTGCATCAAATCTTTAGATTGCTGTGGGTAGTAAAGATATTTTAACAATATTTTTTCTTCCATTCTATGAGCATAGCATATCTTCCCATTTGTTTGTGTCATCTTCAATTTCTTTCATCATTGTTTTATGGTGTTCATAGTACAAGTCTTTCACCTCCTTGGTTAAGTTATTCCCAGGCATTTTATTATTTTTGGTGCAATAAGTGGGATTGTTTTTCTTTATTTCTCTTTTGGCTACTACCTTATTAGTGTGTAAGAAATGCAACAGATTTCTCTATATTGGTTTTGTATCCTGTGACCTTACTGAATTCATTTATCAGTTCTAATAGTTTTTTGTTAAAGTCTTTAGAGTTTTCAGAATAGAGTATCATGTCATCTACAAATAGTAGAAGTTTTACTTCTTCCTTACCAATTTGGATGCCTGTTATTATTTTTTATCTTGTTTGATTGCTAGGGGCTAAGACTCCAGTACTATGTTGAATAAAAATGGCAGGAGAGGACATCCTTGTCTTCTTCCTGATTAATGGAAAAGTTCTCACTTTTCCCTCATTGAGGGTGATGCTAGCTGTGAGTTTTTCATATATGGCCTTTATTATGTTGAGGTATGTTCCCCTAACCCTACCTACTTTGTTGAGGGCTTTTATCATGAATGGATGTTGTACTTTGTCAATTTTTTTTTTCTGCATCTATTGAAATGATCATATGATTTTAATCCTTTCTCTTGATGTGATGTATCACATTGATTCATTTGTGAATGTTGAACCACTCTTGTATCCCAGGAATAAATCCCATTTAATTCTGGTGAATGATTCTTTTAATATATTGTTGGATTTTGTTTGTTAATATTTTGTTGAGGATTTTTGCATGTGTGTTCTTTAGAGATATTGGATCTAGTTCTCTCTCTCTCTCTCTATTTTTTGTAATATCTTTATCTGGTTTTGGTATCAAGGTAATATTGGCTCCAGAGAGTAAATTTGGAAACTTTCCTTCCTCTTCTATTTTTTGGAATAGTTTGAAAAGAATAGGTATTAACTCTTCTTTAAATATTTGATAGAATCAATCTGTGAAGCCATCTAGTCCTAGACTTTTGTTTCTTGAGAGTTTTTTGTTTACCAATTCAGTTTCATTGCTGGTAATCAGTCTCTTTGAATTTTCTATTTCTTCCTGATTCAGTTTAAGGAGGTTATAAGCTTCTAGGTTGTCCTATTTGTTGACGTATAATTTTTCATGATATTCTCTTATAATTCCTTGTATTTCTGTGGTATTAGTTGTTATTTCCCCTCTTTTGTCTCTTATTTTATTTGAGTCTTCTCTTTTGCTTGATGAGTCTGGCTAGAGGTTTATCAATTCGGTTGACCTTGTCAAAGAACAAGCTCCTGGTTTCATTGATTTGTTCTATCAGTTTTTTTAGTTTGTATTTCATTATTTCTGCTCTAATCTTTGTCATTTCCTTTCATCTGCTGGTTTGGGGTTTGTTTGTTCTTTTACTAGCTCCAGTGGGTATAAAGATTAGGTTGTTTATTTGAGATTTTTCTTGACTTTTGAAGTAGGCAAAGAAGTATTTTATTGCCTAAACTTCCCTCTTACAACAGCTTTTGCTGCATCCCAAAGATTTTTGGACTGTAGTGTTCATTTTCATTTGTCTTTATGTATTTTTAAATTTCCTCTTTGGTTTCTTGGTTGACTCATTCCTTGTTTAGTAGCATGTGATTTAACCTCCATCTCTGTGTGTTCTTCCAGATTTTCCTTGTGGTTGACACGCTAGTTTCATAGTATTGTGGTCAGAAAAGATGCCTGGTATGACTTCAGTCTTTCTTAATGTGTTGGGTCTTGTTTTGTGACTTGACATGTTTTCTATTTTGGAGAATGTTCCATGTGCACTTGAAAAGAATGCATATTCTGCTGTCTTAGGTTGGAATGTTCCGAATATATCTGTTAGATCCATCTGGTCCAATGTGCCATTCAAAATTACTGTTTCTTTTATTTTCTTTACTGTCCATTAATGTAAGTGGTGTATTAAAGTCCCCTATAATTATTGTATTACTACAGCTGACTTTCTTTATGTTTTTATTAACTGCTTTATATATTTGGGTGCTCCCATTTTGGGTATATAAATATTTACAATTGTTATGTTTTCTTGCTGGGTTTCTCTTTTTATGATTAGTCTTTTCTTTTAAATTCTATTTTGTCTGATTGCTACAGGGTAGCAATACTTATATCTTTTTACTTCCACTTGAATGATAAATGCTTTCCCATCCTTCACTTTCAATCTACACGTGTCTTAGGTCTGAAATGAGTCTCCTGTAGGCAGCATATAGATAGGTCTTGTTTTTTATCCATTCCATCACCCTATGTCTTTTGATTGTAGTGTGTAGTTCACTTACATTCAAAGTAATTATTGATAGGTATGTACTTATTGCCATTTTGTTACTTGTTTTGTGGTTGTTTATGTTTTTCTTAGTTCCTTTTTTCTCTTGCTCTCTTTTCTCACAGTGTGCTGTCTGTCTTTAGTGATATACTTTAATTCCTTTCTCTTTGTTTTTTGCATATCAATGACTATTTTTTTATTTGTGGTTACTATTGGGTTTACATATAATATC
Source organism: Meles meles (assembly GCF_922984935.1). NCBI lineage: Eukaryota > Metazoa > Chordata > Mammalia > Carnivora > Mustelidae > Meles > Meles meles. The sequence goes on from NC_060069.1 coordinate 59,957,179, forward strand.
GTATGTGTATAGTAATCTATATTCATTTGATGGTTGCTTAAGGTTGATCACATTCTTTACTTTTCTCCCTCCCATATTTTAGGTATATGGTATCATACTTTACATCCTTTTATTTTGTTTATTCTTTGACTGATTTTTATAGATATACTTAATTTTACTACTTTTTCACTTTGCTTACTCCTACTTATGGTCTTTCCTTCCCACTCAAAGGGGGAGGTTAAAGGTTAAAACCCCCTTTAACATTTCTTGTAAGCTGGTTTAGTGGTCATGAATTCCCTTAACTTTGTTTGTCTGGGGAACCCTTTATGTCTCACTCTATTCTGAATGATAGCCTTTCTGGATGGAGTATTCTTGGGTCCTGCCCCCCTCCACTTCCCCTCACTTCTCCCTCACCCCCTCCACCCATGTTGTATATATCATGGGACTTTCTTCTGGCCTACAAATTTTCTGCTGAAAATTTAGCTGATAGCTTTATGGGATTTCCCTTGTATGTAACTGTTTTCTTGGCTCTTATTGCTTTTAAAATTTTCTCTTGGTAACTACTTTTTGCCATTTTAATTACTATGTGTCTTGGTGTAGACCTTCTAGTGTTGGTTGTGTTGGGGCTCCCTGTGCCTTCTGGATCTGGATTTCTGATCTCTTCTCCAGATTTGGGAAGGTTTTAGCTATTATTGTTTCAATAAATTTTTCTGTCCCCTTTTTTCTCTTCTATATTTAGGATCCTTTATATTTAGGATCCCTATAACATGCAAATGTTATTATGCTTGATGATAATGCTGATTTCCCTAAACTATTTTCATTTTTTTAAAAATTATTTATTTATTTATTTGACAGTGATTACAAGTAGGCAGAGAAGCAGGCAGAGAGAGAGAGGACAGAAAGCAGGCTTCCTGCTGAGCAGAGAGTCCGATGTGGGGCTCGATCCCAGGACCCTGGGATCATGACCTGAGCCGAAGGCAGAGGCTTTAACCCACTGAGCCACCCAGGCACCCAACTATTTTCATTTTTAAATATTTTTTTCTTTATCATGTTCAGCGTGGTTGCTTTCCATTAGTCTGTTCTCCAGGTCACTGACCCATTCTTTATCTTCCTGTAGTCTACTATTTATTCCAGCTAGCATATTTTTAATTTTAGCTGTTGAGTTCTTGGTTCAGAAAATGACTATTGGTTCTTTTAAAATTTTTCTATCTTTTTGTTAAGGGTCTCAATGAGGCCATTCACTCTTTTTGCAAGTTCAGGGAGAATCTTTATGACCATTATTTTAAATTCTCAATTGGGCATATTGTTTATCTCCATTTCATTTATCTCTCTTGTTGTGATTAGTCCTGTTCTTTTATTTGGGACATATTTCTTTATTCCCCCATTTTGTCTACCTCTCTTTGCCTGTTTCTGTGTGTTTAGAAATTTACCTAAGTCTTCTGCTCTTGAAAGTAATGGTGTTATGAAGAAGAGGTCCTGTGGTGTTCAGCAGCACAATGTCCTTGTTCACCAGAACCTGGTGCTTCAAGGGTGTCTCCTGTGTGTGTTGCATGCACCCTATTGCTGTAGTTGAAGTATGTTTGCCTTGTCAGTCCAGTCATCTACAATGGCTCTCTTTGCCTGTTGTAGGAAGGGCTTGGTCCCTGTGTTGTTAGTGGGCTAGTCTAGGGCTGCCTTGGGCTTGAGTTGAGTCAGAGAAGGCATTTGCCAGAGATAGAGAAGCATGGAACTGCAGGTGCTTTCCCAGTGTTGTCTCCTGAGAAGCTTTCATTGGTGGTCAGGGCCTGTAGCCAGATCAGATGTTTGTCCCCAACCCATTGCTCAGGCTATAGTTGGACTGGTGTGTGTCATTATCTTTCTATCACCCTGGGGCATGAGTTGCTTTCCAGGGGTGCTGGCATGTCTTGGTGCTGCTTGCACATTTCCCAGCTTGTGGCACCGCTTTGGATGGGCTCTGGCCAATGGTGTTTTGGAGGATCAGGTCCACAGAATGCAGGTGTGGGATGCCCAGTGCCAACAAGGTCCATTCCAGTACACTGTGGGAGGCGACCTGCAGCTACCAAAAACTCCTGCTGAGGCTGGCCAGTTTGGAGGGAACAGATCTACAGAAATGTACAGGGGCAGGGTGTGCTCTTATAAAATTAAATGGAGAGTTTTGGTATTGCACTGTTTCCCCCAGGTGACTGTATATCCAAGCTGGGGGGTCAGAGAGGGAAATAGTCCCTGCCACTTCTTTTGTTCTTGGAGAAGTCTCCCAGTGATCCTTTCCTCTCTATCACTTGTTCTGAGATTAGTAAAGAAATCTTCACTGTACCCCAGGCATTTTTCAAAGTGCTGCTTCTATGCTATATCTTAGTGGGACTGTTTGTTGTGCTATCTCAAAGGGTGAGGACTCAGTCTCCTATTGTCCTCCTGACTCGAGCCAAGCCTGCTGATTTATAAAGTTCCAGGTGTTATGCTTCATGGATTGTAAGACCTTGCAAAATTAGGCCCTTCTGATTTATAAAGCCAATGTTATAGGGATTTGTCCTTTCTGTATGGGTTCCCCTGTGCTCAGGGTGCCTGGTGTGAATGTCTGTTTCTTTCCTCTCTCCACATCCACAGTGTCGGTCTCTCTCATGGACAGTCTTAGAAGTTTGTTTAGCTTTGAATGCATCTCTGCCCTTCCTACCCTCTTCAATGTGGCTTTTTCTCTACATTTAGCTGTGGAGTCTGTTATGCCAGTCTTTGGATTTTTTTTTTTTTTAGGTTATTTACACTGATGTGGGTGTTATCTAGTTGTATCCATGAAAGGAAGTGAGCTTAAGATTCTCCTACTCTGCCATCTTCCCCAGAAGTTCAAAAAAAGAAGCCCTAACAAGATTAACAAGACTGAAATTTTACCACGTATCTTTTCTGACCAAAATGGAACTAGAAATCAATAGCAGAAGAAAAACTGGAAAATTCACAAATATGTTAAACCAAAAACACACTCTTGATTAACTATTGAATCAAAGAAGAAATAAATGAAATTAGAAAATACCTTGAGGGGCGCCTGGGTGGCTCAGTGGGTTAAGCCTCTGCCTTCAGCTCAGGTCATGATCTCAGGGTCCTGGGATCAAGCTCCACATCGGTCTCTCTGCTCAGCAGGGAGCCTGCTTCCCCCTATCTCTCTGCTTGCCTCTCTATCTGCTTGTGATCTCTCTCTATATATCAAATAAATAAAATCTTAAAAAAAAAAGAAAATATCTTGAGACATGAAAATGAAAACACAACATTACAAAATTTATGGGCTAATAAAAAGGGGGGGCAGTAGTAAGAGGACAGTTCATAGCAATAAACAACTATAAAAAAGGGAGAAAGATCTCAGATAATAACCTAACTTTACACTTCAAAGAGCTAGAAAGAGAGGAATAAACTAAGACCAAAGTTAATGCAAGGAAGGAAATAACAAAAGTGAGAACAGAAATAAATAGAAAATGGATAAATAATCAGGAAAAATCCATTAAACTTAAAGAGTTGGTATTTTAAAAAGATTTTTAAAAAAGACACAAAATTGAGAAACCCTTAGACTAAGAAAGAAAGATTCAAAAAAAAATTTGATTTGAATCAAATAAAGATTCAAATAAATAAATCAGAAATGATAATATTGAGGTATGTGCCCTCTATCCCTACACTTTGAAGAGTTTTGATCAGGAAGGGATGCTGTACTTTGTCAAATGCTTTTTCAGCATCTATTGAGAGTATCATATGGTTCTTGTTCTTTCTTTTATTAATGTGTTCTATCGCATTGATTGATTTGCGGATGTTGAACCAACCCTGCAGCCCTGGAATAAATCCCACTTGATCGTGGTGAATAATCCTTTTAATGTACTGTTGAATCCTATTGGCTAGTATTTTGGCGAGAATTTTTGCGTCTGTGTTCATCAAGGATATTGGTCTGTAGTTCTCTTTTTTGGTGGGATCCTTGTCTGGTTTTGGGATCAAGGTGATGCTGGCCTCATAAAATGAGTTTGGAAGTTTTCCTTCCATTTCTATTTTTTGGAACAGTTTCAGGAGAATGGGAATTAGTTCTTCTTTAAATGTTTGGTTGAATTCCCCTGGGAAGCCGTCTGGCCCTGGGCTTTTGTTTGTTTGGAGATTTTTGATGACTGTTTCAATCTCCTTACTGGTTATGGGCCTGTTCAGGTTTTCTATTTCTTCCTGGTTCAGTTGTGGTAGTTTATATGTCTCTAGGAATGCATCCATTTCTTCCAGATTGTCCAATTTGTTGGCGTAGAGTAGTTGCTCATAGTATGTTCTTATAATTGTCTGTATTTCTTTGGTGTTAGTTGTGATCTCTCCTCTTTCATTCATGATTTTATTGATTTGGGTTCTTTCTCTTTTCTTTTTGATGAGTCTGGCCAGGGGTTTATCAATCTTATTGATTCTTTCAAAGAACCAGCTCCTAGTTTCATTGATTTTTTCTATTGTTTTTTTGGTTTCTATTTCATTGATTTCTGCTCTGATCTTTGTGATTTCTCTTCTCCTGCTGGGTTTAGGGTTTCTTTCTTGTTCTTTCTCCAGCTCCTTTACGTGTAGGGTTAGGTTGTGTACTTGAGACCTTTCTTGTTTCTTGAGAAAGGCTTGTACCGCTATATATTTTCCTCTCAGGATTGCCTTTGCTGTGTCCCACAGATTTTGAACTGTTGTGTTTTCATTATCATTTGTTTCCATGAATTTTTTCAATTCTTCTTTAATTTCCTGGTTAACCCATTCATTCTTTAGAAGGATGCTGTTTAGTCTCCATGTATTTGGGTTCTTTCCAGCTTTCCTCTTGTGATTGAGTTCTAGCTTCAGAGCATTGTGGTCTGAAAATATGCAGGGAATAATCCTAATCTTTTGATACCAGTTGAGACCTGATTTGTGACCCAGGATGTGATCTATTCTGGAGAAGGTTCCATGTGCACTAGAGAAGAATGTGTATTCTGTTGCTTTGGGATGAAATGTTCTGAATAGATCTGTGATGTCCATCTAGTCCAGTGTGTCATTTAAGGCCTTTATTTCCTTGTTGATCTTTTGCTTGGATGATCTGTCCATTTCAGTGAGGGGAGTGTTAAAGTCCCCTACTATTATTGTATTATTATTGATGTGTTTCTTTGATTTTGTTATTAATTGGTTGATATAGTTGGCTGCTCCCACGTTAGGGGCATAGATATTTAAAATTGTTAGATCTTCTTGTTGGACAGACCCTTTGAGTAGGATATAGTGTCCTTCCTCATCTCTTATTATAGTCTTTGGCTTAAAATCTAATTGATCTGATATAAGGATTGCCACCCCAGCTTTCTTCTGATGCCCATTAGCATGGTAAATTGTTTTCCACCCCCTCACTTTAAATCTGGAGGTGTCTTCGCGTCTAAAATGAGTTTCTTGTAGGCAACATACTGATGGGTTTTGTTTTTTTATCCATTCTGATACCCTGTGTCTTTTGATTGGGGCATTTAGCCCATTAACATTCAGGGTAACTATTGAGAGATATGAATTTAGTGCCATTATTAGCCTGTAAGGTGACTGTTACTGTATATTGTCTCTGTACCTTTCTGATCTACTACTTTTAGGCTCTCTCTTTGCTTAGAGGACCCCTTTCAATATTTCCTGGAGAGCTGGTTTGGTGTTTGCAAATTCTTTCAGTTTTTGTTTGTCCTGGAAGCTTTTGATCTCTCCTTCTATTTTCAATGATAGCCTAGCTGGATAGAGTATTCTTGGCTGCATGTTTTTCTCGTTGAGTGCTCTGAATATATCATGCTAGCTCTTTCTGGCCTGCCAGGTCTCTGTGGATAAGTCTGCCACCAATCTAATATTTTTACCATTGTATGTTACAGACTTCTTTTCTCGGGCTGCTTTCAGGATTTTCTCTGGCTGCTTTCAGGATTTTCTCTTTGTCACTAAGACTTGTAAATTTTACTATTAGGTGACGGTGTGTGGACCTATTCTTGTTGACTTTGAGGGGGGTTCTCTGCATCTCCTGGATTTTGATGCTTGTTCCCTTTGCCATATTAGGGAAATTCTCTCCAATGATTCTCTCCAATAGACCTTCTGCTCCCCTCTCTGTTTCTTCTTCTTCTGGAATCCCAATTATTCTAATGTTGTTTCGTCTTATGGTGTCACTTATCTCTCGAATTCTGCCCTCATGGTCCAGTAGCTGTTTGTCCCTCTTTTGCTTGGCTTCCTTATTCTCTGTCATTTGGTCTTCTATATCACTAATTCTTTCTTCTGCCTCATTGATCCTAGCAGTGAGAGCCTCCATTTTTGATTGCACCTCATTAATAGCTTTTTTGATTTCAACTTGGTTAGATGTAACATCTTTTCTTTCAGAAATGAAAGAAAAGATGTTACAAATTTTATCACAGAAATTTAAAAACGTAAAAAAAAATGAAAGACGAGATCTTACAAATTTTGTCACAGAAATCACCAGACTAAATGAACAATTAAATGACAATAAAATGGATAATCTAGGAGAAATGGGTAAATTCCTAGAAACATACAAACTACCAATACCAAATCATGAAAAATAGAAAGTCGAGCAACCCTATAACTAGTATGGAGATTAAATCAGTAATCAAAGCCTCTCAACATAGAGAAGCCTAGACCCAATGATTTCTTCCAAAGATTTAAGAAAGAATTAACAACAATCTTTCTGAAAATTTTCCAAAAAAATTAAAGAAGAGGGAACACTCCCTAAACTCATAAGACTAGTATTACTTCTGATACCCAACCAGACAAGGACATCATGAAATAACACAGGCCAATATCCTTTTTAAATTTTTTTATTTTTAATTTTCAACTTTTAAATTTTTTATTTTTTAATTTAACATATAATGTATTATTTGCTTCAGGGGTACAGGTCTGTGAATCATCAGTCTTACACAATTCACAGCACTCATCATAGCACATACCCACTCCAATATCTATAACCCACTCACCATATCCTCCCCCCACAGCCCCCAGCAACCCTCAGTTTATTTCCTGAGATTAAGAGTCGCTTATGGTTTGTCTCCACAGGCCAATATTCTTGATGAATATAGATGCAAAATCTCAACAAAGGCTAGAAATCTGAATCCAGTAGCACATCAAAGAGAGAATACACCATGACCAAGTGGGATTTTATCTTTGGGACCAAGGATGTTTCAACTTATGAAAATCAAACAATGTGATATACCACATTAATAGAGTAAAGGATAAAAATCACATGACCATCTCGAGGGACCTGGGTGGCTCAGTAGATTAAGTGTCTGCCTTCTGCTCAGGTCAAGATCCCAGGGTCCTGAGATAGAGCCTGCATTGGGCTCCCTGCTCAGTGGGGAGTCTGTTCCTCCTCCCCCTTCCTGCCCCTCCCTCCAGCTTGTACTCTCTCTAGCTCACTTTCTATTTCTCAAATAAGTAAATCTTAAAAAAACTACCACATGACTATTTCAAAAGACACAGAAAAAGCATTTGTCAAAATTCAACATTTTTCATGATATAAACTTTAAACAAACTAGAAATAGAAGGAAAAGTACCTTAACAAAATAAGGGTATGTGTGAAATAGTTACAGCTGACATCATACTCAATGGTGAAAACTGAAAGATCTTCTTCTAGTATTAGGAACAACGCAAAATTTCATCACTTTTATTCAACTTAATAACAATAGTCCATAGTTATAGCCAGAACAATTGGACAAGGAAAAAAAAAAAACCACCCAAACCAGAAAGGAAGAAGTAAAATTGTCTGTGTGCAGAGAGCATAATCTTATATGTAGAAAACCCTAAAGATTCTACCAAAAAACTTTTAGAACTAATAAACTCAGCAAAGTTGCAAGATACAAAACCAACATGTGAAGATCGGTTGCATGTCTGTATACTAACAATGAACTCTGAAAAAGAAATGAGAAAACAATCCCATTTACAATAATACCAAAAAAACTTAGGAGTAAATTCTTAAAAATATTTAGGAATTAATTAGGATGATAGATGTGTACACTGAAAACTGCACAAAATTTTTTAAGAAATTAAAGAAGGCACAAACAAATGGAAAGACATCCTGTATTTAGGGATTGGAAGACTTATTATTGTCAAAATGTCCATACTACATAAAGTGATCTACAGACTCAATGAAATCCCTATCAAAGTCCCTGTGACATTCTCTATAGAAATAGAAAAAAGTTGGCCATCTGGATGTCTTCTTTGCAGAAATGTCTGTTCATGTCCTCTTCCCATTTCTCCAGATGGCCAACAGACACAGGAAAAAGTGCTCCACGTCACTTGGCATCAGGGAAATACAAATCAAAACCACAATGAGATATCACCTCACACCAGTCAGAATGGCTAAAATTAACAAGTCAGGAAATGACAGATGCTGGCGAGGATGCGGAGAAAGGGGAACCCTCCTACTCTGTTGGTGGGAATGCAAGCTGGTGCAACCACTCTGGAAAACAGCATGGAGGTTCCTCAAAATGTTGAAAATAGAACTACCCTATGACCCAGCAATTGCACTACTGGGTATTTACCCTAAAGATACAAATGCAGTGATCTGAAGGGGCACGTGTACTCGAATGTTTATAGCAGCAATGTCTACAATAGCCAAACTATGGAAAGATCCTAGATGCCCATCAACAGATGAATGGATAAAGAAGAGGTGGTATATATACACAATGGAATACTATGCAGCCATCAAAAGAAATGAAATCTTGCCATTTGCGACGATGTGGATGGAACTAGAGGGTATCATGCTTAGTGAAATCAGTCAGTTGGAGAAAGACAACTATCATATGATCTCCCTGATATGAGGACGTGGAGATGCAACATGGGGGGTTAGGGGGATAGGAGAAGAATAAATGAAACAAGATGGGATTGGGAGGGAGACAAACCATAAATGACTCTTAATCTCACAAAAAAAACTGAGGGTTGCTGGGGGAAGCTGGGGTTGGGAGAGGGGGAGGGGGTTATGGACATTGGGGAGGGTATGTGTTATCGTTAACACATCGTAACACATCGTAAAAACAACCTGAGGGTTTTGAAGGGGCGGGGGTGGGAGGTTGGGGGAACCAGGTGGTGGGTAATAGGGAGGGAACGTATTGCATGGAGCACTGGGTGTTGTGCAAAAACAATGAATACTGTTACGCTGAAAAAAAAATAAATTAAAAAAAAAGAAGTGTTCTTAATACCAAGAAAGATGCTGTTTTTATTTTTATTTATAAGTTTTTATTTATTTATTTGAGAGAGAGAGAAAGCACACACACATGAGAGTTCTTGCATGAGTGGGAGAAGGGACAAAGGGAGTGGGAGAGAATTTCAAGCAGGTTCCAGCTGAGTGAGGGGCTCAATACAGGGCTTGACCTTCTGACCCTGAGTTCATGACCTGAACCTAAACCAAGAGTCCGATGCTTAACTGACTGAGTCATCCAGGCATCCCAGAAAGTTGTTATTTTTAGAAGAGTGAATCTTTCTATGGGATCAAAGAGACTTTCTGTCTCTTACCATTATGTGAAAATTTAATTAGATTAACTTTCAGAAGGTAGCCTTAATTTTCTGATTTCCAATTTAGAGAGTATGTGGGGAAAATTACCTAACTATGAATCCCTCTACCTCATGATTCTCATAGCTATAGTGAAAAAACAGGGGTGCCTGGGTGGCTCAGTGGGTTAAGCCACTGCCTTCGGCTCAGGTCATGATCTCAGGGTCCTGGGATCGAGTCCCGCATTGGGCTCTTTGCTCAGCGGGGAGCGTGCTTCCCTCTCTCTCTGCCTGCCTCTCTGCCGACTTGTGATCTCTGTCAAATAAATAAATAAAATCTTAAAAAAAAAAAGAAAAAACAGGTTTGGTGGCCTTGTTGTTTTCTGTAATTCTTTCTGTGCAAATTAAGGTTATTAATACACAAAGGGAAAGTTAAAAAATACATTTTGATGACAAAGGGACATTGCTAATGATGGGGAAAAATGGGATGGATAAAATTTGAATGTGCATACCTGTGACCTTCACCCAGTTCCCTTTCCATGGCCGACACCAGCACCACAGCTGTGGCCATCCCATTGACAGCTGAGGTATGCTCCAGGGAAAAAAGGCCTGGATAATTTTGAGAACATTGTTAGATAATGGGCAGAGGGTTCCCTTCCTGTCTGTGCCTCAGAAGAGTATGTTCTGTTTCCTCTCAAACCAGAAGAGGAGAATTAAGCCCCTTAGTAAAAAACGAGCATATAAAACTGCTCATCAACTTAATAAATGAATGTCACCTCATTATAGCTTGGCTTCATACCATCAATCAGTGTCAGTCCATTGGGTGTTGTCTGAAACATTTTCCAGAAAAAGTTTCAACTATGTCTGCTTCAGCCGAGAAAGCATGCAGAATATCCACCACATATAGAAAATAACATATACTGTACAAGTAACCTCATGATTAACAAAGACGAATTAGCTTGAAAAGTTGCCTTTTACTTGCTCTTTGAATATCTGTGGTCCTGTATTTGTTTCCTTTATGATTTACATAGTTGCTATTCACAAATCATGCTCTGGTCTTCCCACCTGCTCCTGAAATGGGCTGATGGTCTTACTTCCACTTTACAAATAAAGAGGTTTTAGAGTGTGTCTTCCTCAATTGGAAGTGTAGAAATGAGTGGCTTTCCCAGAGCCTGTGTCTCATAAATCTTATCTTTTCAGGACCATCAAGCCTGTCACAGTGCATTTAGCTAGCAGACCTTCAGGAGGTGGTAGTTGGCACACTGTTGCCATGTCCTGGAAGAGCTTCCATGTCTCTCAGAATAAAAATTTCAGCACGTGAAGGGGAAAGTCTCAAAAAAATTGTTGAATTACTGAAAGGAGTCCTATAAATAGGGCTGATTTGTTAATCTTTGGGACTGGCTGCCAGCAAAAGGTAAGAGTATAAAGATTCAAGAAGATGGGCACCTGGGTGGCTCAGTAGGTAAGCATCTGCCTTCTGCTCAGGTCATGATCCCAGGGTCCTGGAGTGGAGCTAGGCATCAAGCTCCTTGCTCATTGGGAAGCCTGCTTCTCCTTTTTCCTTTGTCCTTTCCCCCCACTCCTCCTCTTTCTCTCCCTCTTGCTCTTTCTCTCTCCCTCTCTCTCAGAAACAAATAAAATCTTAAGAGGGAAAAAAAAAAAGATTCAAGAAGAGAATCAGGAGCAGACCTGAGCATCCAAGGAATCCAGTAGAGGCAGAGTAAGTGAAATCAGAGGAGGGAAACACAGAGTGTGGCATCCCTGAAGGCAGGAGAGAGTGAGATGGTTATTTTGAGGGGAACCAGGAAAGAGCCACTGGATTTTGGAATCAAGAATTAATGGCCCTCAGGGAGCAGTATGAGCAGAGTGGGCAGAGCAGGATCAGATCATAAGAGGTTGAAAAGGGAATGGGCAATCAGGAGGAGGTAATACAGCTATGTGGTTAAGCACAGACATTTGCAGTTAGCTAGTCCAGGTCCAAATCTGCATTCTCTTTTGACTAGTCCAGTGTTTCTGAAGAGTTGCTTCAAGTTTACTTCCTTGTTGGTGCAGGTGAAATAATGGCAGTACCTACCTCAGGATGAATAAATGGTATAATGCATATAAATACTTAACCCTGGGCCCAAAGAACCATTCAATAAGTATAAGTTGTTAGGGGGCACCTGGGTGGCTCAGTGGGTTAAAGCCTCTGCCTTAGGCTCAGGTCATGATCCCAGGGTCTTGGGATTCGAGGGAGCCTGCTTCCTCCCCTCTCTCTGCCTGCCTCTCTGCCTACTTGTGATCTCTCTCTGTCAAATAAGTAAAATCTTTAAAAAAATATGAGTTGTTAGGAAGAAAGAGAGAGATCATATGTTAATATTTTTGAGGAAGCTGGAGGAAAAAGTGATTGAAGAACAGGAAAACTTAAAAATATTTATTGGCCGAGGAAAATACTAAGTGTAAAGGAAAGTATTGGTGCTGGAATAAAGGATGATTAATGCAGGTGTGAGAAAAGAGTGAAGACAACATGATGAAGGCAGAGGGCATTGGCCAAGCAGGACTTTTCAGGCAGAGTAAAAGGATGCTAAAGAGCTTTCTAGATTACCCTGGAGTAAAGCACACGGGTAAATTTATTTGCTGAGAAAATGGTGATGTAGTGAATGTTTAACGGCTTAGTGGAGTGAAAAGATTTGGAACAGAGCTCTGGTGCATGCTATGGCAAGCTGATGAAAAATGAGCACAAGATAAACAGCTGAGCCCTTCAGGCCTGGTTAATGACAGGATGATTTCATGGTGGACCATGCATCCAAAAGGCCAGTTATGAGACTAACATTGGCAAAGCTCCCTGGGCAGAGAGAAGGTGGAGGGAGGGTGGGTGGGAGAATTCACCCAGAGTTGGGACTGGCAATAAGGTACAGGAGAGGGTCTAGAAAAGAGGGGTTCTGGAAGACAAGGGAGGGCATAGTTGATGACCAACTTTGAGGTCCAGGTAGAAAACAAGCTAAGTGATGCTTGAAATGAGCTGATGGCCAAAGAGACCGCGGAATGGAAGCAGAGGCATAGGCAGAGGTCAGATGGATATTTTACAGCACCTTTTTAGAGTTCACATTAACTTGCATGGGATTTGAGAGACATTGACTTCTGGAACAAACTAAGGTAGTTTTTACAATCAGAGAAAACTTGGCAAACCTTCACTAGAAAAAGAAACAAGCTTTGCTTCTGTCTCCTTTTGATAAAAACTAAAACAAAAATGCATAGAGGTCATTCAGTTTTCTTGGCTAAATGTCCTCCAGGAATAAGGACTTCAAGGTCAGGATGCCAGGATATTGAATAAGATTTCTCTTAAACATATTTAATCCTGTGGGGACATATGGGAAGCATTCTACTCCACATGTGGAGAACTGAATGCACAAAAATGAACTCTGTACTTAAGACTTTCTGAAACTCTGAACAGTTGAATAGAAGTATTTTTGGCCTACAGAGACAGTTTATGTATAGATGAGTCACTTCTCAGAATATTTAAAAAAAAAACCCTCTCTTCTAATAATAAATATTACCATAATTAAAGGCTACTTTTAACTCTCACAACAACTCTGATGGGTTGGTATATTAGTTTCCTACTGCTGCTGTAACAAATTACTACATTCAGCCGCCTGAAACAACATAAATATCTTCAAACTTCGGAGGTTAGAAGTCTGAAATAGGTTTCACCAGGCTAAAATCAAGGTTTTGGTGGGGGCTGCCCTCCCTTGACACACTCAGTGGGAGAATCCACTTCTTTGCTTTTTCCTGCTCCTAGATAGAGGCTGCCTGCCTTCCTTGGCTGGAGGCTCATTCTTCCATTTTTTAAGTTAGTAACACAGCATCTTCAAATATCAATCTCTCTCTCTGACCTCTGTTTCCATCACCACATATTTTTCACTCTGGCTCTTCTGAGAGACCTTGTGATTATACTGGGGTAACCAGGAAAATCTAGAATAATCATCCCATTTCGAGACCATCAGTTTGCTCCCCTCTGCAAAATCCCCTTTGCCACATATGGTAGCATATGCATTGGTTCCAGGAATTAGGACATGGACATCTTTGGGCCATTGCTTTGTCTACTGCAAGTAGGCAAGTAGGCCCCATTTCATGCATAAGGAAACAGACTCAGCATCTAAGAGGTTTCCCCAAAGCCATGTAGCTAGTGATGCTGCATGAATTAGAACTCAAGTCTCTGAACTTGAAGACCCCATTCTTTCCATGACATCATGGCTACTTCTCTAGTCATAAAAGAAGCCTTTGCTTTATTTTTTTTTTATTTTTTAATATAAGTGCATGTTTATTAGCTTCCCGTCACCATTATAACACATGACCAAAAACTTGATGGCTTAAAACAACAGAAATATATTCTCTCATAGTTCTGGAGGCCAAAAGTTCAAATTCAGTGTCAATGGGACAAAATCAAAGTGTCAGCATGTTCATACTCCCATGGGAGATTTCAGAGCTTAACCCGTTTCTTGCCTCTTCCAGCTCCTGGTGGCTGCTGGCAGTCTTGGGTTTGTGGCCACATCACTCCAATCTCTGCCTGTCTCATGTGGCCTTCTCCATGTACAGCATTAAGATTCCCTATGCCTCTCTTAGAAGGATGCTTCTGATGACGTTTTATTTTAATTAATTTTATTTTCTGGAAGAACCAGAAGCTAGTTTATTCAGTTCCTTATTTCATATTCTGTAATTCACAGAGACAGCATTTTTCTTACAATAAAATCAGTGACAAGGAAAGCAAGAAGTCAGTGGAGAATCCCATAGTCTGATACCCCAGGGTCATGTGGCTATTTCTTAGCTACCCTCTGTATTAATTGTATGTTAGCTTTTTATCCCCTGCTATTGCATTGGTGGAGAGTTAGTTCCCTATCATTTCGTCTATCATAGTAAGGATCTGAACTGGAAATGGTGTTTGATATGAATGTTGTATATTTTTTTAAAATAAAAATATCTGCCATTTCATACTGCAGTAATTAGTCCTGGCCCACAAATCACCATATATTACATGGCTTCAAATGACATCCCCAAATCCCAGGAAACACGAACTATGAATGATTACCCAGTAACATAGTGTAATGGGACTCCCTATTGGGCTGCAATTCAGTACTCACTGGTTTCTTTGATGTTTTGTCCATTTCAAAGTGAATCTCAACAATATTTTTATGTACAACACTGAATTAACTCCCTTATCTTGCTCAGGGCCCCAAAGTTTGGCAAATACATAGAGTCTCATGAACAATTTCAAAGTCTTTTTAAAATTGTGTTGTCCATTGAACTTTTCAAGGTGTATAGGTAGTTTTTGAGTCACACTTGGAAAGTTGTGTGTTAAGTCAGTGACTGCGTTCAAGGTCAACCTACCTAGGTGGACATAGATAAAACCTGAATAGGTGGAAAGGGGAGAGAAAGTCAGTGAGCATTAGAATTATACTCTTTTAAGGAATTTTATCTGTTTAAAGTAAAATAAGTTTTTGAAATGGTAATGAATTCAAGTGGCTCAAAACTCGGTTACTAAATGGCACATGATTAAAAATGTCTTGGGCGCCTGGGTGGCTCAGTGCGTTAAAGCCTCTGCCTTCAGCTCAGGTCATGATCTCAGGGTCCTGGGATGGAGCCCCACATTGGGCTCTCTGCTCCGCGGGGAGCCTGCTTCCTCCTCTCTCTCTGCCTGCCTCTCTGCCTAGTTGTGATTTCTCTCTGTCAAATAAAAAAAAAAATGTCTTTCCCTTCCCTATCTTCCAGCTACTAAATTTATCTCCAGAAGACATGTAACAATACCAATTTCTTGTGTGTTTTGCAAAGATAGTCATGTATAAAAAAGATAAGTATATGTAGGGCAGGCTGTCAGGAGAGTCCAGCTGGAACTCTCAGACATGTGCTGAAGGTGCAGGCCAACACAGCATTTCTTCTTCAGGAAAACCTTGGTTCTTCTGAAGGCAATTCAACTACAGAATCAGGCCCACTCAGATTACCTAGGACAATCACTCTTACTTGGAGTCAATTGACTCTAGACACTAATCACACCTACAAAATACTTGAACTATAACACCTAGATTTGTTTGGGTAACTGACACTATGTCCTAGCCAAGTCAGCACATAAAACTGAAACTCACAATCCACGTCTTGTCATCTTGGCACTCAGACACATCTCCCTAAACCATACTTACTGTCCAAATGAAGGCGATAGCCAAAGCAAATGTCTACCTAACATGACATAACTATACTGTATACAGTGAAAACCCACTGACACTTTCCCATAAGAGGATACAAAGTCCTTTGCTGATGTTCACTCTTATTCTTGTATTCTGTAACTTAACTCTTGTGACATAAGGTTACCTATTATTATTATATCTTATGTTAGATGATAAGGGGACTAGAAAAGGGAGAAAACAAATATATTTGTTTAAAATATATAGAGGGGCACCTGGGTGGCTCAGTGGGTTAATCCTCTGCCTTTGGCTCAGGTCATGATCTCAGGGTCCTGGGATCAAGCCCTGCATCGGGCTCCCTGCTGAGCAGGGAGCCTGCTTCCCCCTCTCTCTCTGTACCTCTGTCTCTGCCTCCTTGTGATCTCTGTCAAATAAATAAATAAAATCTTTAACAAAAAATAGTAAAATATATATAAACATTCATAACAAAATAAAGAAGAAGTATCTATAATTATTATAGTCTTCATTTTTGCAACTGGTCAAGTGGTTGTAGCTGGTATTTATAGCTATATTCTTTCACTACCCATTTCACATTCTCTTTGCCCTCAGCAAGAACCTTAGCTTATTTTAGCTCTTTGGTGACCTAAATTACATTGCTGAAGGGTCTGGGCCATTAGCATTCCTGCCTGAATTAGGTTATTGTATCTTTCCACTGACTCTAATCAGAGGGGATGGTAGTACTAAGAGACATCCTTAGAGATCTCCTATGTTCCAGACATACTGTTCCTTACCCTCATTGTGTAGTAGCAACTCAATTTCCCCTTGGTAATTAGGATCAATCTCCCCAGCCAGTACAGTAACTCCCTCTTTGCCTATTGATTCAGAGTCATAAGGAGCAAGTAACTGAGTGCTAGTCTTAACTTCCAGTTCAAAGAAATCATTGTTGTGATTAGGTGAGAGCCTTTCTCCTTGTGAAACTTGGACCTTATGACTAGCAGAACAGAGGTCTGCTGGGGATGGGAGGTAATGGGAATAAGATGCAAAAATTTTGCACGTAGATGATTAAGGCTAATAGTGAGTGACGCCACTCCCATTTCCTCTTCTCAATTCCTGGACCCATGAATCCTGGCTCTGGTAGTATAGAACTATATACTGGATGCTAAATTGGAGCAAATATAGCCTCCTGGTGAACCTTGCCCTAACTCTGCAAGTTATTACATCATTTTAACTGGGTCTTCAAAAGGCAATTCCAATGATCTATCAAATCAGGTGCCCTAGGATGGTGGCAACATGGTAAGACTGGTGAACTCCATCATTATAGGCCCATTGCTCAGCTGCTTTTGCTAAGAAGTGAGTTCCTTCATGAGAAGCTATTCTGTGTGGAATACCATGATAGTGGATAAAGCATTCTGTAAGTCCAAGGATGGTAGTTTTGGCAGAAGCATTGTATGTAGGGATGGCAAATCCATATCTAGAATAAGTGACTGTTTCAGTAAGAACAAAATGCTGCCCCTTCCATTGTGGAAGTGGCCCTATGTAAGGTCCAATGTAATCAACTGACCACTAGATGGCTGATCGTTCTGGGGAATGGTGCCTTTTCAAGGATTCATTTTTGGCCTCTGCTGCTAGCAGATTGGGTACTCAAGAGATCAGCCCTAGAGAATGGGAGTCCAAGTTGCTGAGCCCATATGTAACTTCCATCCTTACCACTATGGCCACTTGGTTCATGAGCCCTTTGGATGATGACAGGGGTGGCTGGGAAACATGCTGATGGTATCCACGGACCAGGTCATCTTCTCGCTTGAAGCACGCCCTACATTCTGACCTTTCCCTTAGTTCATTTCACTAAATCGGTCTTAAAAGATATTCCATATCAGTGCATGAAGAGTTTTAGGAATATGTATCTTTCTAAGAGATTGTTTCTTCTTCTTTTTTTTTTTTCCTTTTGTTTTATGTGGCTAGACTGGTTTTATAGCAATGGGATTTAGTGGAAGTGAACAATGAGGAGCAAGCTCCTTTCTGGACCCAACTTGTGTAGTATATCTAATGTGTTGAGTTGACCTCATGGAACTAAAAATACTCAGTCCACAGCAAGAAGCCAAGCCAGCAAGATGCCTGGTGAGTTTTCAGAGCTTCAGTCTCTAGGCCAGTTTTGGTAATGACCGTTTAGCCCTTGTGTGGTGGTTAAAGAGCATTAACCTAAATCAGTGACTGTTTTTTGACTATCCTTTTCTCTTCCTAAAGTTTTTTTTAACTCAGTAATGTCTATTTCTTTTATTCATTAATTTATGTATTGCCTCTGCAGTCTTTTTGTGAGCAGTGACCTTGTTTTCATCATTGTTTTATTTTAAGTACTTCGCATAATGACTAATACATAGTAGGTACTCATTTCATAGCCACTTATTACTATATTCAACAAATATTAACTGAGTCCCTATTATTAATGCATCTTGAATGTACACTCCCCCGGGTTGCATTTCCAGCCTCATCTCCCCCTACTCACATCTTGGCCCCCTAGATGTTCTATTCTAACCATACTGAACCATTCAAATTCACCAGACTTTCTCAAGGCTCTGTGTCTTTACCCTCCTCTCTGCCCAATCTGCCTCTTAGTGTCAGTAGAGGAACTGGTAAGAGCATGGGCTCAGAGTTTAAATGCCTGGGTTCAAATCCTCTCTCTACCCCGGGCATGTTATTTGTCTTGGTTCGGGTTCACCCAGAAGCAGACCCCAAGACAAAGATTCAAGTGCCAGCAGTTTATCTGGAGTTTCAGAAAATACCAGTAGGAGGGTAGGAAGTGAAAAAGGGAAGAAGAGCTCCCCCCAGTAAAGAGAATGTTATCAAGCTGCTACCTCTGTGGGTGGCAGACATGTCATCCCACAAGGAAACTCTGAGAAATAGTGAATAACTCTTGCTTCATGAATCCCACTGGAGAGATAGCCATCTGAGAGGTAAAGTTACTGGGTTACTAATATGCAGTTCTTTTTTCCCAGCTTTATTGAGATATAACTGACATGTAACATTGTGTAAATTTAAGGTGTTCAGTCTGTATACAGTGAGAAATGATTATTACCACAATAGGGTTAATGAACACTTTCGTGACTTCACATAACTACACTTTCTTGCATATATGGTGAGAATATTTAAGATCTACTCTCTTAGCAAGTGTCAATAATGCAATACAATATTTTTAACTATAGTCATCATGCTGTTTTGATCCCCAGAATTTATTTATCTTATAACTAGAAGTTTGTACACTTTGACCAGTGTTTCTCTATTCCCCCCACCCCTTGAAAACTACCATTCTAGTCTCTTTCTCTAAGTTTGGCTTGTTTAGAGTCCACATATAAGTGATGTCATATAACATTTATCTTTGTCTGAATTATGTCACTTAGCATGATGCCTTCAAGACTCATCCAGGGTCTTGGCAGGATCTCCTCTTTTTTCATGGCTAAATTTTATTTATTTATTATATTCACCCAGGGTGAATTCATGGTCAAGTTAAAGCATTTGAGGTTTTTTACAAGGACAATGGGAAGTCATTACACAGTTCTGTTCAGGGTGTGATATGATCTGAAATGATTAGATATCCTTTGCAAAATTCCTTTTGATGTAAAGAATGAATTGGGGGTGAGAGGCAGTAGAGCGACTGGAGAGAAGACTGGTTCTGAGCTATAGTTACTAGGAGAGTGACAGCGTGGGTAGAAAAGAAAGAGCTAACATGATAGATGCTTAGGGCATAGGGTCAATGCCACATGGTGACAGATGTGGTTGTGGGCATGTGCGGAGAACGACAGGTGTTGGATAGGTGGCAGGGAGAACTGGGGCATGTGTGAGTACACGTATTTATGTGGGTTTAGAAAAGGGACTGTTTCAACCAGACATATTGAGTTGTAGGTGGCTGGACGCTCCCCAGGTAGAGATACCCAGAGGCAGATAAAGATAGAACTCTGAGATTTTGGGAAAAGCCCACAATTAGATATACAGATTTTGGACTATCAGTTGCTGTTTGAAGATTTTTTTTTTTTTTTGCATTTTATTTTATTTCTTTTCAGTGTTCCAAAATTAATTGTTTATGCACCACACCCAGTGTTCCATACAATATGTGCCCTCCATAATACCCACCACCAGGCTCACCCAACCCCCCCCACTCACCTCCCCCCAAAACCCTCAGTTTGATTCTTAGAGTCCACAGTCTCTCATGGTTTGTCTCCCCCTCGATCTCCCCCAACTCACTTCTCCTCTCCATCTCCCCATGTCCTCTGTGTTATTCCTTATGCTCCACAAGTAAATGAAACATATGATAATTGACTCTCTCTGCTTGACTTATTTCACTCAGCATAATCTTTTCCAGTCCCGTTTATGTTGATACAAAAGTTGGGTATTCATCCTTTCTGATGGAGGCATAATACTCCATTGTATATATGGATCATATCTTCTTTATCTATTCATCCATTGAAGGGCATCTTTGTTCTTTCCAGAGTTTGGCGACTGTGGCCATTGCTGAACATTGGGGTACAGGTGGCCCTTCTTTTCACTACACCTGTATCTTTGGGGTAAATACCCAGTAGTGCAATTGCAGGGTCAAAGGGTAGCTCTACTTTTAATTTCTTAAGGAATCTCCATATTAATTTCCAAAGTGGCTGCACCAACTTGCATGCCCATCAAGAGGGTTCCCCTTTCTCCACATCCTCTCCAACACATGTTGTTTCCTGTCTTGCTAATTTTGGCCATTCAACTGGTGTAAGGTGGTATCTCAATGTGGTTTTGATTTGAATCTCCCTGATGGCTAATGATCATTAACATGTTTTCATGTGTCTGTTAGCCATTTGCATGTCTTCTTTGGAGAAGAGTCTGTTCATGTCTTCTGCCCATCTTTTGACATAATTATCTGTTTTGTGTGTATTGAGTTTGAGAAGTTCTTTATAGATCTTGGATACCAGCCCTTCTTCTGCAGTGTCATTTGTGAATTTCTTCTCCCATTCCGTGGTTGATGGTTGTTGACTGTTTCCTTTGCTGTGCAGAAGCTTTTTATCTTGATGAAGTCCCAAAAGTTCATTTTTGCTTTTGTTTCCTTTGCCTTTGGAGACATATCTTGAAAGAAGTTGCTGTGGTCGATGCTGTTTGAAGATCTTAAAGCCCTAGGCATGGATGGGTTCCTTGGGTAAAGGGAAGAAAAGGCTGTGCACATGATCTTGTTTGCTCTTCGCAATAACCATCTGAGATAGGGAGGAAAGATAATTTTCACCATCACCTTGTAAGGGAGAAAATCAGGATGGAGAGAGGTTAGGTGGCTTCTCCCTTAGCTGGAAAGGGGAAGAACTGAGGCAAAGAATAGATCCATTGGCTCCATGTCTAGCATTCTTATCATTCAACACTGTCCTTCCAAAAATATGTTTGCATGCTTATATTGAATGATAAGCTCTTTCCAGACAAGCTTTAAAAAAAAAAAAAGAAAGTATATCTTTCCTCATGTTATATATGTCTCTATTATATTGTAGAAATCTAGTGTATGTCTAAGCATGGTATATAATATTCTTTTCTGCATTTTTACTTGTCTGCTGATAATTGGAGAGACATTTAACATAATGGTCAGATACAAGCATAGAACAAATCCTATCCTTCAAGGCAATGCTTGCTTTGCAGGTGCATTTTTGGAGGCTTGGCTTATGCTTGATCATTTTTCTCAGTCCATTCATTCCTGCATCACCTGTCACCGTGGTTGTCTTCCCTTTTCATTATTTTTGGCCATGTGTTAAACATCCAACCAGCTCTATAGAATTAAGCTTTAGGCTGTAATAATTCACATTTATTCAGTGGACATCTTAAATGCCTATAGCAAATCTTCCAGAGGTTTTTCTCTTCCTCCTTTTATGCTCTGGGGAAAGCACTCTCCAAACACTACCGTAAATCATGTCAGGAAAAGACCCTGACATAGAGCTACCTCTGAATACAGAGAACACAACCAGCTATTTTTTGCCAAGATTTAAAAAAGCCTATTTCCTTCTCTTATTTGCTAGAGAGATGATACTGAGCTTTGGAAAACATTGCAGGAGAGGTTTTATATGTATATTATGTGCACATTGTGACATATTTTATTACATGCAGTATTTGTGTCATTTTTTAACCTATTTGGGAAAAAAAATCTGACAATGTCACATACATATAAGTGAGTCAAGCCCTTGCAACATCCCTGGGGCAGCCGTTGTATGCACTCAGTTGAACAGACTGAAGAAGGAGTTCACGGATGCGGAGAGCAGGAGAGGGCTTGTCATGTTCTTGCTGTGGTTGACAATTTGCTTTGCCACCTCTTTGAGTATATGGTAAGTGACGATGAGAAAAAATGACCCCAGATTATGACAGGGCACCCTCTGTTGTGTTTTTTCAGCTTTCTGCTGTTTTAACTAATTTCCAGTCAATTTTACTGATTTTGTTTTTGGCAGAAAAACATCACCATCATGATCTTTTTCTTTGATCACCAGAATTTGTTTCTTTTGTTTTAATTGTGATAGAAATCAAGTTATAACTAATTTATAACTTATAAGGGACCATTTATAGAAAACTTTTGTCTTCTTCTCTCTATCCCCCTTTAAAATGGGCCAGAACAGAGCCACTATATGTTAATGACTCACTCAGGAAGAAAATGTCAAGAAGCCCTGACCGATAAAAAACTTGAATGATCTACTCCCCCCCATCCAGAAGCATGTGTGTAGATTCTTAAGCACTGTGCTCCTTTTCCCAACACCTGATTATCCAAAGTTTATTTTTGTGAGGGTGGAAACTATTCCATCTCTAACTGTTTTTTCCTTTTTAGGGAGAATAAAACTGTTTCCAGTGTAAGGATATTAACCACATATTGGGTCATTTTCTTCTTACTCTTTCCAGTTTGCTGGAAAGTGGAGACAGAAAGTAGGGGATAAACAACATTTCCATTTCTGACTTGATAGCTGCTATTTATGTTCTTACTCTCAAGTGAGAGTAAGTGCCCTGTAATCCTGTGCATAAAAATGTCAATGGGCTCGGATAAGGTGCATGGTTAATCACTGCCACTTTCTTGACTTTTCAGAGAAGAAACAAGAACTTGGATCCAGCGTCTGGCACTCTTGAATGGAGGTTTGGTGTTAACGACTCTGGTTCAAGGGTACACATTCCTATTCTACTCTTCTGCTGCATCTCTCCCTGATCCCTTGTTTCTTTTACTGGTGGTTCTGTGGAGCCCCTCAACTCAGATGCTCCTTTCCTCAGTCTCTTGTGCTTCTATTTTTAAAAAGATTTCTGGGATTTCATGCACTGGCTAGATGAAGTTTGATAGGGACCGAGTCCCTTCTCTTACCACTTGGTGAGAGCATTGGACAAAACTTGCCTTCAGAGGTTTTTCCTCCAAAGAAACTGGGGATCCTGTGATAGAATATCTCAAATCAATCTCTTGACTTGCTGTCCACATTCCTCTGTAGTTAGGGATGCTTTCAGATCTCCCCAGATCTGATCTTAGTTATGAAATTTTGTTTGGTAGAGCAAAGGCTGGGGCCAGTCCTAGAAACAACTGTAGAATCGATGAAGCTCATCTTACTCATCTTTTACTGCCTGTGCTTCATCCATCTTTGTACCTTGGCCTCAAAACTCCAAGTGCTTAGTACTAAAAATAATAACAATCTTTGTCTTCTATTGTTAATTGTCATAAAGTGATTGTTATCATTCTTCATTTATTATGTGCTAGACATTTTGCTAAGCATTTTAGTATGTTATCTCACATGTCTCATATCTCATTTAGTCTTGTGATTTGGATATTACTATTCCTGTTTTCCAGATGAAGAAACTGATGCATGAATGAGTTAAGATTATGTCCCCAAGTCTCATTAGTGAGACTTGTGTTCTGCTAGTGAGTGGCAGAACCAAGATTCAAACTCAGGTCTGAATGATGACAAGACCTGTGGGTTACTCACTTATTTACACTACCTTCCCCTTCTTGGGTATTATTTCAGTCTATAAGTTTAAGACTCTAGTTGTGTCTTATCAGAATTTACTGTCTTTATTTCCCTGTAGGCCTAGTCTTAGGTTTCTGGTGTCATGGATGGTTCTAGGATGCTGAGGACATCCTGGTAGAGAAATACAGCATTGTCTGGGGTCATCTGTAATTTTCCTGCCAGGCCACCAGAACCTATGGTAAAAGGAACAGATCTCTAATGGTTGCTTTTCAGGTATTTTGTCATTTGGGAAGATCTTCCTATAGAGAGAAATCTACTTAATTTGCCTACTTTATATTAACAATTCTATTATTCATTTATTGATGTAAGTAACATTTATTGAACCCCTTCTGTGGGCCAGGAGATGTATTGGATCAGATGATAAGAATATAACAACAAAATAAAACAGAGATGAATAAAATAAATCCATGCCTTCTGGAATCTTATAGGAGCATCAGACAATAATGTGGGTGATAAGTGTTTTTATAGAGGAATGGAATAGGGTGTTATAGAGGCAGACAAAGCAGGCATCTTCTCTGGGCCTGGGGAGCTCAAATAGCCAACTGGCACAGATGAAGTTTGAGCTAAATCTTAGTGGATGAACATAAGTTATCTAGGTGGATAGAAGGGATATTAGTGAAGGGAGTCTCAGGCACAGGAAATGGTACACTCCAAGACCCAGAAGTGAGAAAGAATTTGGAAGACTGGGGATGGCCACTGATTAGATGGCTGAAGTGTAGGGGGTGACAATGGGAAGGAGACCACAGGGCCGGTTCACTCCATGATCCAAGTCATGGACACCAGTATTTCTTGGGATGTACATCTTCCTAAGTAAAAGGCAGAACATCAGACTGGTCTACAGTCAGTTGAATGAAAACTTCCTCTTTCCAGCAGGGCTAAGATGCCTGCAGGTCCCAACTTACATACAATAGAACTTTACATACAATAGAACAGTAAAAATGGGGGAAATGACCAGAGGAAGGTGGCATAGAGTTTTCCAATGGGTGTTGTTCAGGGATCACAGACTACACTGATACCTGAGGTAAACTAAACTGTAGGCTTAAACTGGTCTTCTGAAGGTCTGAAGGACCCCTTTGTTCCAGTTTTGCATGGGCTTTTTTTTTTTTTTTTGAATTGAGTTTCCCGGTAAATGCTCATGGTTTCTGAGGCTACTCAACTATTAAAATGCCTCGTTCTTTAGAGCAGAAATATTTGCTGATTTCCACTATTGGATAGTTTGGACATGTGGCTTTTCAAACATACCAAGTAGAATCTCTTAAAAAGTCTTGGGTGTTTGCCAACTTGGAAGGTGGTTAGCATTTAAAGAGTTGCTTATACAGCCACAGTATGGCATTTTTAAAGAAACTAAGAATTGGAAAGCATCTTTGATGGTGTTAGCTCAAAATCAGTTTGTGGCAAGTGGCCTCCACTGGCTGGGCTGGACCTGTTTCCTGAGATTCTGTTGACAAATGCCTGAACTGCATTTAGAGCACTCCCTTTCTCTAGGAAAACTGAAATTTCTCAGCTGATTATGACTTTCTAGAGATGGACCTCAGTGTAGTATTGGCACTGAATTCTGTATTTGCCACAACTGTTGAAAGGAATGATATATTTTACATGCAGTATGAGTTCCCCAGTCTGAACTCTGTCCTTTCTTTCCAGTATTTCTAGATGTTAGCTACAGCAGCTGAATACTTTCGGTTAGAAACAAACACTGTAAATTGTTCCAAAATGATACTGTGGTTCTGTCAAGGAGCACGCAGGGATGGCTGTTGTGTTTGCTTACCACCGGAAGGACCTAAGTTCAGGGTTTGCAGCTGCCTCACAAATTGCTGGATTTTTAATGCAGCAAATAAAAGGGCTGAGCTTTGGTGACTATCCAGCTGGAGGAGACTCATGAATTTGGATAGACCTAAGTTGAGGGCATTCTATGAATGTCTAGATGTTGAAGTCACCATGGCTTTGCAGATGGTAGGTCAGATTGCAGGTGGTGAGTAATGTTTCCTGTTAATGTCTCTGTGACAAGATCTCTCATTGGATGGTTCAAGAAGAAATAATTTTCTCCTTCTCCTTCCCTGTCCTCTTCCTCTTCTTCCTCTTCCTCCTCCTCCTCCTCCTCCTCCTCCTCTTCTTCTTCTTCTTCTTCTTCTTCTTCTTCTTCTTCTTCTTCATCTCCTCCTCCTCTCTCTCTCTCTCTCTCTCTTTTTGTTAAGAACCATTTTCTTAAATGTTATAATGTGAGAAAATATTAGTGGTAGAAAGAATCCAAGCCTTGGTCTCTTCATGGGGTCCTTAAATGAATTTATTCCCAAATCAGCAGAAAATGTGGCAACTGAATCTGTGCTAGTCCAGATAGGTATTTATCAGCCCAAAGAACAAGGCTCTTAAGAAAAGCATGGAGAAATTCTGGTATCTGATGGAGTAGCAATAGTTTTTTTAATTAGATTTTATAATTTCCACTCTCCTTTTCTTATGTCTTATGATCCTCTCCCTTCTTTTAAATTAGTTTGTTGCCTATCAACTCTTTCCTCTTCTTGCGATCTCAGTTGTTTCTAAGGGAACCTCTTGTCCTTTGCTGAAACCAAAATATCCCCACATCTCCCATTGAATGAAAATCAGAAATTTTTTTCTTTTAGATTTTATTAATAACTAATAGAAAAATTGCAAAGTAAATTCTGAGCACTAGTTCTTTCTCTCCTTTACCCTCTTAGTCCATGAGTTTTTTTTTCTTTATATCTGCAGTGCTTTTTCTCCTTCAGCCAGAGTCTCTGTTGGTAGAAGTAATTGGTAAGAGTCTGTCCAAGTTGCAGGTAGTGGACATCTGTTGTTTTTGTGTGCTCAGTACCTCTTCTTCTCTTCTTTAACACATGCCCATTTTCCTTTGGAGAATTACTTGGCCCCTCACTGAATAGGGGTGCAAATTACATACCCTGCCTCTGTCATGACAGGTGATACAGAGAGAGTTGGCATTTTTGAGGACTGAGAGAAATGCTGGGCTATTCTCCTTCTGCAATTATAGACACAAGGGATTTTTCTGAACATGAGACCATCTTTGCTGGTGTATGAACATTAGGAATACAACCAACAGAAAACAGCAGAAAGAGAATGAAAGAGACAGAAAGAAAGAGAGCAGCACACACACACACACACACACACACACACACACACACACAGAGAGAGAGAGAGAGAGAGAGATAGGAGATTTTTATGAAAAGAAGTTGTGATTTCTATGTAAAGTAATTTCTGGTACTGCTAATAGTGCTAATAGGGGGTGAGATTGTTTAGAGGATCTTGAGCCTTCTCCATGTCCTCATCTCACCCTATGTTGGTAACAAGTCATATTATAGCTTGCAAAGGCTTGAGGATTATATTTGTTTTGGAAGAACCAGACTAAAGAGCAGTTCTGGAAGCTCTAGTTTAGTGATATTGAGAAAACAACTTCTCCTCCTACCTAAATGAAAGTCTTAATTCAAAAAGTCCCTACTGGAGTTCATAAATTGACATTTCCTTCCAGTTCCTCGACCTTGCACTGGAGAATGGTACTTTAGCCAAGAAGAACTCATGGCATAATTGTTGCAATGTTTTGTTGGGAACATATCTATGCTCCTAAGTAATCTGGTTACTTAGACAACTTAGTCTGGGGTCATAGAGTTGAATAAAACCATAATGTAGAACTTCAGATGGTGTTACCATTCATACTTGAGAGGTGGTACAGGATTAAAATTCACATGGGCATCAGAGGGTCAAGTTAGCTCATCAATTTAATTCATTCATGAATGTTTAGGTTCTAATAGGTTATCATTAACCTTTTAAAGTTGATATCATTTATAAATTTTCATATATGTCATAATCCTGGTTGAATGTGTGATTTGCCATGGTTTCATATTCTAAACAAATGAAAATTGCTCTGTCCCCATTCCTTCCTCTGTTTTTTTTTCTTAATAAAATAGCACTAATAGGATGAGTTAGTGACACAGAGTACTGATCTGATTTTGTGTGAATTTAGTGGGTAGATATTATAGGGAGGCAGATTTCAAACTGATAAACAGGAAAACTTTCCAGCATTTTCTTATTAACTGGTAACTTATCCCACTGCTTGCAGGATTCAAGTAGTAACTATCCCTATTGCTAGATGATCCCTTCTAATGATGTTGTAGAAGGAATTTGTGCATTGGTGTGGATTCTGGGCAAAACGACATTTTAGAGTTCTTCTAGCTCTAAGAGACTATATACTACTAGTGGTTTTACTAATACTATTAATACTACTTCTACAATTTTCTATTGATAGTAATAATTGCCACTTGTAAGCATCTATTTTATGCTATATACAGTGCTAGGCATTTTACATATACATCTCAGGTGAGACTCATATCAACTCTCTGTAGATACTATGCTCACTGGTATGGGTTAGAGACCTAACTGTTCTATTTTTCCTTCATGTGTGTTGTCTTGACCCATCTAGTGGATTGCAAACTCATTCTTAGGAGAGAAGACAGTGTTGTATACTTTGTATTATTCCTTACAGTTGCTGCAAATATGGAAGGGTGGAACAGATGCAACTTAAAAGTTGTTTGCTCTGTTCTGTTGTGCGGGTCACCCTGACAGGTTTTTCAGAAGAGTCCTGAAAGTTTGTTCCTTGAGTCAAACTTCCCAAGTGGAACATACATTAGAATGGTTGCTGTAGAACTGTGAGATTGTTCTTACTGAATGTTTTACAAAGGGAAAAGGAAAGAAGTAGAAGTTGGGAAGAGAAGGAACAGTGTCCACCCTTTAATCACCTCCTTTCCCCTACCAGGACAAAAATTCCCTTACTTTCTTGAACAATTGTTCACTTCAGTCTTTTGTTAGGAGAGGGGAGGAAATTTAATTATGCTTGTGAATGACAAATCATTGCATTAAAATTGCTGTTTTAACTCACTGGAATCAGTTGCTCATATTATTTTGCTGTCCTACAGATCTCTCTGCTGTCAATGGAATGATTACAGTCTCGAGATGTTTTTGCCCACTGAAATGTGATAAGATGTTTATGGTTTGACATATTGAAAATAATATTTGTTATATAAATGCCATACCTAATCACTCTTTTGGTCATTTACAGCAATGAGAAAAGAGTAACATGCTGGAACCCTAAATGTCACATGGCCTACATAAGAGGTACTTTATGGTTGTCTACACCATCATTACAATCAGTCAGCTTTCTATAGAATCATATTTTTATTATGGCTATTTGCAAGCAATCATTGGTGTATTTACTATTTTCTGGGTTTTAATATAATTGTAACTCAGGGAATTTGGAATCAATAAAGTTTTAGATGGGATATGCTAATTGGATAATGAAAGTGACTTGGAAGCACAGATACTCTGTGAGAAATATCATCTTTGTTGCTTAATGTGAAGGCTCAGAGCTCTGCTTCAGGCAGGTGTAAATAAAGCTTTGGGCCCTAAAGGAGGGGCATGTGGCTTATAGGGAACATTAGTGGGGAGAGTGCTTTTTAATCCATGGACTAATACTAGTAGATTTTATTTGAGGATCAGACCTGTGCTACACAGGTTGGGGAATGGTATCCATTCTTCCTTTCACATACCTATGATGAAATGTTAACGTTCAAAGGGAACTCAGTCGTCAACTGGCCTCACAATCTAATCTTATAGTCAAAGAAGTCAAGAGACTAAATGAGAAGCCTGAAGTTACCTAGTCTCCATGTCTTGAATGACATCTTTGACTTCTAGTTCTGTGGTCTTTCTTCTTTACTCTTCACCCCTATAATCCTTTCTAAAACTTATCATTCTTCAGTGTTCTTTAAAATACCCCAAAGTCATGGAAATGGTTATAGTAATGGAACATTATAGTAATGGAACAGCTACAAGATGGGTATTTTCTTAGCTCTCTGCAATCTTCGTTTCTGGGTAACCTTAGGAAAGTTACCTAACATCTCTAGACTTCAACATTCTCTTCTACAGAATAGGAAGATAATAGTGCTCCCTCCAATAGGGTTAAAATAAAGATTAAATTAAATTAAAATAAAGATTAGTTAACATGTGCAATGTATTTAAAACATTATTATTAATCCACTTTATTCTCTTTTAATAATGAGCATCTAATTGTGTGTACATTTAAATTACTTAAAGGGGCTCTTGCTTTATTGGAGTTCAGAAAGGCACTAGTTAACTTTTTTTTTTTGGTGTCATTATTTTGAGAGTTCTTAAATCTTATCTGAAACATCAGTTGGGAATTTTTAATTATAAGTACGAAAAAAACCTTATCTTCAGATTACTTGTAGGGAGGTCCAAGGAACATTAAAAATGACAAATTTTCACCTTCATAGTCACATTCTGAAATCACATCTTCAGAATTATGTTTTTAAAGTAGAGTAGGAATCAAGTTTTCCATCATATTTTCACACAATATTAGAAATATTGAGTAACAATATTTTACAAACAATATCCAGTAACAAACAAATTTCTAATATTGTTTGAAAGTTGTGTGTGTTTGGGTGTTAAAGGAACTTTCTTTATAATTTCTTTAAATACCTTTAAAGGTAGTGACTCATAAGATTTTGGAATAGCATGGGCTTGTCAGCTTAGACTGTAAGAGGTATTCAAATCATGCTGATGTAATGGATTTTGTTTTTTAAAATTTTAATAAAACATTTGAAGTCCCAATTACACCCTAAGATTTATGTGCTTATGGGAAGTCGAACTATGAATTACAATATTGCAGGAAACTTTCCACTTCATTGGATTAGTTTCACCATGTACTCCACAAATATGTTTTGTAAAATTTCCCAATATCTAGAAAATCTTAATACTATGTTATAAAGGGGTGCTTAAATATAGATGAAAAAAATAGATGTTTGTCTTCTCCTTTTGATATTGATATTAAATAAAAGGTGGAATGTTTTTGTTTAAAACCAGTCCCTCATTCTGCATCCACATCCACCACCCCCAACACAGTAAGTAAAGGGAAATATGAACAAAGTCTTCCTTTAGATCTGTTATTCATTTTAAGTGTGTGTTAGGAAAAAGGTCTACTCTGTATAAAATCTAGCAACAAAAAAGAGAATTGTAAATAGAAAAATAAAACATGTAGAGGAGACAAATAATTCTGTGCACACAGTTTTAAAATCCCAATGGGGAACACTTGTCAGAAAGAGAGACTACACACTTATTAATTTAAACATAAGTTCCCAAAGAGTCACATTCCAATATGTTAATTTGCCACAATAGATTTACGCATTGAAATCAGGTCACTGGTCTTGACCAGCAAGTCCAATCTTCATTTTATCATCTAACAGTTCGACTGAAATAAAGATTTTCACATAAATATCTTAGTGACATAGACTTTCCTGGGTAGCAATGGTACATTTACTCAACGTTCAGTCAATTCACAGGTAATGAAACTCTTTGTTAAGTGTTATCTCCTCACACAGTAGCAGGGTCTTAAATGGAAAAGGGCTCTGTTCATTTTCTATTTAAACCACAGGAAGAGATTATAGAATTGGTTAATGAAAACCTTATTTTTAGAAATCAGTTAAAAATTCTAAAGGTATGAATAGAAAATAATAAAAGAGAAATAACTGTCTGGATTTCCCCCCTTCTTTACAGTGATATGGTAGAAATATAAGGAAAATGCTTAACATCCTTTAGTTAGGAAATCTGGTCCCTTCACTTGCTACATGGCTCAGTTTTGAGTAAGAAAAGAAAAAAAATTTTTGGCTGCAGCTTTAGTAAACAATGAATGATGAAAAATATTGCAGAAATGTCTTCAAGAAATCTGACAATTGAGAACACAAACTTTATCATGTTGATATTGTCTACATTCCTCCACAAAGCTTGGCAAATGAATAACTGAGCCCTAATTTGGCAGAACGAGAGAAGGAAGTACTAGTTCCAGCATCAAAAGAAGATTATGAAAACAGCTAACCAACACAAAACAGTTATTTCTTCTCCTGAATAATAAAGACACCATGTTTGCATATAGAACAGCTTTTGCATTATTGCTCTATGTATAAGAATATATTAAGGAACTCATAACAGACTGCACATTACAAACTTAAGGTTCTTTGGTGAAGAATGAAAGAAAACAGTATTTGAGCTTCAAAGAAAATGATCTCATCCATTTTGCTTTTATCTATTGATCCGTTGGATCCTCTCACAGAGCAGGGAGAGGTACTGTGTGAGTTTCACCATGGCAACGATTACCACGCCCCCAGCCATCATACATGTTGGCCAGAACAGTGAATGGAACAGCACATTGGAACTGTAGAGTTTGGTTAGGATGACACTCTTCTGGTTTCCTTCTGGGTCAGAATAGCAGGAGAATTGTTGATACTTCCTGAAGTTTTCCATGACGACATTCACCAGGGACATGGATTCTTCAAAATTTTTTCCACACTTAGGTATATAGGAACACTGTGGAAAATGAGATAAACAGTTACCAGAAGATACTTTCTCTGTGTATATCTGGTACTAGGAAAAGATGGGATATTGAGGTCAACTTAATGATCTGTAAAATAACCATGATGTTTATTCTTTTCCTATTCAAACCAGTGTCTCCAGGAACCCAAAGACTTCACACAGTAAAAAAAAAAACAATGTTTGTAGGTGTCTGACCTATATGTACCTAAATAGTTCTCCCATATATAGTTTAATTATTGATTAGAATTTGATGACTCCAGTGGATTCTTTTGACCATAGCTAAGCAAGGTGTGTTTTAATTATTCCTTATTGAACATACTTTAACATGGAAACAGAGTGTCAATCTTTCTGTCATGTCTATCCATAGTAGTCCATGTAATATCAGAAGCTACCAGGTCTCTCAGGGAAAGTAGTTTATTCTTCTCTTTTTGGCTTGGCTTAATTTATTCAGCCAAGTCCACTTGGTCACATTGCTACTGTAGTCAAGGAAACAGCTATAACCTGTGGTGAGTTGCTGAAAAAGAATCCTGGAAATTGTAGAGATATTGAATACTTGAAGAGCTGTGATGAATTGACTGTGCCCAGTTAGCGTGACAAAGTACCTTTTTCCATAAACCAAGGAAAGATGAAACAGAACCAAATGATTTTACTCTTCAGCCATCACTCATCTGAAAATTTACACTATCCTTCCTTTTGTCTTTTCCCCTCTCTTATCTTTCTCATTATATCTCTTCTAGATGACTCTCCATTCTTCCTACGTACTTAGGTCCTTGAATTTCTTTCTTTGTATCTCTTTTCCTTCCCTGCCTTGCCCCGATTCCTCACCTCACTTTATATTTTCACCTCTGCTCCCTCTTCCTGTCCTTTTCCCCTCCCCTGTCTTCTCTTTTCTAGATACAAATGAAATGAAAGAACTTCAAGGTTTTATTATTTATTGCATATAGTTTTGGATACATTTTTTCCCTAATTTAAAAAGCAGTCTTTAAGAAGATGAAATCTCTGTGATCCTTTTTCCTTGATCTGTAAATGGGCAGTGACAAAACTGATTTTTAAAAAATTATTATGGAAAAAACCCACATTTCTTACTGCTGTTACCAATTTATAAATCATGCTTACAAATATTCTCATCTATGACTATTTATTTATTTACATATAATGTATTATTTTCCCCAGGGTACAGGTCTATGAATCATTAGGCTTACACATTTCACAGCACTCACCATAGCACATACCCTCCCCAGTGTCCATCACCCAGCCACTCTTTCCCTCCCCACCAGCAACTCTCAATTTGTTTTGTGAGATTAAGAATCGCTTATGGTTTGTCTCCCTCCCAATCCCATCTTGTTTCATTTTTTTCCTCCCTACCCTCCACGACCCCCCACCCTGCCTCTCAAATTCCTCATATCAGAGAGATCATGTGATAATTGTCTTTCTCTGATAGACTTATTTCGCTCAGCATAATACCGTCTAGTTCCATCCACGTCATTGCAAATGGGAAGATTAAAAAAAATTTTTTTGCATATCTATGACTTTTACCATGTGATTGGTACCCCAAAGGTTGTGCAGTACACAACTCCCAGAATGTATGTGGAGACACAAATGAGGTGGGCTATTGTTGAACTTTGAGGTACATTGATGGAAGCTTTGGGGGTAGGATCCTAGAGACCTGTAGATTTCATGGGTAGAAAATATAAAAGAAATGGAATGAGTTCTGCTAATGGAGTATGTTTGGATTACTCTTTTCTCTGACTGTATTAGTGGGCACACAGGCACCTAGCTTTGTTTATAGTGCTGTAATAATTGGATTCTTTGACTCTAAACAGCAGGAAGATTCTTACTTAGTTAAGAATGGGGATTGAGCATGCTTAAAATAATGTTCTCATAGCAGGGCTGGTTGACACCTTCAAATTTAATCAGCTAAGAATAAATGTGAGTACACTCATAAATACGAGTACAGAAGAGAGCTGGCGCTAGCACAACATTAAGGGTCTGAAATTATCTCTTAAAAAGCAGAATTTCTTAGTGAGTTACAACCTAGTATAAAATTAGCCTATGACTCCATGAAACAAATCTTCTACCAGTTGGATGTCTTTGGATCAAAAGGGTGTAAGGCAGGATGGAGATATCTACCTTGATTATTTTTTTCCTTCAAACCTGCTTCATGTCTTTATAGTTTTAAAAAATGTTTTCTGAAGCAAATCATTACAAAAATCACAGACAAGCCATTTGTGGTTGAACTGAGACAGAACAAATTTAGATTACAATTGCATCAGTCTTCTGTATATTTTTGTGCCAAAACAGTTTATAGTAGTAGTTTCTGTGGCTAACAGTACTAAGTTATTGAAATGATCTCAATAAAAATGGAATTCCATTAAAATGGAGTTTTTTCTTTTCTTATGTTCTTGTGAATTGATCTGGTTTTTACATTTTTTTTTTAAAGAAAGCTTATCAGTCAAGTGACAATAATTCTGTCATTAGGTAAGATTCTTCCAAGTAAAATGAGATATAAACTACTTTTGAGACTGTCTAGCAAGGTTGCTATACAGGTTTAATACTGCTTATTAAAGTTTCAAGCCTTCGGGGTCTCAAATGTGGAATGACCTGATAAAGCACATTCCATACATTATTGGACTGATTCTACCATATGTCATTCATTTACTTTTATTATTGGTGGGTCCTTCTTTTGTCATTATGAATGCATGAGGTAGTATAATAAGCCCAAGTTGTGTTCTGTGGATCTGGTTACTGTGTTTCTATAGGCAATTTACTTGGCTGCTCAGAGTCAACTTCTTTAACTGTATAAAGGGGTTAACAGAACCTTCCTGGCCAGGGTTGTGTAAAGATTAAATGTATAATAATATGCATAAAACCTCAATAAATTTTCATTTACATATTTATTATTGGAGTATCACATTGTCCATATGATCTTCTAAAGCCTTAACCAAGTGCCATATACTAAACTCTGAAACCTCTAAGTAGGGCAAAATTTTAGTTATGTAGTGTTCACAGTGGCAGTCTTATTCGATGACTCTTATGTTCCTAGCTTTTGTGTCCCAGGAGATTTGACATTTGGCTGAATCCTACACTAGGATTGTAGGTTTCTTTTTCTATGGTTCCAACTACAGCCATGTGTATGTTCTTGAAGCTGGTATGAATTTGGGGTGAAGATTTAATGATATCATGATTTTATCACATGCTTGGTGGATGATTTTGTGATTGGTTTAGAATACACAGAATGCATTTCAACAAATGGAAACTTCACTATCAATGCTTACTTGGAAAATGTAATGTAGACTGAAAAGATAAAAATCTAGCATTTTAAATCATATTTTTTTAGTGGAAGGTGTGGAATAAAAAAGATTTAACTTTTAGATTCTGCATGATAGATAACATAAAGGAACATATGAGTACTAATTTTATATACACAAGACACTTAAGTATTAATCAAAGTATGTTTTATAGATAAAGTTTAAATATATAATATTTTATATATATATTATATAGACATATATTTAATATGTATATATTTTATCATGACCTTGGGTCATTCTTCTCTTGGTGCTTTAACATATGAAAATAGAAACCTTGCAAACCTCTGAGGCAGCTATTCAATGGAAGATTTAGTCTCACATCTCTTTTCTTAATCTGGAGTTTTGTTAATAAACCTTATTGCTCTCCCAAATCCCTTAAATTCTCCTTTGTATTGAAAACCATGGAGCTGGCCCATGGGTATGACCTTTCCTCTCCCAGCTGAAGAAGCCCAGCTTGTGGCAACTTTTCTTGTTCCCCTTCCATGGCAATAACGGTGCAGTAGCATCTTTTCTACAATTCTTCGAAAAAGTGACTGAAACTTTTCTTAGCCTGACTTCCAGAATCTTACATGCAAATAGAGTTATTTTTATTCAAATGATGGACAAAGTTTTGAGAAACTACCTGTTGAGTTTTGCTTGGACATGCTTTGCTAGGCATGTGTGAAGCAAATAGTGACAGGCCTTCACCCTAAAAATAAAAGATGTTGGGAGAAGTGGAGGCAGGGGAATGGAGATGGTTTGGCTGAATAACCTCATGGGTCAGCCTCTTTTTTTAATGATGGTAGGAAAGGAGTTATTAATTCTCAGCATCAACTCAAGGGAAGAATTTGCTCTTCATTTGTTCTTTTATAAAAAGAGAAGGGTTTTATATTCAGAGAGGGTTTAGAAATTTAATGAAATCCAATCAGTGTTGAGTGTCTGTAATGTGCCAAGCAGTGTGCTAGCCACAGCTATCAAAAACAGAAACAATACAAGACAGATCATTAGAAAGAGACAGGAAGGTATTACAAAACAAGGATGGGGTGGTACAATGGGACTTCACTTAGGAGTGAAGCTAAAAAGGCTTTGAGTAAAGATATACCCTTTGCAGAGGTGGGCCACAAATTTGCTCTCAGCACTCGTTAGTAGCCTTGGGATCCTAAGCCCATCATGACCCTGAGATTAAAAACAAAAATATCGCTCATGTGAAACAGTGATATTCTTGTTCTAAAGTCAGACGGAACTCTTTCTAGCATCTTTAGACAATGAATATGGTGCACATGTTTGGTAAGCCTGTCTGGTGTGTCATGTGTCAAGGTCTGTGCTCTGAGCTGGAGAAGAAGATGGGATTCCCGCGTTCAGAGAGTGTAGAGATCAGCAGCTGGAAGCCTTGGGTTACTCTGGTTCGCATGTGCATTTTGAACTTTCCAGTTTTTTTTGGTAACCGTAATGGACAGAAGAGGTGAGAGTGTGAATTCAGATGTCTCTTTCTTTCCCTTTTGAGGTTTCTTGTTCCTCATCATCACTTCTAAAAAAGTGAATCCCACAAAATTTGGTTTAGATTTGTTAGTTTGAACTTCTAGTGTCTACTTGACTTTGGCAAGTGGGACCTTTTGAAATGTTTAGGAGTGGAAAGGAAAACAATTTACACTCTGCTATGCACTAACATTTCTTTCAGTATGAGACACAGGTACCTCCCAAGAGACACTTTTTTTTTTTGTCTGCGTTTCCCAGAGCTTTCACCTTTGTTACAATATTTCTGCTTGATTTGGAGTAGAGAAGAAGTTTAAAGGACCTAGGAAATCTACTTACTAAATGCAAGCACTAAATGCAAGCCATCTGGAGCCTTGAGATCCGTCAGTACCCAGATGGCTAAAGCACAGAGGCTGCCCCCTTCTGGTTCATGATGTATCAAATTAGGCCTCAAGTAAGTCACGTAACTTGTCTGACATTGCCCCTTGCCATGGTACTCTTTCTCAGCAATTGGAAAGAAGCAGATTTCTTCTCCATGCTTTTCTTCTTGATGCTTAGCAAACTTCTTTGGGGCACACTCTTCCTTTCACTTCTGCACAAAGGTGCTGTGGGCTGTCCCAGAATTTAGTTTTGGTGAGCAATGACTGAACTCTGTCAATCATAAAAGTATTTCTGCATCTCTGGTCCATAGGTAGTTTCAGCAAATGTCTAATAGATACCCTTCAACTTAGAGTGCTAATTATGGGGATTTCATATGTCACATTTCCGGGCATGTTTTCCCCCGTCTCCCTCTTTGAGGGTGCACTTCTGTCTGTTTAATATCTATTCTGTGTAAACTCATGCTGAATGCACAACCCTGACTTCATGGATCACAGATAATTCTGTTCCATGTACAACAGCCTTTTGATCCTAAGCAGCTATTGGGATATGATGGAATGGGATGGATTCTCACCTGTTCACTAAAATATGCCATTTGAGGATAAATATTTCATAGGATTAGATTTTTCATCCTCTTAAGAGATGCTCTAATGTTTTTCTCTTTAAGAGCAGGATGAGGTGAAGAGACTTAGATTTTTATTTAGATCTAATTAGTTAGTGAATGTGTGACTTTGGGAAAATTATTTCATTTTCTGAGCTTAGTTACATTATTGCAAAAGTGGAGATGATAATGATACCTAGTATGTGGGGTTGCTGCTGTAATTAAATAAGTAAGTTAATGTAAAATATTTAATACAATGCCTGGCAGGCTGTAAACTCTTTCTTGATGAAATTTGGCTATAATTTTCGGAGTGCGGTTTTAGTCAGGATCAAATGAAATGATTTTTACAAAGTTCTTACCAGAGTTCTGGGGACACAGTATATAGCAGACACTTGATAAATGTTTGATCCTTTTACTTATCTAGATTTTCAACTTCTCTTTCATTTCTTCCCTTTTACTCTTACCCTACCAATGCGATGCAGAGGAATTAAGTGCTTTCAAGCTTTGCAGGATTTGGGAATCTCACAGCATCCAAACTCAAAGCTAAGTAAAATCTAGAGCAGAGGTTCTACCACTGGCCTCTGTCTGGAGACATTTTTAGTTGTCACAGTTGAAGGGAGGACGATGCTAGACATTTAGTGAGTAGAGGCCAGGGTTGCTGCTAGATATCCTACATTGTACAAGGCAGAACCCACCCTCATAGAACAAAGAATTATCCCACCCAAAATACTGGTAATGCTGAGGTTGAGAAACCCTGGTCTAGATATGTATATTTTCTGCATTTAGGCAACCCAGTAGGCTTCAGAATGGTTGATGAAAGGAATGGTGGTGAGTTTGAAGTTGCAAATAATTGGCTGATTTATAGTACTTATCCTCTTCCAAAAATAGCTATCTTTCCCATGACAATTATCGATAACATAAAATATAATATGGTACTATCCCACATACCAAAGAATGTATGTGATATCTGTTCTTTGTGCCTATTTCTGGAACAGAGCACCTAAAACCCTTGAAATTTCTGAAGTGATAAGAGCTATAAAGATGTCTTTTGTTAGGTGAATAAGGTTACTTGGGACCACATTTAAGGATGGGGCTGGCTGCCAGGAGAGCCACCCATGTGATTAGAGGGTTAGAACTTTCAGTCTTAATCCCCGACCTCCTGTTAGAAGGGCTAGAGACTGAATCAATTGCCAATGGCTAATGGTTTAATCAATCATGCCTATATATGGTAACCTCCATAAAACCCCAAAGGACAGGGTTAAGAGAGCTTCCAGGTTGGTGAATGCAGGGAGATTTGGGGAGAGTGGCATGCTTGAAGAGGGCTCTGTGCCCTTCCTTTTACTTAGCCCTATATGGCTCTTCCATCTGGCTGAGTTCTGTCATTTTAAAATAAGCTGGGACTCTAATAATCAAAACATGTCTCTGAGTTTGTGAGCTACTCTAGCAAATTAATAGAGCTTAAGGAGGGGATTGTTGGAAGCTCTGATAAGCAGGGCTTGTGACTGGCCTCTGAACTCAGGTGGGGGTAGTCTTGTGGGACAGAACTCTTAATTTATACAATCTAATGCTATCTTTGGGTAGATAGCATCAGATTTGAGTAGAATTGTAGGACACCCAGCTGGTTTTGCAGAATTGCTTGATGGTGTGCGAAACAACCCCTCCTCCTGCCCTCCACATACTGTAATTGGGTTCAGAATCCCTTGAAAGGATATATTTTCTTGTTTTAGAAACTCCATTTTCTTTTTTTAACAATTAATTTAATTTAATTTTTTTCATGTTCCAAGATTCATTGTTTATGCACCACACCCAGTGCTCCATGCAATATGTGCCCTCCTTAATACCCACCACCAGGCTCACCCATCCCCCCAACTCCCCTCCATACTGGATAGTCATGTTTAGAGAATCCCTGGTAGGCAGAATAGGTTTTAAACTCCCAAAAGGAGATCAGCATTGAAGAATTTCACAACCATAGTGAATTAATAGTAGCCACTGTTCATGATTCCTCTGATGGCCTTATGGCCCTAAGAGGCAGGGGCCCTGGAGCCCACTTGCAGCTTCCTGGAACAGTCAGCCAATTGCTCTACAAGAGCATGCCAGCTTGTCAGCTTAAGCAGCTCCAACTGTAATGTTGACAAGAAGCTGGGCACTGGGTTTAAAGGCTAAAAAGAAAGTATACGAGAGAGTGTGAAAATTTAAAAATAAAATTCTTTTGGCTATTTTCTACAAAGATATATACAGCTTGACTGATATTCTTTGCCTCCTGTTTTCTCAGATCAAACAGGGTCAGTAATGCGTGTCAGTAAAATTCTGCCCATTTCTTGGTAACTCTGGGGAAGACTATTATTTTTAGTGAGCTAGGGAGAGGATAACAGGAAAGAAAGATCCACATAGAGTTTTTTTTTTATGTTTTCCCCAGGAATATTCTAAATATTCCTCATATTGCATGAAAATTGTGGTTTAATAACCTTCAGATATAGAGGTAACCGAATTTTCAATATATATATTTCTTTTTTCTTTTTCTTTTTTTAAATTTAAATTCAATTTGTCAACCTTTAGCTATCACTAGTTTTAGATGTAGTGTTCAACAGTCCATCAGTTGTGTATAACACCCAATGCTCATTGCATCATGTGCCCTCCTTAATGGCCATCACATCAATTACCCCATCCTTCCACCCACCTCCCCTCTGGCAACCCTGTTTGCTTCCTATAGTTAAGAGTCTCTCATGGTTTTTCTCCCTCTCTGATGGGATGTTTTTCTCCCTCTCACATTCAGTTTTTCCTCTCTTCCCCTAGGATCCTCGGCCCCGTTTCTTATGTTCTGCATATGAGTGAAACCATATGATAATTGTCTTTCTCTGACTGACTAATTACATATATTTCTGCTTAAAGGCAGAGGACAACTATTCAGGTGTGAAGAGCTTTGGGCCAGGAATGTGAGCCACTTTTGGTGTTACCTTTTCCTTGAGAGTGTATGCTGATTCTAGAAGGTGGCTGAGAGTCTAGAATACTGAATGACATTTTGGACAGCCTTGCAGAGCTAAGTGCAGGACCCATCACTGAAGGCCTATCAGGTAGGGAGTCTGATGACCTTCCATTCACTTTGTATTGGGACCCTAAGGACTGCATCCTAGGAAAAATGGCAACCTGAAGTAGACATATCCTCAAAGGGACTTGAGTTCAGGCTTGTATATCTCAAGTTTATGAAGTCAGAATGAGGTGATCATGTATGGCCCATACACCCAGGAACCTGGCAGAAGCAAATGGAAATATGTTTTGGAAAAGATGACATGATGATGTCACCCTAGGCATAAAATTATTCTTATAAATGATTTTGCAAATATGATACCTGATAAAAAATTACCAGATGTTACAAGATATGAAAAAACAGGAGAAGAAAATCAAATAGCATAGGCACATAGCAGCTCTGGATATTGAAGTCCTCAAGATAAACTTTAAAATAACTATAATTTTATTTTTTATGTTGAAGGACTTAAAAGATAAAAATGAGGATATTTCAGAAAACCAGAAACGGCAAAACAGATTCCAATGGATATTCTCAAAATGAACAATATAAATTAAGAATGCAATGGGTAGGTTTAATAGTAGATTTGTCAGAGTTGAGGAATGAATTACAAATTAGAA
Source organism: Meles meles (assembly GCF_922984935.1). Lineage (NCBI taxonomy): Eukaryota > Metazoa > Chordata > Mammalia > Carnivora > Mustelidae > Meles > Meles meles. The sequence continues at coordinate 59,998,526 of NC_060069.1, forward strand.
GATAGGTCAGAATGCAGAATGAAGCACAGAGAGATTAAAAAGAGAGAAAGTAAGTACACAGGAGATACAAAGAGAAAGCTTAGCATATGGCCAGTTGGAGTGCAAAAAGGAGAAACAGAAGTGAATTGGGGCAGAGACATATTTGATGAAATATTGACTGAGAACTTTCCAAAACTGATAAAGAGCATCAAGAAATAGTGAAGGAAGCCCAGGGAATGCTAAGCAGACAAATAAGTAAAGGCATATTCTGCCATATAATGGTTAAACTGTGGAAAACCAAATCAACTCATCTTTAAAATAAACCAAGATTACCTTCAAAGAAGCAGCAATTAGACTGAGAGCCAATTTTTATTTTTATTTTTAATGATTTCATCTATCTATCTATCAGAGAGATAGAGAGCTCACAAGCAGACAGAGTGGCAGGCAGAGGTGGAGACAGAAGCAGGCTCCCTGCTGAGCAAGGAGTCAATTCCAGGATCCTGGGATCATGACCTGAGCTGGATGCAGCAGCTTAACTGACTGAGCCATCCAGGCGTCCCCTGAGAGCCAATTTTTAATAGTAATAATGCTCACCAGAAAACAATGGAATATTTCTGAGGTGCATGAACAAAATACCAGCCAAGTTAGAATTTTATGTCCAGTGAATGTACTCTTCAAGTAATAATGTCTGCATAAACTTAGTGTGTCTATAGAATAAAATGGAAATAATATGTAAGTTGGAAAGATAATAAGTAGGAGTGAAGATGTTTTAATGTCCTTAAGTAGTCAAGATTGCAAGTTGTAATATCTAGGCTAAACCCTACAAGAATAGTAATGCAACTGATAACTTCCAAGAAAAAAAGGGGGATGGATGGGATTATAAAAATAATCCACTGAGGAAAGTGTTGTCTTTTCATAAGTGGACTTGGGCAAATGGCTATCTACATGAGAGAAAAAAAGAGAAACCCAGAAGCCAGACTCCTGTGTAAAAATCAATTCCACTCTAAATGTACTCTAAATGTGAAGAGATCGTATTCTAAATGTGGAAGGAGAAATAATAATGCTTCTAGAAGATAATTTAGGAGAGTGACTTTGTGAACTCAGGACAAGTAAAGACCTTTTAAACAGGACAACAAAATACCAGAAAAACAAATCAAACCAACCAACCGACCAAACAAAAAGATAACCCCCCAAAAAACCAACAACAAAAACCCACCCCAAAACCCCAACATCAAAACAACCACCACCACCTCCACAACAGCAAAAACAGATTGACAAAATTTGACTATATTGAAATTAGAAATTTCTTTCTTTCGAAGACATCTTTAAGGGAGTGAAAAGGCCATAGAATGAGAGAAGATATTTGCAACACATATAACCAACAGTAGTTCATATCTAGATATAAAAATTCCTACAATGAACATGAAGAAGAAACAATCTGATAGAAAAATGAACAAGGGAATGGGACAGAGATTGTATAAAAGAGGATATCCAGGGCGCCTGGGTGGCTCAGTGGGTTAAGTCTCTGCCTTCGGCTCAAGTCATGATCTCAGGGTTCTGGGATCCAGCCCCACATCAGGTTCTCTGCTCAGCAGGGAGCCTGCTTCCTCCTCTCTCTGCCTACTGTTCTGCCTACTTGTGATTTCTCCCTCTGTCAAATAAATAAATAAAATCTTTAAAAAAAAAAAAAGGAAGATATCCAGATGGCCAATAAATAAATGAAAAGGCAGTTGGCAACATTAGTCATCAGAATCCCAAGGAAGTATCACTACATTAGCTAAAATTAAAATTACAGATGTTACCAAGTGTTGGTAAGGATCTGAAACAATAAAAACTCTCATATCTTCAGGGTTGGTGGGAGTTTGGAGAAACATTTGATGTTATCTACGAAACTTTCAGATAGGTGTACCCTGTGATCTAGAGATTTCATTCCCAGGTTTTACCCAACAGAAGTGTGTGTGCTTGTGTTCCAAGAGCCTTTGTACAAGAGTATTCATGGCAGAATTATTAGCAGTAGCCCCAAACTACACATGGCTCAAAATGTCCATCAAAAGTAGCATGACTAAATAAACTGGCACATTCATACAATGGGATAAGATACAATAATGAAAATGAGTGAGCTACCACCAAGTGGAATGGCTGTAACAACCGTGTTATATGAAAGAAGCCAGACATGAAGGGAAATACTCTGTATAATTCCATTTACATAATGCTTAACAACCAGGCAAAATTAAATAATGTTTAAGGATATATGCTTAGGTGAAAACACTGCAAAGAAAAATACAAAAAAAAATAATTGCTGTATTGTCAGAATAGTTGTTATATTTGGCAGGATACAAAGCCTATAGTTATTTTAGGGGCATGAGGGGTATTTTTGTGGTGCAGGAAATGTTTTATTTCTCTACTCTCATGGTGATCTCTGTAATAAATGCTTGCACTGCACCCTCTTTCCTTTCTTGCATGTTTCTGTATGTGTGTTATAATTCACAGTTAAAAAACAAGGTCAGGGGGCAAATAAACCAAACAATGACCTAGTATCATGCTGACAGCAAACAGATACTGGTCCTAAATTTTTAACTGAGCCTGTCTTTGGAAGGTTCACTCCCTGTTTATAGCCTAAATAATGCATTCACAGGGCTGTGTAATAAAATATCAAAATGAGGAAATGGAAATTTGTTCTACTTTTGGATGCCTCTTCAACTTTGGTCAATTTCCAGTTCCAAGGAGATCTGAGAGTTTTATAGGCATTCACCATTACAGGTCAGCTTTGATTTAAAGAACTGACTTGAGGGAAGATCTTGAAAAACAAACATTGTGGGAGAGCTAAGCTTTATGTATTTGCAGAACAGGGTTAGGATTGGTATTATTTGTGGCTGTCACAAATGAAAGGAAATCAGAGCAGACATTTTCAAATGACAGTCTCTGAAATATTCATTACATTCAGTCCTCAGCGATACCTTCAAGGATTCTTTTAAGTTATCGTGACCAAAAGGCAAGATGGATTTTCTTATTTTGTGTCAATATATGACAAAGCAAATCGTATGCTCTATCATCTAATTTCCAAAGCACTGCATTTCTTCAATACCTGTAATATGTATCATTTAGGTGCTGATAATTGTGGTGAAAATTCATTTTTCCAAGAAAGAGTGGGGTTTATGAGGGTTGTATTTTAGTAATGAGAGCCAGTTGTCCTACTGGAGAGTAGCATCAGGTTCTCTTGGCATATCTAAATTGCTACCATGAACCAAAAGCTCAATATATTTAACTTAAAACTGATAATGGCAGGTAGGTTCTGTTGGCACTTACTGGTGATCCCAGACCTTGTAAACGCAAGTGTTATGTACAGCTTTCATACAATACACATTAGCTGAGCATCCATCCAGTGGATTTGAATATATCAATGCTGGAAAATTCAGCCTCTATGAATATGACTTATGTAACGAAAGAAACACAGACGCACATACACTATGACCATGACCTGTGCCAGGCACTGTGGTCTGCTCCACACCTTACATACATAGCCCTAATCCTCAGAATGACCTTGCAAAGATGTTAGGAGAAAAGGAAGCTGAAGCTCAGAGAGATCAAGTTACATCCCCAAGGACACAGAACTAAGTGACAGTGACTATGGGAAAGGAGAATATAGTTTTACTCTGGTGCTCTCAGGTATATGATGAATATTTGTGTTTTTTGTTTGTTTGCTTGTTTGTTTGTTTTTGGCTTGTATGACTTGGGCTAAGCTGCACCTTTGCTTTGAAAGACTCAGTCTATTTGTGTATGAATGATAGGGTGTTTACTCTTCTCTATGAAAGTAAAGGATAAATCTGCACTACCACAAAATGAGGGAATGATTTGTCTGCAACATGCACAGGAGATAAATGTCTCCCAGGCAAGAGTTAAATCGTTCTGTGAATGGGTGAAGCAGGGCCTGCTTCCTAATGGTATTTTCCTTTGAAATGTGGACACAGGGGATGTTCAGAGGGAGAAGGGCTGAGCTTGCTTGCTCTGTGGGGGTGACCGAAATGCAGTGTGCTTATGCCACACCCTACCTTCTGATTGATTTTCATGGTCTCTTCGGTGTGGTAGAGCAGGAGCTTTTCACCAGAAGAAGTCAGGTTAACGTACACCTGGAGGCAGGGGTACTGAGAGAGTTTCCAGCAGTCCGGACCACAGCTGAAGGAGCAGTTAAATGTTTCTGTGATGGACGCATTCACCAAGGTGCATTGAGACTCTTCGGTCCACACGCTGCAGAGAGAGGGGAGAGGAAACAGACCCAGATGCTAAGAACCAGGAAGGTGTCTATCAGAGGGGATCATCTGTGGGTTCCTTAACCTGAAGAATCTTTTCCAAATCTATCATACAATCTATTTGTTAGCATTTATGCTTTAAATAGAACAGCTTTAGGCAAACTATAATATAAACATGGATAAACTTTGCCTGGCACCTGAAAACTTTTCCAGTGACTTCAGTCAGACATACTTTAATGTCCAATGCTTGCTTTAAGTTAGGTTTTACCTCCTTCTCACATTTGCTGGTAGCATAAGGCATCTTTTATATCATAGCCTATAGTCACCCTGAGTTCTACCTTGTAAGCAGCTTTCTGCCACATGCCAGGCCTCACTTGCAATGTCTGCCCAGTTTGCAGGCAGTGAAGGTGTAAGGGAGAAGTGGGGGAAGATGGTAGAGGGGTGAAGGGGCTTGACTTCTAACTTGATAGACAGAAGGACTATGATGTATTTCTCCATAGTCTTTCTAATAAGGGAGAAAATATAACCCCATCCTTTTATTGTACCAAAAGCAATCACTTGTGGCATCTGTCTTTACCCTAATTGGTGCTTTATATACATTTCCAAAACTTTGCAAGTTGGGTATAAATTTTTTTTTTTTTTAAACGTGAGGGTCAGAGAAATCAGGAAACATGTAAAGGCACACAGCTAGTAAGTGATGGAAATGGTGATTCTACCTACTCCTGTATGTCTCTAAAGCCTAAGCTCCTTCCATGGTACTGTGTTGCCTCCCTTTGCACACAGTGGCAAAGAGGCCCTTTTGTGGAGATAATGGGTTCATGTCACTGCCCTGGGAACCTCTATTAGAAAGATTAAAAAAAAAAAAAAACAAATAAACCTCCAGCTGCTCATTGGTTAGTTTTTCATTCCAAAATGCTTATAATTTTAAGATCAAGGATAATATTTGTGATTAAGAAGTGACACACTAGCAATCAAAGTTTTACTTCTGGGTATAAGCTGATTACCATCATAATCAGAAAGCAGCACATTTTCTTCGCAGATTAATACCCCTTGCTTTTGCTGGACATGTGTTGACTTCCCTTTTCATGTCCAACTTCATGCCAGTGGCGGGATCCTAGCCCTTACCCCCTCTGGTGTGGCAAATTGTATTTTCCTAGGGTATGGATGGTCAGACTTTGCTTATACAAAAAGGAAAAAAGTCTTAGATGGTTCTTAGCAGATGTGAAGATCTGAAACTGGTTTTGGAATCAGTGAACACACAGGCCTCAGGCATCAGCGCTTTCATTGAGAAGGAGCACAGCTGAAGGCATCAGAGACACAGTGCGGAGCAGCCACAAATGGGAACGATGATGCCTTAATTTTAGCAAATCACTGTATTTCTGCTAGATTTTGCTTCTAAAATGAAAGTATTAATTTAGGTGGAGAAATGAATGCCACCAAATGGTTTGATTCTCTTTCAGACCGAAATCTCAAATTTTCATTTGAAAGGGCCTCGTTTCTTTAAGCTGAACCACTGTGAGACTTTCTCCATTAGTTACAGCAATGCCAGGCTCCCCTGTGCTCAGTGTCCAATTTATGGACAACAGTTAGCTAGAGAGGCTGTGGGGGATTTATCATGCAGCTTACTCAGGGGCAAATACACTTGCTCTTTCAGTATTTAATTGCCTCCCTATCTATTCAGTAAACCTAGAGCAAGTATTAAAATGAAAATGTTCAAGCTTGTTATTGTTAGAAGTTGACGGATAGCAGTCTTTCTCAGGCTTGGCAGCACATTAAGATCACGGGGTGGTGGGGGAGGGGGAACTTCGAAAGATGCTGATAACTGGGTCCCACTACAGACCATTAAATCTGATCTTCTGGGGTGATTGTGGGGGGTTCTGGGCATCGGTACTTTTTTAAAGTTTCCCAGAAAATGTAAATTTGTAGTTAAGAACCACCAGTGTGTGGGGTGATGAAAAGGGGTGTGGGCTAGAAAAGGAAAAATGGTAGAGAACAAGGTGTGAAGAGGCAAGAATAGGGACTCTGGAATGAGTGGGATGTGGGTTTGAATCTTATCTATGCCATATGCTATTTTGTGTGATATCAAGCAAATTATAACCATCTTGAGCCTCAGTTTGGCCATTTTTATAATGAGTATATTCATATCAAACTTCCATTATAAAGTATCCGTGAGCATTAAGCAAGTCATGCATGGAAAGTCCCTGCACATAGTAGGCAGCCTATACACAGAACTATTTTTATCATTATTATTTGATAATATTATTAAAAATATTATGTGCCAGGCACTGTACAATGTACTTATTAGGAAAGAAGGTGAGGAAGAGGAGCTTAGGGCTGATAAGCTATGGGAGAGGAAGGAGAAGGCGAAGACCAACGACCGTGTCCCAACCACCCAAAGGTATTACCTCTGCATGTATGAGCGCAGGAGTGTGATTCCCAGCAGAAAGTACATCATGATGGAGCAGACCATCATGGCCAGTCCCAGGAGAATGGCCCGGTCCTCTCCTGCTTTCAGTGCTGTGACAGTTTTCCTTTTGTCCAGGAGGTCGTGGTCCCTGATTTTTTGGTAAATATTTCTGAGGTTGAAAATAATACAGTCTTACATGAAGTTCACAGTTAATCAGCAGACCCCTAAAGAGTGGGTAAATCTCTGCTCATGCCTTCCTAAGGGCAGAGGGGCCTAGAGGAGCCCTCCAAACCTACCTGAATGCAATCAGATCCCAGCATGTGACCGACAGTTGCCTCCCAATACACATGTGTACGCAACAACCTTGAGCAGAAACAAGTCACCCTTCTTTATGTGGGGCCCATGTCTAATTGGAAATACTTTTTCCTTCTCTTAATCTAAAGAAAGCACTCCCTTCGACTCTTAAAATACTGCTTTAGATTTGCCATTTAACCTCCAGCTGGTCATCATTGATCTTTTTATACTCTCTGAATGCCTAATGGAGCATTAATTCAAATAAATGGCAGTAGACATCAGGAATCTATCAACTTAATACCTTATTTCCCTTCAGTAGTAATAGACAGAAGTTATTTTGGTTAACATTTTTCTCAAGCTTAGGGTTGCTTAGGGCTCTGTTGACTTGAGATTTATAAGCAATGTGAAAATGTGGAGTGGTGACCCAGTCTTTTTTTAATAGGTATAAACACTTGATTGAGTTCTGAAAAATATCATTCAGGACCAGACTCCATAACTTTGGATAGTTTTATTAGTATTTTCTTTTTTATTTTAGAGCAGAAACATAGGGTAAGAAAAAACATGAGATTGGACCAAACTGGCTCCTGATTTTGAAACCCAATTTCTCCACTTACTACCTGTGTGACCAATGCAAACTCCTGTCTTTCTGATTCCCAGTTTCCTGCAAAGTGGGAATAATGTTTAACTTCATTGTAATGATTAACTGAGACTTAAGTAAATTATCCAGGGAGATGACTGACATGAAGCATTTAACGAGTGCTGCCATTGGAAAATGGGGTGGGGTGGGCTAGAGCTCTATGATAGGAACATCAAAATATCCTAAAATTGCTACAATCTTCCAAAGAATTTGTAAACAACAGAATGGCAAAAAAATAAATAGTGTGGAGAACTTATGAGTGAAAGACTGGATCTGAAACAAGATCTGGAGAAGACAGAAAAGAAGTTGCTGGGGTGCTGGATGCTTGGAAAGATAAGTGAGAAGTGTGGGATTTGGTAAAACAGATGGCCAGGGAAGAGGCAGCTCAGACTCCTTTAATTTCTATTTTGAGAAGGGAGCTTTGGATTACAGGGGTCCAGGAGTAGGGGAGTTGATGACCTTATTTAGGGTCTGGGAATAGAGAGGAAGACAATTAGAAAGGTGAAAATGGAGGAAGAATCTCTTACACCCTTTTTTAAGCTTTAGGCAAGAAGCCAATATACACAAAGAATAACTTCAGATTTTCTTTTAAATTTTTATCACTAGTCATTCTTTATGCTTGGAAAAGAAACCAGAGTAAAATCCAGAATGGAAGTTTCAGGGGAAGGTAGAGAAGCCTGTTATTTGTACAATTGTGTGTATATTCAGGGCTTCTGTTCAGCTCTGTGCTCCGAGATGGCCTTCTTGATACTTGTGGTTTGCATGTCATTCTGGTTGGCTAGTTCATTCTGGGTTGGTTGTTAGATATTTTGATTCCCTGTAGAAGTGTGAGAAAATATATGGACTTAATAGATTTCCAGAAGGCTTTAAGGTATTTATTAATCTAATTATTAGAGTGTAAAATTAACCAATTAGCTTATTATTATTTAAAGTTCTCTTCATGAGGTAGTGTATACAAATCTACTGTTTCCTTGAAGAGTGGACCCATTGTAGCAGAAGAATCATCGCGAAATAGAAGCCATATTTCTGTGGTTGTGTTCTTCATAACTCCTCCTTTTCACTCCCTGCTGCTCATTATCCTCAGTGCCAGAAGTCCTGACAGCCCATATCTTCCATTATTCTCCAGCTGCCAAGCCCAATTCCTCTGACTAGCTGCTCTGCTCGCTTTTGACTTCCATAGATTGGCCACCACCCACCCTCTAAGTTTTTCTATTTGTTTCTTGAGATTTCCTTTGGAAAATGTAAGATTTATATCAAACCCTTTTTAACTTGACTCCTTATTAACTTGAACTAAAAAAAATCTGTACCCATTAGCTGCTAAAGCCAGTAGTAGGCAGGAAGAGATAGGCTCAGTCTTTGAGTGACTTCAAAGAGCTGTTGTAATGTGATGTTTCTAGGCTGTTATTTATCAAAATGTATTTAATTGTGATGGCTGCCTCTGAGATTTGCATTTCCTGCAGATGGAAGCCAGCAAAGGAAAGCAGCAGTCTCACAGTTCCAGAGGATTAGGCTGTCACTACACATCACTTGTGTCAGTCCATACCCATGAAAGATGCAGTGTAATCAGTCAGTTATGTCACCAGGACTAGAAGCATATAAAAAAGATTCAAATGAGCAATTAAAAAAATCACAATTTGAAAATGGTTAACAAATGTTCTTCATATGCTCTGAAATTTGTAGAGAAGAAGGAGAATGATTGGTTTTCACACAGGAAAAAAGGTATCTAGGAGATCAGGATACTACTCAGCAAAAAGAAAGTGGATGAGCGGGGCGGGCCGTACCCATGAAATTCATCAATAAATTATTATTGAATTAATAGATAAATTAAGGAATGAATGATATGGGAGAACAAAGAGCTCAGTTTAAGTCCACAAACTTATCTTGAGGGCTGATAGCCTTTAATTACTGGGTCCTTGCCCAAGACACACATGAAAATAAGTATCAACATAGGGTAGTGAATTTAATGATGGAGCAATTCACAGAGTGAGTACAAAGAGGAGTGATTTTTCCTGTAGCCTGAGAGAGCCGGACAGGAAGCAATAAGGCATTAGAGTTAGGGAAAGCTTCCTGGAGGTAATGCCTTAACCAGAATCTTCAAGATTAAATCAGAGTTAACCAAATGAGAAGGAGACTCAAGGGTATTTCAGACAGAAGGAATCACATGAATGAAGCGATGAAGATTTGCAACTGTATGGTGGCAATCAGAAACTACAAACATTTTTGCATTATGGGGATGAGTATGGGGCCAGGGAAATGGGCAGATGAGTTTGGAAGGTTTTGTAAGTCATTCATGAAGGGTTTGTAAGTCATTCTAAAGAGCTTGGCCTTTATCCTGTAGTTAAAAGGAAAGCTGTCAGTGACATAATCAGAACTGAGTTTCAGAATGATCACTCTGGCTGCAGTGTGGAGATTAGATGAGAAATGGAACAAGACAGATCAGAAAGAACTAGGAAATTTTTACTGTAGTGCTGACAGAGGATGATGAGGCCTGGATGTAGGATTGAGGTAGGATAGATGGAGAGAAAGGGATGTATGGAGAAATAAGTGGAGATAAAACTTTAGGGTTTGGTGATTGATAGAATGGAGAGGATGATGAGGAAGTCAGAGGGATGTAGTTGAGCTTTATGCCCAAGCACTTGGCTTGGATCACTTCAGAAATGGTAGAAAGTGTTAAAATCGGGATTCTCACATCCTTACTCTTTCAGGGTTTCCAAGAGGGGACATTTCCTACTCTGGTTAAGAAGGGAGAGGCCTTTGGTGCCTTTATAGCTTCTCTCCCTCACAAGCATAGTGTCCTGAGCTCAGGTAGAGGAGTGACTAATTTGATTGGTGAAATGGTCCAGAACCTGACCGTCAAGGGGCCAGGTCTATCTTTTGGGTGAGTTTGAATATCATTGTTCATGTATGGCACAATTTTTAAAAAATCCTTTTGGGCTTGTCTTTGTTCAGGCCGGGTATGCCTTGGCCTTCCTTTCTTCAGGTAGTAAGCCCCAATTGGAGAAGGCGGTGTTCACAGCCTGAGACTAAGTGGCTAGTCAGCTGGGCCCTTTCATGCCAAGCTGTCTTCAGTGCTATATTTCAGGCTTTGTACTAGGAAAGCTTGTACTTTGGGAGTTACTGTGCCACTGTTAACAGAGCTTGTATTTCATCTCCCTTGGTTCTTTGCATTTATTCTCTATAAATCTACCTGAGAGGGGGTAGGGAGGAACATAAGGGAATGAAGGCCAGAATGGTTCAATGAAGTAGAGGTCTCAGGAGGAAAAGTTTGGGATATGGCTATAAGTTCAGTTTTGAATAAGAGGGATGTCCAACAGTAGGTATAGAGCATGAATTTGGATTTATAAGTTTGATGCAGATCTAGCCTTGGTATGTTCCAGAAAAGCAGTATGTTTGAGCTCTGTTGAGGCAGTCTTGGCTTCATGGTGAACTATGAATCAATATGTTAGATATAAGTCAACATTTATAGATGGTGACAGCAACAAATAGTAGATATGTACAGTCTTTATTACATGTACAGGGAGCATTCTGTCCACATCTTTTTGGTGAATGGGAGTTACTAATAAATATATAAGCCAAATCCAAGTAAAACAAAGTTCTGATAATAAATCTACAAGGCAAATCCAAGTATAACAAAATATCTTGCATAGAAAATGATTTTCAATTTTCCAATAAAGCTTTTTTTCCCAAGCAATAGTTGGCACAATATAATTTTATTTTGAACTCCATATTTGGATAACTTCTTCTTCTTTTTTTTTTTTTAAGATTTATTCATTTATTTGACAGACAGAGATCACAAGTAGGCAGAGAGAGAGTGGGGGAAGCAGGCTCCCTGCTGAGCAGAGAGCCTGGTGCGGGGCTTGATCCCAGGACCCCAAGACCATGACCTGAGCTGAAAGCAGAGGCTTAACCCACTGAGCCACCCATGCACCCCTTGCGTAACTTCTTAAAGTTTTATATTAGGACTCAGCCTATAGTTCATAAACAAATTATTTATAAGATTATGTGATAACAAACAGTAAAGTGTGTAAGATTTTTCTCCTTAGTCTTCCCTATTTAAATTAAGGTTCCCTGGTCATTAACCTGCTGGCAAAAAAATACTCAGGTTAAGGCAGGGTAAAGGTTACTAATTCAAGATTCCCCTGGTCATTAGCCTGCTGGGGAAAAAAAAATATTCAGTTAAGGCAGGGTAAATGTTATTTATTAATTCATTTGTTTATTTTTCAATATTTTAAAGTCCTCATAAGATGAAACACTTAGTGCTGAGTTCTGGGGATACAAATGACTGAGACATCCTGAGGGGGCCTTGTGAGAAACCAATGCAACTAATTTGAGAGTAGAAAAGGGAAAGCAAGTCAATGTTCTGCGGCGATTTGCCAAAGGATTAGTTACTAAATAGCTAATTCACCAAGAACCAATTTGCTGAAGGATCATTTTGCTAAATGAATAGTTTGCCTACTTTATTACATTTACACACTTAACAAAGACTTATTTTAAGGAGTATTGTCTTAAGTATGGTAAATGAATATGAATACCTTTTTATGCGTGTTGTAAGACCACATTCAAAATTGGGGAGGCGAGGCGAACCATAAAAGACTATGGACTCTGAAAAACAACCTGAGGGTTTTGAAGGGTCAGGGGTGGGAGGTTGGGGCAACCTGAGGGTTTTGAAGGGTCAGGGGTGGGAGGCTGGGGGAACAGGTGGTGGGTAATGGGGAGGGCACGTTTTGCATGGAGCACTGGGTGTTGTGCAAAAAGAATGAATACTGTTACGCTGAAAAAATAAATAAAATGGAAAAAAAAATAAAAAAAATAAATTTTTCTCATGAATATACTCTTTTTAGCAGCATTGTAACATCTTTTCGATTTTTTTTTTCCAAAGCTAAGCTTTTTAGGGAGACTGAGTCTCTTTATAAATATATTCTTATGAATACATTCATAGATATATCTTTCTTAACTATGTGTGTGAATAGATATAATAAAATAGATATAGCTAGATATAGATAATAGATATAACAACAATTTAGTGTTTCATTTGGGAGAATCTCAGTTTATACTGATTTTTTTTTTTTCAAAACTTAGAGTCATTTGCTGTTTTCCTAATATTTTAACATCATTAAGATTCTTATGGCAAACTTTGGAGAACACTGTGGAGATTCTTCAAGAAATTAAGAATAGAGCTTCCCTATGACCCTGCAATTGCACTGCTGGGTATTTACCCCAAAGATACAGATGGAGTGAAAAGAAGAGCCATCTGTACTCCAATGTTTATTGCAGCAATGGCCATGGTCGCCAAACTGTGGAAAGAACCAAGATGCCCTTCAACGGATGAATGGATAAGGAAGATGTGGTTCATATACACGATGGAGTATTATGCCTCCATCAGAAAGGATGAATACCCAACTTTTGTAGCAACATGGACGGGACTGGAAGAGATAATGCTGAGCGAAATAAGTCAAGCAGAGAGAGTCAAGTATCATAAGGTCTCACTTATTTGTGGAGCATAACAAAGAACACGGAGGACATGGGGATATGGAGAGGAGAGGGAGTTGAGGGAAACTGGAAGGGGAGATGAACCATGAGAGACTATGGACTCTGAAAAACAACCAGAAGGTTTTGAAGGGGCGGGGCGGGGGGGGGTGGTTGAGGAACCAGGTGGTGGGTAATAGGGAGGGCACGTACTGCATGGAGCACTGGATGTGGTGCAAAACCAAGGAACACTGTTACCCTGAAAATAAACAAACAAACAAACAAAAAGATTCTTATGGCAAATTTCATACTGACTAATTTGATAGATTTGTCAACTTTATCAATTAACCACAGTTTGTTTGTTTGAATAATTCATAAGGTACTGGTAATTAATTTTGGGCAAGAATTTTAAGAGTTTTTTGAAGATTCTGTGAAGTTTCATTTGAAACAGTTTTTTTTTTGTTTGTTTGTTTTTTTGTCCTTGTAACATCATCTTACAAAATGTTTAATTTGTTTCTGCTCTGTTTCTGCTATTGTAACAGGAGGGATCTGGGTAGGAATGGTGGGACTCTCTGCTGGGAGAAAGTTGAAGTTGAACTATGCATAATGCACAATTTGTCAACCTGCTAACCCATAGAACTATGTAGGGTTACAATGATCTTATTGAATTTCTGGCACATAGCTAAGTTTGAGAAATTCATGGAAATAATTGATGGGCAATTTCTATTTTTATTTTTTTATTTGATTTTTTGGTAGAGTGGCTTCAGGCAAATTGTCTATCACTGTGTTGGTTATTCCTTGAACTGGGCATTCAGTAGATGAGTGGTAGTAAACTGCCCCAGGGCTATGCTTTATAATCAGGACAGTGGTGTAGAAGTGTGCCAGTGAAGGAAGGCTTTAACTTGATTTCAGCAGTAATGATTAAAGGTCCTATAATAGACTGATTAAAGGTCCTATAATAGACTAAAGTGAGGTTTTGATGAGCAAACAATTGAGAAAGAGAAGAGTATCCAGGCAGAATGTAAGAGATTAGGAGTAGTTGAGTTTGGTTGGATTCTAGGATCTGGTGGGTGGGGGAGGCTGGCGGCAAGCTGGTCAGATATGCAGGGGGCCAGAGATAAAAGGATCTTGTGTGTCTTCTAAGTTAGAAGAACCATTAAAAGAATTTAAGGAATGAAATGATATAATTACATTTGTATTTTAGAAAGATCACTCATATTAATGTGGCTGGTGGTTTAAAAAGTTTATGTCTGGAGGTAGAGGGTGTTTCGGGTGTTCCATAAGAGGAGTGGAAAAAAAGGAGTGGCAGAGGAGATGAAAATTTAGATCTAAGCACCATTTGTGTCCAGAATAAGTAACACTGTGGGTTTTGATAAGATTCTTTCACCAGAGAAACAAAAGACAACAAAAGTGCTAGAACACAGAGAGGGCAGGAAGATAGGTCCAGAGCTGTGAGAGGGGTGAGAAGGCCTGGTGGGTGTGGAAAAGAGAAGTAGGGATGATATGAATAAAAGTAAAGAATTCTGTATATCTGAAGTTACTTGGGGGAGATGCTTCAGAAACTCATACATGATACTTAATATACCGAATATTTATATTTCTGTTCTTTTGGTCTAATGAATACTGAGCTGCTTAGGAGTTAAAGCCAGACCATATTCATCATTGTAGTCTCTCCATTCTCTTGTATTTATTAGGGTCACAGACTATGTTCCTTTTATGAGGCTAGAAATGGTTACAACATGCCTAGTTTGTGAGGTAGCCAGCATAAGGAGGCTAAATGGCTGATTGAAACTAAATCAGAGACCCATGGCTAGAACAGGCTCCTGGCTTTTTTTCCTATCAGTGCCCATTGGACTCTACCACCAACAAATGTAATATTCTTTCCAGAAAAACTTCAAGCTTTCCACGCACTGTGAGCTTTCATTTCCAGACTTCAAGGAAAAGAGTCTTCTGTTAGATCCTATGGGGGTAAGTGTGTGGGGCAGTGGATTGCTGAGTGACAGTTGAACTGAAATGAGCAGAGTTGCTATATATTTCTGCTTCAGGAACACTAAACTAGCTATCTCACATGGCAGAGCTGGGAGTGGCATTGATTAAAACAGCCATTGTTCTGCCTTTTGTCCACCAAACCCTTCCATGTTTTTGAGATGGCTTCTTCATATGTGTATCCTTTTCTATTTAGTTCCAGGTTTTGTGTTTTTCCCTTGAGCTAGGAGATGTATTTTTATGCAGTCCATTTTGATTAATTAAATTATTATTCTGTTTCCAATCTTTTAAAGTATACATTCCATTAGGGGAAATATGCTTTGAGTTTGGGAACAAATGACAGTCACATTTAATATAGTAATTAATATGATATGTTTTGTCCATGAATCTAACGTTATTGTGAACTTACTAATTGACAGGACTTCCCAGGAAGTCTTATAAGATTATTTTATGAATAATAGACAAAAGATGAAAGCAAAATTATGGAAACAAAACAAAGAGTTATTTGTTTTCAGTTCTGCCTTCAACTTATCAAATCATGCAATTTCCCAGTGATAACTTAATTTTTAATTCTTATTTATTTTTTACCTGATCTCTTAGCGTATTTGAAGTCCTCAGTGAAAAATATAGATGGAAAGGGAAAATTGTGTGAATCATTAGGTAAGTTAGGGTATCCTTATAACCTAAAGCACCTTTGAGAAGTATTGCCTTTATATTGACCACATTATTTGGCTCTAGTGCAATAATGTTATAAAAATAAGTAACAAAAAATTACTAGAATAGCTCTATATATGGCAATAAAAATCAAGTTCCAAAGAACTCAAGGGTCATAGACTAAAATATGATAAATTAGGATCTATTTAGGGCTAAATGATAATAAAAACACTATAGAGTGACCAATGGGAGGTGACTAAAGCAGTACCTAGTTAGACATGCATAATATTAAATGCTTATATTAGAAAATAAAGAGGCCTAAAAGTTAATATTCTAGACATCTAACTTAGGGAGTTATAAAAAGATTCAGAGAATGTATTAAAAGAAAATATAAGAGGGAAATAATAAATAATAGATGAGTTATATTAAAGCAACAATGAACTCAAAATTAATTTTTTGAAAGAACTAATGAAAAAAATCTCTGACAAGACTGATCAAGAATATAAAAGAGAAGGGCCAAACAGATATTAATAATTAAAAAAACAAATATATACAGCATGGATTAGAAAAATAATGGAAGGTATTTAAAGCAACTTTATATCAAGACATTTGAAAACTCTGAAATACATAATTTATTGAAATATAGAGCAAATTCTTACAAATATATAACTTACTGAAACTGATTCAGAAATAAGTAGAAAATCTAAATAGTTCTAAAAATATTAAAAATAGAATAATAAATTTAAAATATCCTTATAATGGAAATACCAGGTTCTGATATTTTATAAGTGAGTTCTACCCATATTATACAAATCATTCTGGAGTATAGAAAAAGTTGGAACGCTATCCAACCTATTTATGAGGTTAGCAAATTTTGATCCTAAAAGCAAATCAGACAACACAAAAAGGAGAATTATGGACCAATTTCATTCATAAACATAAATGCAAAAATTTAAAAAACAAGTTGGCTTACTAAATCTAGCAATACATAAAAGTGAAAACACATCATGGTCAATTTGGGGCTATCCCAGAAATATAATGTTGGTCATCATTTGAGTATCTATTAATGTTATATATTATATAAATATATTAAAGCGTTACCATGATATGAAGAGAAACATATTTGATAATACTTAACATCCATTCTTTTTTTTTAAATTTAATTAATTAATTTATTTTTTTCAGCATAGCAGTATTCATTGTTTTTGCACAACACGCAGTGCTCCATGCAATACGTGCCCTCCCTATTACCCATCACCTGGTTCCCCAACCTCCGACCCCCGCCCCTTCAAAATCCTCAGGTTGTTTTTCAGAGTCCATAGTCTCTTATGGTTCGCCTCCCCTTCCAATTTCCCTCAACTTCCTCTCCTCTCCATCTCCCAATGTCCTCCATGTCATTTACTTAACATCCATTCTTGATGAAAACTCTTAGTGAATTAAAAATAGATAAGAGGGGCGCCTGGGTGGCTCAGTGGGTTAAGCCTCCGCCTTCAGCTCAGGTCATGCTCTCAGGGTCCTGGGATCAAGCCCCGCATTGGGCTTTCTGCTCAGCAGGGAGACTGCTTCCCTCTCTCTTTCTGCCTGACTCTCTGCCTACTTGTGATCTCTCTCTGTCAAATAAAAAATAAATAAATAAATAAATAAATAAATAAATAAATAAATAAATAAAATAGATAGGAACATTCTTAATGTGATGAATAATATAGGGGAAATACCTATAGTAAACCTGATACTTAATGGTGAAATGTTTAAAGGACCCACTTTATGAACAGGAATGAAGCAAAGATGTTACACTATTATCTGTTTTATTTAATATATGGCATAGCATAATATGGCAAGAAAAATAAATGGTTTATTTATTGATAAAAAAGAAATAAAAATATATTATTCACTAATGATATGACTATGAAGAAAATACAAAAGAATATAGATAAATTGTTAAAATTAATCAGAAAATTAGCATAGTTGAAATGAAAGTTGATATATCATTTCCCTTTCCATGTGCCTGTAAAAGTAGAAAATATAATTTGAATATTAAAAAATTGGTACTTGGAGTACTTAGGAATAAATCTAATGAAATATGTACAAATTCTTTTTAGAGAAATTATAAAACTTTATTGGGAGACATTGGGGAAGATACATCAATGTAGAGATTAATTATATTCAGAGAAAGACCTGATACATAAAGATGCAAATTTCCCATAAGATGATTAACAAATTTCATAAAATTCCAGTAAAATTTCAAGAAATTCAATAACAATTTCAAGCAGAGTAGGTATAACTTGACAAGCTGGCTCTAAGATTTATATGGAAGTACAAATATCTAAGGATAGCAAATACACTCCTGAATACAAATGACCAGGTGGGTGACTTGTCCTATTGGGTGGCAAGGTTATCACAATGATAAAGTTTGTAAACTCAAGTGTGGTGTCTGTCTGAGGTAGGCAAATCTGACCAGTGAAACAAAGTGGATATTCAGAAGCATACCCATGTATATGTGGAAATCTCATATATAACACATATGTGCTTTTGAGATGATTGGGGAAAGGATATCTCTTCTAATAAAAGGTGCTGGGCCAACTGGTTACCCACAGAGGAAAAAAGAATTGGATGCCCACTTCACAAAACTTAAAAGTCAACTTCACATGATTAAAGATCTAATTGTGAAAGGCAAACCTACAAAATGTTAAAGGGACTATGAACTTGGAGTAGGAAGTGATTTCAAAATGTTCAAAAATTGCTAACTTAGAACACATTAAAATAAGAACATATGTTTATGAAAAGGCATCATAAAGAAAGTGAAAGCAAGTATCAAACTGGAGAAGCTATTTGTGTACAATAAACAGACAAAGGGTTAATATAAATATAAATTTTTACAAAGAATTCCTACAAATCAGTAAGAAAAAGCCAAAAATATCCAGTAGAAAAATTGACTACATATCTGAACAGGCACTTCACAGAAAAGAAGGGAAATAGGCTGCCTTTTTAAAAAAATTAAATTAAATTAAATTTTTTTTCAGTGTTCCAAAATTCATTGTTTATGCACCACACCCAGTGCTCCACGCAATATGAGCCCTCCACAACACCCACCACCAGGCTCACCCAACCCCCCATCCACCTCCTCTTTGAAACCCTCAGTTTGTTTCCCAGAGTCCATAGTCTCTCATGGTTTGTCTCCTACTCTGATTTACCCAACTCACTTCTCCTCATCTGAGAAAAGGGAGTTGAAAGCACAGTGCCCCCTCAATGAATGAAAATTAAAAATCTGAAAACCCTAGGTGAGGTTGTAGAACTATGAAATCACATTAAAGGCTGCTTTGGGAAGCAATGGCATTACCTGGTAGAGTGGAAGCCGTGCAGACTTTTGAATCAAGTATTTCTAAATTAGGTACATATCCTAAGAAATATTTGTACAAAGTATGCAAGGAGATTCGGGCAAGAGGGATTCTAGCAGTATTGCTGGTCCAAAAAGAACTAGAAATGATGCACATGTCTATCAGCAATACCCTGGATGAGTAAATGGTACTGTATTTATATAATTGCATACTATGCAGCAGAGAAAAGGAGCTATAGCTACTCACAGCAGCACTGATAGAGGATAGAAACATAATGTTTGGTGAAAAAAGTCAGGAGCAGAATAATCCATAAGCCATGATTCCATTTGTATAAACTCTCCAAACATTCAGAAATAAACAATATATTGCTTGAAGATTCCAATGTGATAAACGCATGAAGAAAAAGCAAGAGAATGATAAACAGAAAATTCAGGAAGGTGGTTATCTCTGGATAGGGGCTGGGACAGGGAAAATGGTGCTGTTAGGGAAGTGTCCTCAAGGGCTTAAAAAATTCTGATTTTTTTTTTTTTTAGCTTTAATGAAGGTGCTCAGATGCTTATTGTATCATCATCCTTTGTGTGTTAACATGATAAAAATTCCTTTATACCAGGTCACTATTAATAGAAACCATCCAAAGAATATTTGATAAAAACTCAGCTGTAATGTCCTTAGCTGATAAATTCTCTCCTCTTTAAATTCTGAATTAGTTACTGTTGATGTTATTTTATTTTGCCGCCTGCAATTTAGGGATTAAACTAAGCTCGCCTTACAAGTTTGTTCAGAGATGAAAAAGTATTCTTTCATACTGCTCGTTTGTGGAATGGAGGATAAGGATAGAAATCAGTGTTTTGTGCATAAATATAGAAGATGATCAGAACAAGTACTGCTGTTGAATTCAACGGATGAAAAAAATGCAAAATTGATTTCAACATCCCTTGAGCCATCAGACATTTGGTTTCAGAATTTCTGGTGGACTTTACCTTCCACAGGTTTCCTCTGCCTGTATGTAAGCTACTTCCTGATATTCTATCTTTTGAGAAATCCCAGGGAAGACAATATCTTGACAAGTTTGATTGTGGTCTCAAGAAGAGGTGGTGTGGAGGGGAGCTGGGGATTTTTGGCTGCCTGGTCTCTGCGATTGCTGTTGGAACACAGCTGGAAAAGTCAGATACACAGAGGCCAGTGAAGGTGGAATAATTACTAGCAGTTCTGAGCAGTGCTGCCAGAGAACCTAGTCAATTTATTTCCAAATAATTAACTTGAGGACCTTAATTATCTAGACTCATTATCAGGCATCATCACCTTCATTATCACCATGATTACTGCTACTAAGAGCATCTTAATCACTTTCAAAATCTGAGTCCTGTCCTACAAGAGTCTATGAATTAGGCAGTGAAGATGAAGGTGTGGTCAAGGGAGAGGTACAGACGGATGGATGAACCATCAAACTAAGGAACTGGCTTGGTAGCAGATTCAGTTGCTGTATTCATTGGCTGTTTACTTATTTATATACTTAATTAAATTAAATACTTAATTTACTTTATATACTTTAATATTAATATAAATTACTTTATATACTTAATTAAATACTTAATATACTTAATTAAATTATTCAGTGAGAATAAATAGAAGGTGAAATAAATCACACTTCATCAGTTCTGATGAAGCCTTCAAAACCTCAGACAGGCTAACCATTGAAAGTCACAATATTGCTATAGGCAACAAAATTTCTGCCATTTTTCATCATCACTATCGGTGAGTTTTTTTCTTTTACTTGGGAAATGAGATTACATGCAAAATATGGAATTTTCAAATGACAATACCAAGTTTTAGTCTTATAGTAAGATCTTGCTGAAAGAGAATCCACTTACTTGTCTTGAAAGCAAATGAAAAATAACTTGATTAAGCATTGAGAAAAACCATGTGGAAAACTTGGGATGAGCAAAGATAGGGAATTTTCAGTTGATCTTCTTGTGTTGTGATGAGCATTAAGACTTTGTTTGAATGCTAGTTGCCTTCTGGGCTGTAATTTTACTAAAATACCATATCATTATTTTTCCCATAATTAAGATAGTATAACACATTTACAAAGAATTTGGAAAATGAAGAAGTGATAAGCATGTTTTTCCTTCCAGGCTTTATATATATGTATACACACACACACATACACATACATACACACACACACACACATATATGTGTGTGTATATATATATGTGGCTGCAATCATAGTTTGTACATAATTTTTCAACTTGATTTTTCATTTAGTATTATGTCAAAGCATTTTTAAGTGTTAAGTGATATATTACATTTCATGATTTATTTAACAGAGTTTCTATTATGAATACTAAAGTCGCTTCTAAGCTTTTTGCTATAATACATTGTTATTGCGGGGAATAATTTTGCTTTCAGAAATTTTCAAAGGGCTTCCTCTGTAGGGTAATATGGACTTTAAAAGGAAAAATAAAAGTACCAGTTCTGAAAACTGGTAAACCTCCCTCAGGTCCTTCCTGAGTCCAGCACCATTTATCAAGCCTGGTTTCCATCTGATCTGCAGGCAGGGGAGCCTTGCTTAAGTTGCAATGTGCTGGTATAGACAGTGGTGTTTTAACCTTCACCAAATGCAAGTAAGAGTATAAGGACAATGAGAAAAGAGAGAAGCAGAAGGAAACAACTGGAGAGAAAATGAATGTTTAAAAATGGCCAGAGAATTTTATGAATGCATTTATTCCCTAAACCCAGGTTGGGGGGCGGGACTGTGTAATCATCATTTTGTCTTTTATGAACATTGGCCTTTGCCTTTCAACCTTTCTTCTCATTCTTCCATTCCTCCCTTACCTCAAGCTATTCTTCTAAGGACTTTGAGGGCTCCACGGACTTGTCCATCTTCTTTTCATCTTTGCATAATTTTGGGTTTCCTTCCCTGCTATATGTCCTTGAAATGCAATTTTCATCATTTGGTTCAGTATTTACTGAGCATTTACTGTGTGTGGGTACAGTGGTGGTGCTGGAAATTCAATGGAGAGTAAACCACAAAGTCTGTGCTGGTCAAGACAATGGTGGGAGGCTGTGATGGAATGGATATTTGAAAGCAGAGCTGGAGCTAGTCAAGTGATGAGTGGGTGTGGATGTGCATGGGTGAAGGGCATTTCTGACCAGGAGCAGCCTTTGCAAAACTGCACAGAGTGTGCTAGGTTCTGAGGAAGGCCAAAGTGTCCAAAAGCCTACTCCCTCAGTGTACAGCCCACCCCACATTAGCACTTGTAAAACATAAAGCTCCGTTGCCTCAGGCTTTCATACTGGCATGCTGTCTGTGTAGTCAGGTTAAATGATTCTGAAAAGCCACCCAAATCCCTGTGATTTACCTTTTCTCATCATGTCTGTAAGATGAAGAGCTCCGGCCACTGGTCCATATAAACATCTTAGAGGATGTTGGTCCAGGGGCTTCTTTCCTTATGGTGGAAGTCCTGGAGGAATGGCGGAAAGACCTAGAAGGGGAATACACTGAAGTTAAACACATTACCTTAAGTTTGGGAACTTTGTATCAACAGCAACCAATAGCTTCAGTGGATTGACTCTTAAATCAGGCCAGGTTTCTGTTGTTCAACCCTGGGTGTGCATTAAATTCAACTGGGAATCCTTTAAAAACATGGAAGCCCAGTCCCTTCCTCAGGAATGTGCATTCAATTTTCAAAAGGTTCCTCATTGTTTCTTTCTTTCTTCTTCTTCTTTTTAAATTTTTATTTACTTTTAAGATTTCTTTTCAGTGTTCCAGATGCATGGCTAGGGTTGAGAGTCACCACAGTGAGGGGACATGGCTTTCTTACTGACATTTATCATCGTATTCCTTCCCCACAAATCCAGTTTTGGAAGGGTTTCACACTGTGGTACGCTGTATTTTTCCAAAATTTTGGTTCAGATGTAGTTACTAAAATTCTGTTTCTCCTTTCCTATTCAAACTGTTTTCCTTGATGCTGACAGATCTATGCTTTGCTTTTGCCAAAGTTGTGGATTCGTTCCATGGTGGCTGAGTCTCTGTGGAAGTCACAGAAGCAGAAGCAGAAGCAGATACTCTCTGGCCTAGATTTTAGGGTCCAGAATCAGGCTGTTAGAGGAAAGTTGTGTTCTCTTGGTTAGGATTTGGCTTATGGGTTAAGTTTTTCATCTCCAAGCCTGGCACTAAAAGTAGTCAGATATTATTATTGATTTTCAACATAATAATCATTTTCTACAGATTTAGAAACATGAAACATAATATCATAGAAATCATAATCACCTGAAAGTTAAAATAGGATTGAGCTAATAGAACAAAGGAAGGAAGGAAAGTGATTTCTTCATGATGTGCAATCCTTGTGGCTTTCCTTTTGGTTGAACACTATATTAATGGGAAGCATGAGACTGGAAATATTAACTTTTATATTATATATTAGCTACTACATGTCAGGCATTTTGCATATATTGTTTATGCATATATAATGAGATTTATATGCATATATTTATGTTGTGCTTATATTATGAAAGCCGCAAGGTGGATGGTGCTATTATTTCCAGATTACAAATGATGTTTCCAGGAGATTGAGATATTTGCTCGGATTTAGAAAAGTGAAGCCATTCTTTAAAACCAATGTCTGCCTGCCTCCAATTTTCATGCTCTCTGTAGGAAGACATATTATGGTCTTAGTCCAGTGATTCTCAAACTGTAATGTGCATATGAATTGCCTGGGGGAATCTTATAGCAATGTGGATTCTGATTCAGTGAGGTCTGGGATAGTACCTGAGTTTCTCCATTTCTAACAGCTCTCGGGTGATGCTGATGTTGAAGGTCTGCAAAAGTCTCTGAACAGCAAGGTCTCAGGACAATGGACTTAGAGTTAGTGGTTGGCTAGAGACCCGATTTTGTCACTACCTAACTGTGTGGCCTTAAGAAAGTCACTTAACTTTGCTAGAGCTTGGTTGCTTTTAATCGTAACATAGAAAGTTGGAAATAGAGAACCTTTATGATTGCTCTCAGCTCCAACATTTTGTGGTTCAGTAATGGTAGAAGGAATCTAGGCATATTCAAGCCATTGTGTACTGCCTTTCTGGGACTAGCTTTAGGAACAGATCTCCTTCTGCAACCCTGAGGTCAGCACTGGTGATAGAAGGAACAGAGGCCATGGAGGTAGCAGGGGCTTGGTAACCCATATAGATGCAAGAATTCATCTTCCCATCTCCTGTCTCCTAGGATAAATGGTAGGAATTAAAGGATATACCTAAATGGATGCTCTTAGCAGTTTTAGAAGGACTTAGAAGTCGAATCTGCTAGCTGTTTAAATGACTTGGATCTGAAATATTTTAAGTTAGTTATGTTCCTTTTTGGAGACTTTACAACGTAGCAAAGAAGATAAGAGATTAAATCCATTATTAAAGCCAGTTAGCCTTCAGGAAATAAGAAAGATTTGAATCTAAGTTGAATGATCTACTCGATAAAAATGAGGATTGGCTTAAACTTCCAGGAAGTCCTTTCAGCATTGACACTGGTGGAATCTTCTGCTCACCTTGGTCACTCCTGAAGGACTAGGGATGTGGAGCAGACAGAAAAGTGGCACACTCTTGAGTTAAAGTAAAGCAATAAATTACTGAGGTCCTTCCTTGTTACTGGTTATTAACCAGCATGTCATAGACACACCATACATATTATAAATGCTTTGAAATCATTTCAAGGGAAAGAAGCTGCAATGATTTTAATATACTTCGGATACTTTCAGACAATGTGTCATTATTCTAACATTGCACCTTTGCTCTGTTGTGTTAAGAGGATATGGAGAGTGGGAGACAAAAGATGTATTCATTTTAATTAGCTGTCTAAAGCTTGTTGGAAAGGACTTAACGACTCTTCAGGTTGGTCCAGTAAGTGGATTTGGAGTTTCCCCAGCCCAGTTTTCTTCCATAAAGATAAACTCTGATTTAAACCCTGCTAGGTTTGTTGTTAATTAAAATGAAAGGGAGTAGCTGCTTTAAGGACAACAGTATAAAGGTTCTGTGGAAGTTGAAAAAATTTCTAGGCTTCAAAGAAACACCCAGGATATGTTAATGGAAGCTGTTTGGAGGTTTTCTTGGGCTCAAACACAGTCCTCCTGAACTCTTAAATAATTACCTCAACTCCGCTCACTTTATAAGACAAGAAACTTCTCATTTGAGTTGGGATTAGGAAAGTGATAAAGAGACAAAAAAAGCACTTTCTGCCATTTTGCATTTTGGAATGCTAGCACCACCAGAGATCTGCGGTAGCAGTGGCACGGGCTGTTGGCAGCGGGAGGCAGCCTGGATCCAACCCATCATGAAGTGACCTAGGACTCACAGTGAACCTGACAGAGCCATGACTATAAGGCTGCAGACAAATGTGGTCTAAAAACCAGTAACCCCAAGAGACGCCATCTCAGTCTTGGATGAAAGAGGTTGTCTGAGAGACTGTAACAATTTCTCTGTCAAGAACGTATTAAGGGCCTCTTTCCATTGCTCAAGTACACCCTTCCTGGGTCTTGACCTTCTTGACTTAGTTTTTGCTTAAATAATGGATTTAATAATGGATCTCTCTGCCTCCCTTTCCCACCCGACTCAGGGTCGACTCAGAGGTCACCTCTTCTGTGAAGCCTTTCTTTGACCCAGGTTCGCAGCTTCCTCTGTTCTACTCCCAGTTCTTGGTATCCAACCCCTGTTAGAGCAAAGCAGGCTCCACTTTGCTTGTAGGCAAATCCACCTCCCCTGCAGGCTGTGAGCAATGCAGGGCAGGTCTATACCTATGCACCTTTATGGCACAACATACTTCACACAATGCCACCCTGGTTGTGTTGGCTGACCGACCATCTAACTGTCCATTTGAAACGTGATTGTTGATATGACTTTGGCCTCCTGTATTGGGCTCATTGTTGCTGGGTGCTGCCGTGGCTCTTTCCTGACACTTCACTGAGCTTGGGATGTCTTTCCCTCTTCCCACTCCTACCTCCTCTTGCTCCTTCTCCTCAATTTCCTGCTCCCTCTGTCTTTTTTCATTGACTTAGGCAGAAAGTTTCTATTGCTCTCTGAATTATCATCCAATAAGCTTTCCTTTAGAAAGGCAGTGTGGTCTCAGGAAAGCCAGAGGGGCCTATGCATTTTTTTGCATCCTGGCATCACCACCTACCAACTGTGTGACTTTGGACAAGTCAGTTGAACATCTCTGTGTCTTCGTTTCCTCAGCTGTAAAAATGGGAATGGTAACATTTGTTTTTCTGGGTTCTTGGAGTACTGATGAAATAACAGATGCAAAATACCTAAAGTAGGATCAAGACACATAGTAGGAACATACTAAACATCAGTTTTTTTTCTTTTTTTCCCCCTTGGTTATTAGTTTTGATAACAAATGAACTGGATTTTATCCTTTTATAAAAAAATCCAATTAAGTTGCTTTGTACTTATACATCGAGACTATTGATTTTTTTTTTTTTCCTCTGGGTCAGTGGCACTCAATAGAGGAAAAACAGTTTTCTCAGATGCTGAGATAATCAAACCTGAAGTACTTCCTCATTCACATTAAGTTCTGTTATCTATCCTGAGCAAGAAGAGCAGAAAGAGTGTCCCTAAGCCTGGCCACATATTACAATCACCTGGGGGAAATTTTCAAAAGTACTGGGTCTCCAGCCAAGCCAGTAGGACCTCTGGGCTGAGGCCCTGGCACTGGAATTTTGGAAAAAGCTGCTCAGGGATTCTGCATCGCTGAGGCAAGTCAAGATGAGAAACGCTTGTTACAAACTCTCAGGTTCTGATTTCATTTCAGGTGAATCTGTGATGGGGACTCCCCCTGTCTCTAGAAGCTTAAGCGGGAGAGTAACAGTTCTGAGTACTACTCTGTGCAGTGGCTTCTCCACTGGTACCTGTGCTGAGGCCTTGAGGTGACAGTGCAAGGACGAGTGGCGTCTGAAGCAGGGAAAGAGCATGCAGATGCAGTTTTCTGGTGTCAGTGGCCTTGAGCTACGCATCTGGGATGCTCTTAATGCACTCTGCTTTATTAAACAGCAAGCAGGAGCCAGCAGAACTATTTAACACATAATTACATGCCTAATCTTGCGTAAAATTGTTACACTAATGACATCACAGCAGCAACTTAAAAGGTCACTCTGAGCACAGAAATTTAGGAATGCTTCTCATCTGTGAGACTTTATCCTTGCAGAAGTCAAATTATATGTTCTCCATGGGAACGGAGTTGTTTTGGCCTCAGGACTTTGGAGGAAGAAGCCAAATGTATGGTGATAATTTTAGACCTAGTGATTGAATTTAGAAAACACTGGTCCATCTTAAAAGCAGTTTTAAATATCTTGTGGATGTTTCTTTTTACCCCCAAATAAACTACTACATCTTATTTTCATTCATTTGGGCATCCTTTTGATGGCATTTATTAAGTGTCCTGTGGGTGCCAGGCACTGTACTGGGTGCTGGTGACACCAAACCACTGTATTTACTTCTAAGGAATGCACAGCCTATGGAGGAGTCAGAATAACAAATCAACATTTGCACTCTCAACTGCTCTATCTAAGGGGTGCTGTGACTTCCCAGTGGGCATATCTGAGAGTTACTTGTCTCTTCACATCTTATTTAAATTGCTCAGCTTACTGAATTTGATCCTAATTATTGTTTGTCATTTCCCACCTCTAAAAATGCTTTATAACCTTGACTCACCAGACAATGTTCTCTTGTTTCTCTTTCCCACTCTCTAAGTGCTCCTTCCATTTCTTTTTTTGGGTGCCTGTTTCTCTATCTGCCTCCTAAATGTTAGTAGCATTTGGGGGACTAGTGAGGACTCTTGGAAAAATCTCCTGACAATGCCTTCTAACAGGAATGTGGAAGAGCTTTCTTCCCCAGTTTGATGCCTGAAAGACTGAGGGAATGGCTCTGCTTGAGGCTCCAGTGGTGGAGGTAAAGAAGTGTATTGCTAAAGAAGAATTGAAAAAATTCATGGAAACAAATGATAATGAAAACACAACAGTTCAAAATCTGTGGGACACAGCAAAGGCAGTCCTGAGAGGAAAATATATAGCGGTACAAGCCTTTCTCAAGAAACAAGAAAGGTCTCAAGTACACAACCTAACCCTACACGTAAAGGAGCTGGAGAAAGAACAAGAAAGAAACCCTAAACCCAGCAGGAGAAGAGAAATCATAAAGATCAGAGCAGAAATCAATGAAATAGACACCAAAAAAACAATAGAAAAAATCAATGAAACTAGGAGCTGGCTCTTTGAAAGAATCAATAAGATTGATAAACCCCTGGCCAGACTCATCAAAAAGAAAAGAGAAAGGACCCAAATAAATAAAATCATGAATGAAAGAGGAGAGATCACAACTAACACCAAAGAAATACAGACAATTATAAGAACATACTATGAGCAACTCTATGCCAACAAATTTGACAATCTGGAAGAAATGGATGCATTCCTAGAGACATATAAACTACCACAACTGAACCAGGAAGAAATAGAAAACCTGAACAGGCCCATAACCAGTAAGGAGATTGAAACAGTCATCAAAAATCTCCAAACAAACAAAAGCCCAGGGCCAGATGGCTTCCCAGGGGAATTCTACCAAACATTTAAAGAAGAACTAATTCCTATTCTCCTGAAACTGCTCCAAAAAATAGAAATGGAAGGAAAACTTCCAAACTCATTTTATGAGGCAAGCATCACCTTGATCCCAAAACCAGACAAGGATCCCACCAAAAAAGAGAACTACAGACCAATATCCTTGATGAACACAGACGCAAAAATTCTCACCAAAATACTAGCCAATAGGATTCAACAGTACATTAAAAGGATTATTCACCACGATTAAGTGGGATTTATTCCAGGGCTGCAGGGTTGGTTCAACATCCGCAAATCAATCAATGTGATAGAACACATTAATAAAAGAAAGAACAAGAACCATATGATACTCTCAATAGATGCTGAAAAAGCATTTGACAAAGTACAGCATCCCTTCCTGATCAAAACTCTTCAAAGTGTGGGGATAGAGGGCACATACCTCAATATTATCAAAGCCATCTATGAAAAACCCACCGCAAATATCATTCTCAATGGAGAAAAACTGAAAGCTTTTCCGTTAAGGTCAGGAACACGGCAGGGATGTCCATTATCACCACTGCTATTCAACATAGTACTAGAAGTCCTAGCCTAAGCAATCAGACAACAAAAAGAAATTAAAGGCATCCAAATTGGTAAAGAAGAAGTCAAACTATCACTCTTCGCAGATGATATGATACTATATGTGGAAAACCCAAAAGACTCCACTCCAAAACTGCTAGAACTTGTACAGGAATTCAGTAAAGTGTCAGGATATAAAATCAATGCACAGAAATCAGTTGCATTTCTGTACACCAACAACAAGACAGAAGAAAGAGAAATTAAGGAGTCAATCCCATTTACAATTGTACCCAAAACTATAAGATACCTAGGAATAAACCTAACCAAAGAGGCTAAGAATCTATACACAGAAAATTATAAAGTACTCATGAGAGAAATTGAGGAAGACACAAAGAAATGGAAAAATGTTCCATGCTCCTGGATTGGAAGAATAAATATTGTGAAAATGTCTATGCTACCTAAAGCAATCTACACATTTAATGCAATCCCTATCAAAATACTATCCATTTTTTTCAAAGAAATGGAACAAATAATCCTAAAATTTATATGGAACCAGAAAAGACCTCGAATAGGCAAAGGAATATTGAAAAAGAAAGCCAAAGTTGGTGGCATCACAATTCCGGACTTCAAGCTCTATTACAAAGCTGTCATCATCAAGACAGCATGGTACTGGCACAAAAACAGACACATAGATCAGTGGAACAGAATAGAGAGCCCAGAAATCGACCCTCAACTCTATGGTCAACTAATCTTCGACAAAGCAGGAAAGAATGTCCAATGGAAAAAAGACAGCCTCTTCAATAAATGGTGCTGGGAAAATTGGACAGCCACATGCAGAAAAATGAAATTGGACCACTTCCTTACACCACACACGAAAATAGACTCCAAATGGATGAAGGACCTCAATGTGAGAAAGGAATCCATCCAAATCCTTGAGGAGAATGCAGGCAGCAACCTCTTCGACCTCAGCCGTAGCAACATCTTCCTAGGAACAACGGCAAAGGCAAGGGAAGCAAGGGCAAAAATGAACTATTGGGATTTCATCAAGATCAAAAGCTTTTGCACAGCAAAGGAAACAGTTCACAAAACCAAAAGACAACTGACAGAATGGGAGAAGATATTTGCAAACGACATATCAGATAAAGGGCTAGTATCCAAAATCTATAAGGAACTTAGCAAACTCAACACCCAAAGAACAAACAATCCAATCAAGAAATGGGCAGAGGACATGAACAGACATTTCTGCAAAGAAGATATCCAGATGGCCAACAGACACATGAAAAAGTGCTCCACGTCACTCAGCATCAGGGAAATACAAATCAAAACCACAATGAGATACCACCTCACACCAGTCAGAATGGCTAAAATTAACAAGTCAGGAAATGACAGATGCTGGAGAGGATGTGGAGAAAGGGGAACCCTCCTCCACTGTTGGTGGGAATGCAAGCTGGTGCAACCACTCTGGAAAACAGCATGGAGGTTCCTCAAAATGTTGAAAATAGAACTACCCTATGACCCAGCAATTGCACTACTGGGTATTTACCCTAAAGATACAAACATAGTGATCTGAAGGGGCACGTGTACCCGAATGTTTATAGAAGCAATGTCTACAATAGCCAAACTATGGAAAGAACCTAGATGTCCATCAACATATGAATGGATAAAGAAGATGTGGTATATATACACAATGGAATACTATGCAGCCATCAAAAGAAATGAAATCATGCCATTTGCAATGACGTGGATGGAACTAGAGCGTATCATGCTTAGTGAAATAAGTCAATCGGAGAAAGACAACTATCATATGATCTCCCTGATATGAGGACATGGAGAAGCAACATGGGGGGGTAGGGGGATAGGAGAAGAATAAATGAAACAAGATGGGATTGGGAGGGAGACAAACCATAAATGACTCTTAATCTCACAAAACAAACTGGGGGTTGCTGGGGGGAGGTGGGATTGGGAGAGGAGGAGGGGGCTATGGACATTGGGGAGGGTAAGTGCTATCGTGAGTGCTGTGAAGTGTGTAAACCTGGCGATTCACAGACCTGTACCCCTGGGGATAAAAATACATTATATGTTTATTAAAAAAAAAATTTGGAAAGGGAGGCGAACCATAAGAGACTATGGACTCTGAAAAACAACCTGAGGTGTTGAAGGGTCAGGGGTGGGAGGTTGGGGGAACAGGTGGTGGGTAATGGGGAGGGCACGTTTTGCATGGAGCACTGGGTGTTGTGCAAAAAGAATGAATACTGTTACGCTGAAAAAATAAATAAAATGGAAAAAGACAAAAAAAAAAAAAGAAGTGTATTGCTGGCTAATGGCCTCTGAGAAGAATCAAGTAAGAGAAAATGGGTTCTGTGAATTTTTATTACAGACTATTTTTCAAAGCTGGGTTGACAATGTATGGACTCCTCTGGCTGGAGATGGGTGTTGGAGTTAGCTGCGACATTGCTCACATATGCGGGCCAGCTGTGATATAATCAGGATATGTTTGACTTCTGCTTCAGGAGGACGTAGCCCCAGTTAAATAATGGACCTGTCCTTCAGCCTGCTGCTGACTTGAACTTAGCAGTTCAGAGGCTCCAGGCTTCTAATTGAGCTTAGCAGTTCAGAGGTTCCAGGCTTCTAGTCTTCACTCTGTAGCTGAATAATTGATGAATATGAAAGAAGGCAAAACACTCATGTTTTCCTCACTGTTGCTACCTGTGAAAGGATTACTGTGGAGATGAGCTCTGTTCTTTTAGTTAATTCAGTATTCATTTCTCCATTTACAAAAACTTATTCTTATTACTGGAGATGTAACATACAACAGGCACTGAGCTGGGTGTTGGGGATATGTTGGTGAACACAACATATATGGCCCTTCTTCTGTAGATGTTATGGTCAAGATGAGGGGGCGGTCAGACAGGTGTGCATGGGGACTTTAATATAAGACCGTTGTGCATGTGTGTAATGAATTAAGTTTTGCATCACATCTACATCAGAAATGACTATCTCAGGGCTCGGTTGAAAAAGCTTTGAAATTCGTTTCAGGTTGAAATTGCAGCTCTACAACGCAGTAATTATATAACCTAAATACATTGTTAGACTTCCCTGAACCTCATTTTCCTCATCAAGAAAATCAGAGTAATAACAGATATCACAAAGATTCACCATGCAGATAATTTGAAATAATGTATGGCATTGAGTAGGCACTCAGTAAATGTTAGTGTTTTTCATTTGGAGGAAATAGTAGAAATTTTTCCCCCAAATTGCCGTACCAATACATCAAACGATTCTGCTTGAGTCATTTAAAAAAAAATCTTATGCAGAAATGGAATACACATCTCTACATGGGCTTAATTAGTCCAGTATTCCATAATTCATTTCTTAATGAGCTTTTCAAGCGGATAATCACAACTGATGTTCAGTTTGATTCCTTCTATGCTACATATTTAAAACCAGTTTAATTGTTAAACATTCACCCTGTTGGGCATCACACATACACAGCTGGTGTAAGAAAACCTGCTCAAAACTCACGTGTGCCTCAGATTGGTACAAATGACATATTTATGCTGAAACTATCCATCTCTTCTTGGTGAATGTGGTTTAATTCTTCTATTAATTCTTCTATTAAGGATGCCAAACTATAGTAAGAGGTTTTTTTTTTTTTTTTTTTTTTTTTACAGAGAAGAGCTAGAAATGCCAATAATAAACATAAAAATATGAGATACTTCTCTATACTTATATAAATAATGCATTTATATGCATTGTTTCATTTAATTCTGTAACCCATATGAGGGCTCTCAATATTTACCAAAAGAGGAAAGCTATGTTCAGAAAAGTGAGTAAATAGGCTCAAGTCACAGAGTTATTAAGTGATGATGTCTGATTTTCAATCCAAGCCTGTCTAACCCCAAAACCCATGCTCTCTTAACCTCTTTTGAGGTTTTTGAGGGCCCCTTTGCCTCCCACCCTCCAATTCCTCATATATAACATGAGGGAATTGAAAGAGATGAGTCTAAGGTTCCTTTCATCTGAGAAATTTTATTTCGTCTGGCTTTGGAAATTGCAGCCAAGGTCTGTTCCTATGGTTTGACTTCTAATTTGTCTTTGGTGAGATACAATTTCTTTTTATTTTACATTCTGTTAATTTCTTAAATGAAGTCTTCAGTAATACTCATGGGAAATCTAGTAAAGTGGAAGTAAGAGAGATTAAGCGCCTAGTAAGAAGACAAAAGGAAAGTCCCCCAATGATCCTTGAAAAGGTTTTCTGTCGACGCAGGCATTTCTGTAGAGCTGGACATCTAGAGAAGAAATCTTGTTTTGATGTTAGGATTCCAACAGACTCTTCTACATAATTTCTCCCATTTCCTAGGTTGCCTCCCTATATGGCCCTTTTCTAACCCAAGTGTTAAAGCCACTCTATCCCAAGGTGGAGCTATGGTAGTTGAAATTTTAGATGCTGTAGCAGATTGGTGAGAGAGATATTTTGGGGGGGCAAAAATATGCAGTTCATAGGTCCAGCTGTGTTGGTCACTGAATGAACCTAATTTGTCCATGGCCTCTCCCAGTAGGCTCTCTGAACTGACTACTGATAATACATGTAAAATTCTACTCTAGCGGAAACCAGCTGAACTTGCTGTTCTCAGCCCCAAATTGAGTAACCCAGCTCTTTCTTTTTGCCAACAGGACCATTCCTTTGATTTATCCTTGTCTTTAATTGCTAAACAGAATAGAAACCAAGAGATTTGAAAGCAGAGAAAACTTGAATTCGAGCTCTATTTCTGCCCTTTTGCTATCACTGGTACATTGAATACAAGCTAGTTAACTTCTCTGAGTCTCAATTTCCTTATCTATGAAGGAGAAATGTGATGTAATCCTCAAAATCTGTTGTGAGGATTAATTAAAATAATGAACCTGACATTACTGGCAGCTATTTATTTATGTGTAGCTATTTATGTGTATGTAAATAAATGTTTATTTATATATCCTAATATACCTAATATGACAAATTAAGGCCATTATCCTAATGAAGGCATTTGAAGCAGAATTCCAAGAAATCTTGATTTTAGCTGGAGGAGCTATCAGAAATATTCTAGGGCATACTGAGGCTTGGTGGTTTTAGGTTTACTTAGTTAAACTTTTTAAGACTGCAGATAAAAGGCAAATGTGTATAATTACAAAAGTAGTTTTTCCACAGTGCAAAGGCACTAAACAGGCAAAGGAAAATATTTTTAAGATTCTGAATCCGACTTTGATCCAGTGGAAGGAACTGTACTTAAAGATATAAGGAAAAAAAAAAAAAAACCAGCAGCAGAAATAGTGAATCCTTTTTGATGCCTACAAGTTGAAGAAAAACCCATTTAAAGTACTTGGATTTTATGGTGAATACTCACTGTTGAGAAATATGAAATTAAATATATAGTCCTTTTTAAAATCTATGTTTTTACTGTTGTTTGGAAAAATGCCAGATGTGATAATTCAGTTGCTGAGGATATTATAATATAAACACCTTGGGATAGTTTGCTTAAGGAGCTCCCATCTCCTGCATTTTGTAGCCTATATAATTTTTGGGTTCCACATTAGGGACTAAAAACCCAGGAGACTAAGATAAACCACCTAAGAAGATGAGGGAGGGTCAGAAATTAGAATACTGGGGAACCTGGATGGCTCAGTGGGTTAAAGCCTCTGCCTTCCACTCAGGTCATGATCTCAGGGTCCTGGGATCAAGCCCCATGTTGGGCTTTCTGCTCAGCAGGGAGCCTGCTTCTCCTCTCTCTCTTTGCCTCTGTCTGTTAAATAAATAAATAAAATCTTTAAAAAAAAAAGAAAAAAGAAATTCAAATCCTAGTTATTCTTTAACCCATACATTTATCCCTAAATGACCACCCAAATTGGGAAGAGGCACATGGGACACACCTTTATCTCTCACTTTCATTTCTTCCTTACTCTGTGACATCGGATAAGTTAATTAACCTCTCTGAATCTCAATTTCCTTATCTGTAAAAATGAAGGTTGTCATACCTCCAAAAATGGTTTCAGTATTAAGTGAGAAGACATGTCAAGGTTCTGGCACATGATAGGTACTAATCAATGTAAATCTCTCCTCCAAAGGGAACTGATTTTGTTATCTTGTCCAACCAGAAGAACTGTCTCTTCTCAAACAGAAAAAATAGCAAATGAATATGGTTGATTTCTTGAAAAAATGGACACCAATCCATTAAGAAACATTGATTAAAAGTTGTTTCATATTAGAAGATGTTAAATATATAGGGATGAATGAAAGAATGATTTTCCTGTCCCTCATGCCTCATCCACTCAGTATCCAAATTTTTGTATATAATTTCTTACTATCTTTAGAGAGCCACTGTCCAATAAAAGTATAATATGAACCACATATGTGATTTTAAGTTTTCTAAAAGTCACAATGAAAAGAATAAAAGGAAACAATAGAGATTAATTATAATAAATTTTATTTAACCAAATATACCCCATATATTATCAACATGTAATAAGAATAAAAATTATTGATAGAATAATTTATATCTTTTTGAAAAAAACTAAGACTTCAAGATTCAATGCATATATTATATTTGTAACACATGGCCAT
Source organism: Meles meles (assembly GCF_922984935.1). Taxonomy (NCBI): domain Eukaryota; kingdom Metazoa; phylum Chordata; class Mammalia; order Carnivora; family Mustelidae; genus Meles; species Meles meles. The sequence continues at coordinate 60,034,274 of NC_060069.1, forward strand.
GTAGACTAACCACATTTGAAATGCTCAATAGGTACATGTGGCTAGTGGCTAGTGTTTTGAGCTATTTTAAACCTACCCTCTGTCACTACACCAATTTTTGCAACGATAATATATCATCAATAACAATCATTATTTTCATTTATTGAGTACTTGCCCTGTGATAAGTCCTGTGTTTTATATGCACCACATTGACAACAACCCTATTTTATGGAAGAGGAAGCTGAGACATAGAGAGATTAAGCAATCTGAAGTTCATACAACTTTTTAATGGAAGATCTGGGATTCACATCCAGATCAATTTGATTCCAGTGTCTATCATGCTGTCTGGATTCCTCAAATAGCCTCCTACCTTGTTAGCTGCCTTACAGCAGGATATTTTGATATGGCTACATGAAAATAGTTACTTCAGATTGTAATACCATTTTTTTGTTATTATTACCATATTGTCACATTTACCAAATTACCATATTACCAAATTACCATATTGCCAGATTGTCACAGACATTTCTGACCTTCAGCCATCTTTGAGCCTAAACCTATCTGTCCTCCCCTTTATGAGGACCAGCCAGACCCTCGTTTCCTTCTCAAGTCACTTAGAGCTGTAGGGCTGAAGTGAGGTGCAGGGATGTAATTGGTGTTCAGAGTAGGCCAAGATTGCTGGTGAAAATGTCAGCCTTGTCCCTAAAAAAGGGATGAAGTTTCCTTAGCCAATTCCAGATCTAGGGCGGGTGCTACACAAGAGGAATCATACCAAGTAGCAAGGTATCTGTCAAAGACCATCAGGGTCGTTTGAAAAAGATTTAGGAACTGATTTAAAGATGCAAATAAAGAACAATCTATCAATCAAATAAAAATGAAATGGTTGGAAATAAAGCAAATATGTTTAATTTGTGATTTCACAGTATTATTAGAAAGAAACTGATTACCAATAGATGATGCTAGGAAACAAACATTAATTTGAAAATTGGTAAGTATAGGGAAAGAATCAATCGTTTATCCTTCATTTTCAATGTTAACTAAAGCACTGGAAAACCATATAGTAGGTGAAGTAGTTTCTCTTTATAGAAGTATTTCACCTAATTAAAGAAGATGGGATATTAGAATTAAACTATCATACTTTCTCAACTCTTAAGAAGCCAAAGTTCCTAGACTTTGATCATCAGTGACTGTTATCATCAAAAAAGAGAGCCAGTCACAATATCAATTATGAATTAGTCTTGTCAAAAAATCCCAAACTTGAATCTGATCAAAACTTTGGAGCCAATGAACAATTTATGGAAAACAAAGAGGACAGAAGAACATGTTATAAAATATAGTGGAGATGGAATCAGTGAAATTGAGACTTTGAGGACAGTTAGCCTGGAGTCTTTAATAAATAATTGCTAAGATAGGATAGAGAAGGAACCTGTAGATTAAATGAGACTTAAAAAAACATTATTTACCAATTACAATGTGTGAATTTTATTTGGATTCTGATTTATAGACTGCGAAAGAAAAGGTCATGTTCTCTTCTTTTTTTATTCTTTATTACAGTCCAGTTCCTCTCAAAGTATTTTTTCTAAGCATGCTCTTAGTCAGGTTACTCCCTTGCTTAACATCCCTCCATGGCTCTTTATTATCTGTAGGTAAACCCAAGGAACATTTCACAGGCTCTAAGTGCTCTACTTTAAGGAGGGGGAGGGTGATACGTGTGAACTTTAAGGAAGGTTTCCTAGAAGAGGGGGAATTGATAGGATAAGAAGGGTAGAGTATTAGGCAGAATTTCTGGGAAGGGTGATCAAATAAGCTCATTGATGTGACATAGTATGTGGGGGTTGGAACTTCTTGAAGTGGGGGGTTGATGTTGTGTAGCTGGAGAGGGGGAAGAGCTATGAAAACCAAGTCTGGGAGGAGGTGATACTTGTTGGTACTTGCAGTGGGATTCATCATTGCACTTTCCTTTTGCTCCCCAAGTATCACCCTTCATGACACACATTCCCATGCACTTTACTCCATGGGCATTACCAAGTTCTTCGGGTCAGGCTGCAGCATAGGCCCTTAGTTATGTAACAGCTTTAATGCAGGGACCTTCATAACCAATCACAGTGCAATGTGTCTTGGTATCCCAGCTGAATGCCCAGTGGTGGTGGTGGTAAGGTAGAGTCCAGCAACTGGTGGCAGGAGTTGGGTTCAAGGGTGCTAGAGCTATAGGGAGGAATGTTCTAACAGGCTAACAAAGTCAGCAGACAAATCCAAGTCAAAGAATGAAGTGCAAATACAAACACCAAAGATTATACTCAGATTCAAAGACTGGCCTTAATGTGTTCCCAAGAGAGAAAGGTGGTTCAGGACCATGGAGAGTGACACACTGATCTCCAGTCCTTCCAAGAGTTGAGACAAGCTTGGCTCCAGGATGCAGGGTGTCAGCCTGGAACAAGTGGGGAGAAGGTCCTGGCACAAGTACGACAGGCTTGGAGGCAAGTGTTTTCCATCTTTATTGGTGTGTGACTCTCTGTTTTCCCCCTTATTGACTATGTGGCTTTGAGTTGGCAATTAAGCATACCATAGCTTGTTTCCTTATTTTTTTTAAATTAATTTATTTATTTTCAGCGTAACAGTACTCATTGTTTTTGCACCATACCCAGTGCTCCATGCAATACATGCCCTCTCTATTACCCTCCACCTGGTTCCCCCCTCCCACCCCACACCCCTTCAAAACCCTGAGGTTGTTTTTCAGAGTCCATAGTCTCTCATGGTTCATCTCTCCTTCCGATTTCCCACAACTCCCTTCTCCTCTCCATCTCCCTATGTCCTCCATGTTCTTTGTTATGCTCCACAAATAAGTGAAACCATATGATACTTGACTCTCTGCTTGACTTATTTTGCTCAGCATAATCTCTTCCAGTCCCGTCCATGTTGCTACAAAAGTTGGGTATTCATTCTTTCTGATGGAGGCATAATACTCCATCATGTATATGAACCACATCTTCCTTATCCATTCGTCCATTGAAGGGCATCTTGGTTCTTTCCACAGTTTGGCGACCGTGGCCATTGCTGCAATAAACATTGGGGTACAGATGGCTCTTCTTTTCACTACATCTGTATCTTTGGGGTAAATACCCAGCAGTGCAATTGCAGGGTCATAGGGAAGCTCTCTTTTTAATTTCTTAAGGAATCTCCACACTGTTCTCCAAAGTGTCTTCACCAACTTGCATTCCCACCAACAGTGTAAGAGGGTTCCCCTTTCTCCACAACCTCTCCAACACACGTTGTTTCCTGTCTTGCTAATTTTGGCCATTCTAACTGGTGTAAGGTGATATCTCAATGTGGTTTTAATTTGAATCTCCCTGATGGCTAGTGATGATGAGCATTTTTTCATGTGTCTGATAGCCATTTGTATGTCCTCATTGGAGAAGTGTCTGTTCATATCTTCTGCCCATTTTTTGATATGATTATCTGTTTTGTGTGTGTTGAGTTTGAGGAGTTCTTTATAGATCCTGGATATCAACCTTTTGTCTGTACTGTCATTTGCAAATATCTTCTCCCATTCCATGGGTTGCCTTTTTGTTTTGTGGACTGTTTCCTTTGCTGTGCAGAAGCTTTTGATCTTGATGAAGTCCCAAAAGTTCATTTTTGCTTTTGTTTCCTTGGCCTTTGGAGACATATCTTGAAAGAAGTTGCTGTGGCTGATATCAAAGAGGTTACTGCCTATGTTCTCCTCTAGGATTCTGATGGATTCCTGTCTCACGTTGAGGTCTTTTATCCATTTCGAGTTTATCTTTGTGTACGGTGTAAGAGAATGGTCGAGTTTCATTCCTCTACATATAGCTGTCCAGTTTTCCCAGCACCATTTATTGAAGAGACTCTTTTTTCCATTGTATATTTTTTCCTGCTTTGTCTAAGATTATTTCACCATAGAGTTGAGGGTCCATATCTGGGCTCTTCACTCTGTTCCACTGGTCTATGTGTCTGTTTTAATGCCAGTACGCTTGTTTCCTTATTTTTAAAATGGAATTCTTACTGGCATTTGGAAGGAACTCAATCAGGTAGCTCTTTTTAATAGATTTATCTCAAAGCTTCAGTTATGTCAAGGTCAAAAGATGACCAATTTCTTTTTCCCAACGATTATCACTTTATATAAACTGATATATAAGATGAAAATAAAGCTCTTCTCAAGCTCATGTTTGCCATATTGCTTTCAAAACACGTCAAAGAATGAAAATAAACACTCCAAACAAATTATAGAGGAAAAAGATGGTCATTGTTTCTTTCAAGGAATGGAATTCTGTAAGAAACAAAAAGAAATGCAGCTGCAGTAGCCAAGGATAGCTGCCACTTGAGTACATTTGGCTAGAATAGTCCATTATGAATTATTAGGCCAGAGAGATTGTTTCAGATGCTGTGGTATATCATAGATCTAGACGTCACATGGCCCTGGATAAACAGGTTTATTGAGGGAAACCAGAGGACAAACCAACATAAACTAGTGTTAGTGACATAAATATTTATGCTTTATGGAAGAATCAATTAGTATAAATACCTATTCACTGTTAACTGACATGGTAAGCCCTTCATCATCTGAGACTCATAAGATCCTTAGAGGTCATTCTTCTCCTTTGTGTATGATGTTTCAATCCTTTGGAATGTTCTAAATGAGGAGAATGTTCTAAAACACTCCAGTGGTGAGGAATCTACTTTCTCTGGAGACAATCTCCCCATCCCTCCCAACCCATTGTCACACACTTATATTTGCTGGAAAGTGTTTCTATAATTTGAGTTGGAATATGACTTCCTAGAGTTCCACTATTGCTCTAGGTTCTACAGGCTGGATTACTTTCCAGATGTTTCATTCAACTGTAATATCCTAACAATACTTCTTCATTACAAACTGAATGTTATACAACTGTTTTTCACATAACATGATCTCAATTTCTTTTTTTATTTTAGTCCCCTGCTCAGACCATACCCCATTGGTTAATGTCTTTCCTAAGTATCATAAGCAGAACGATACTCATTTAGAGTATTTGTTTAGAATGATTATTTAATCGTGCTATATATTTGTGAATTAATTTAGTTGCCACAGAACCTTTATAAGATAGGTACTTTTATTATTCTTCTCTTACTGATGAGGAAACAGAAGCATAGAGACTTCAAAGATTTTGTTTATTTATTTGTCAGAGAGAGAGAGATCACAAGTAGGCAGAGAGATAGGCCGCGAGAGAGGGGGAAGCAGGCTCCCCGCAGAGTAGAGAGCCTATTGCAGGACTCCATCCCAGGACCATGAGATCACGACCTGAGCGGAAGGCAGAGACTTAACCCGCTGAGCCACCCAGGTGACCCGAGGCAGAGAGACTTTAAATAATCTGCCCAAAGTGACAGAGGTAGTAAGTAGAGGGCTATAAAATGAACTCTAGATGATTACATTCCAAATCTACACCCTTAAACATGGCACAATTGTATTTTTCTGAATATAGTACTTCTAATGTCATCTGATTAGTGTTGAGAATGACAAAACTATCACCTCATTCTATGTATGTATCTTGAGAGACCACATTCATACTTTTGGCTGCTACGATTGACTGTGATACATACAGGGGATTAAGTCAAGAATCAGATCTTGAAATTCCACACCTGCCTTGCAAAGGCCATGCAGAGGTCCTTATCTTGAAGGTGATGGAGTCCTACTTTGTATTTAAGATGATGGAGTCCCATTTTGCATTTTTTATTTTGGTATCTCTCACATATATTTGAACAAAGGGGAAAGCCACATGATCATATTTACATATTTGAAACATTGCTATAAAGCTAGTTTTGAGAGGCGAACCATAAGAGACTATGGACTCTGAAAAACAACCTGAGGGTTTTGAAGGGTCAGGGGTGGGAGGTTGGGGCAACCTGAGGGTTTTGAAGGGTCAGGGGTGGGAGATTGGGGGAACAGGTGGTGGGTAATGGGGAGGGCACGTTTTGCATGGAGCACTGGGTGTTGTGCAAAAAGAATGAATACTGTTATGCTGAAAAAATAAATAAAATGGAAAAAAAAAGCTAGTTTTGAGGATCAATTAGAGCAGAATGAAATGATTAGCAGGGAATAGATGATAATGAGGACAATAATCCAGGCAAGATCCTGAGGAAGTGGAGATGGTAAAGGATGAAGAGATCCAGGCAGTTTTGAAAGGTTATAAGGTGAGTGAGTGGATTAAAGGGAGACACTGTGATGGGAAGAAGATTTAAAAAGGATTTTCAGGTTTCCCTTGAGAACTGTGTAGATGGTGGCATCATTTATCACAGCGGGCAATGTAGTAAAAGGAGTGGTGCTTTGGGGGCAGGGGTCAGGTGGATGGGGTTTGGTGGAGGGCAAGGGGTGATCAGGAAGGATAAAGAAAATGCCAGTCAAAACATCCAGGATAGAGGGCTGCAGTCAGTGGATATGTGCAGGAAATCAGATGGGAGGCCCAGATGTAGTCAGTGTGCTACAGTTTAGCTTTTGTTCTTGAGAGCCCCAGAGGATGAAGTCTCAGAGCTGCCCTTGATGTCTTCCTGTGTCAAAACTCAAGCAAAAGCCTTTCTTTATTGCCTTGTCAGTTGTAAATGAATTTACTTTTACATAAAGAATGATGTTTGACAAGAGCCATATTCATCACTTCAAAATGTTCCCCGAATACTCTAGCAGGGTGACCATTTGGTATAAATGGCATGTCTGATGATTGTAAGTGGTTCTCTCTCAAGAAAATGAATTCTTATTGTAAGAATCTAATATTTTAGTGTAAAAATACAGGAAATTTAGGTCTCAGGAAGATAAGAGTTAAGAGTCTACTTTGTCTAGAATACAAATGTTAGGTCATTCTTCAATTTCCTCTCTAGAAAAAGGTATTCTTTTTTTTTTTTATCTTTTAAACAGTTTTATGTGAGCTTCTCATTTACTAATATATTCATTTATGAAATATTTGTCAGAAATGTACTACGTCAGATACCATACAGGGTATGAGGGATTAATTCTCTGTTTTGGGCCATTATCAAAAATATGAGAATTTTAAAAGGAATCAAATGCTTAAGCATGACAGTGACTGTGGTGATTTCACAACAAATATTAATTGAACTGCAGACCATTTTTAATAGCCCATTTGTTCTTTTTTTTTTAAAAGATTTTATTTATTTATTTGACTTACAGAAATCACAGTAGGCAGAGAGGCAGGCAGAGAGAGAGGGGGGGAAGCAAGCTCCCTGCTGAGCAGAGAGCCCAATGTGTGCTCGATCCCAGGACCCTGGGATCATGACCTGAGCTGAAGGCAGAGGCTTTAACCCACTGAGCCACCCAGGCATTCCAGCCCATTTGTTCTTGTGGGAATTAAATATTAATTTTTGCTCCAGAGTATCAAAGATGAACTTTGATGCATTTTTTGGAATCAGGCTGCAAATATTACATGAAATAGAGAAAAGTGAGCCTGGATAAGAAAGCACTTCCATACCTGCATTTATATGAGGACGGTTCTGGGAGGCCTATTAGCCTCTGGAAGTTGAAATCTTTTGCTACCTTACTGAAGACCTTCTAGTCAACATTAAGGTCAAAGAGACAAGGAAAATATTGAGGTGTAAGGTAGAGAGAACACAATTTTGACCTTTAAAACTGCCCTAGGTTTTCAAATGACATCTAAAATGTTGGTAGCGTTTTGAGTGGTTGTCCCTACTATCTGCTTTGAGAGAAGGGAAGAGAAAGATGGTAAAGTTGTTCTAAGTTTGAGTGGAAAAAAAGAAGTTCCTGTACTTCTATAAGTAATTCTTGAAAAGTCTATTACATGTGTGTCCTTTCCAGTCCAGAGCTGGGTCCTCTCTGTGCATGCTTTCTCCAGAGTCTGTGACACAGTTCGGGCCCCGTGTGCCAGCACTTATCCTGGTATATGAATGATGAATCACGGAACTCCAAGTGTTCAGATCTAACCAATTCCTCAAGACTGAGATGGAAGCAAAGGGATCTAGGGAACAGAGGGCCCTACGGCACTGTAATGGACTGGATGTTTATAATTCCTAACCCCCAAGGTGATGATATTAGGAGGTGGGGCCTTTGGAAGCTGATTAATTCATAAGGTGGAGCCCTCATGAATGATATTACCACCCGTATAAAAGGGACTCCAAAGAGCTCCCTTGATCCTCTGCCATGTGAGAACACAGTGACAAGATGACCCATCTATGAATAAGGAAGTGAATCTCCACTAGACATGGAACCTGCTGTCACCTTGTTTTTGGTCTTGCCAGGCTCCAGAACTGTGAGAATCCATTTCTGTTGCTTATAAGCCATTTAATCTGTGGTATTCTGTTAGAGGAAGTGGGCTACCTGGACTAGAGAGAGGTAGTAAGTTCTCTGTAGATCTCTTTCTTTTTCTTGCTCATCCTTATTTCTTTTATCCTCTATCTTTCCAAGATCCAGTCTGAAGAAAGGTGTACATTGAAGACTAGGATTGTAACTGAAGCAGAAAACCCTGTCTTAAAAAACTCTGAGTTAATATTTTTGAAGAGGGGCACACCAAATATTTTCATCTCTGTGGCTGAAATGAAATTATAATGGCTTTTTGTTTGTAAATGAGGACCGGCAAATGGAGAACTCCTTACCTCATGCAGTCTGGCAATCATTTCAGTAAGAGAAGATAAGGTGTCATAAACTTTCAGAGGAATGTGCCTGGCAAAGGGAAGAGTCCCAAAGGGAAAAAATTGGTCTGAAGTATGGGTTAGTGAGGAGGGTGAAGAGGAGAGGGTGATGAACACACATATGTTGTCATTTCTAACATGTGCGCATTCTCCTCACTACATTTCAGTAAAGATAATGTTCTGAGTATAAGAGTGTCCAGTTGTGTTAAAAATACATTTGTCTGAACAAAGGGGTAAAACCTATTTGATTATTCTGGACTCAGATTTAAGAAGGGGGAACAAGCTGGCCTGAGATTATTAAGCATTTATTGCTAAAAAGAAGTAATCACTGTGCAAATATATAAAGGTCATATTTTGATTAGTAAGAAAGCAGTAAAGGAGGAATAACTTGCCAGAGAATAATGAACAGGAAATAGAATGTGGTTAGCAAGTGTTAAGATTGGATACCAGGAATCTTTTAGCCTTGAGCAAAGGAAGCAGAAAGGGGAGCCCTTTGGTCTTTTCTCCTTTTCCTGTTCATCATGACTGGATGATCTAGAAGCCTGCCTGGGGCTGTGAGATGTCCTGGCCTATGCCAGGTTTCCCTTTGCAAGTACAGAAGTTGTAAGGGATATCAGTAGCAAAAAGTAATGGATACTTTCTTCTTCTGAAACTGTCAACAGAGCTCAGAGCTTTGAAGTCTTGGAAGTGATGGAGGCAAGTAGTATGGTGCCACTGGCTTTGAGATCTGAAGAAACCACCAGGGGTGTTGGGGTCAGGCTAAATATCTGAAAGGGTTCAGGAGATGGTGATAGAGGACCAAACTGAGCTAAGACAGAGAGCGATTGCTACCCATTACGTAAGACACCGACAGGCTCTAGTTCTTTAAAACTTGCCTCAAACAAGTCACTTTTTCAACATGTATTTATTTAGACTCAAGTCATTGTTACCTGCACTGGAAACTTAACAGAGGATAAAACCGATCCTCATAAAGCTACTAAATTAAACCATATAAAATTGTGGATATTTGGCCATTTTTTACCTACTCAAATGGCAAATCCATATGGTTTCACCTAACATATTCAAATGGGGATAAAGAGATGAAAAATAAGGGGGACTGTACATTTATCATGTCAATTGGTGATGAGTGTCTTGGGGAATGTTACCCAGGGTAAGGAGGGTGATGCTGTGGGAAGAGGGGTTGATCATTTATATACAGCAGTCAGGGAAGCCTCACTGATAAACTCACATCTTGGTAAAGAAGTAAAGGATTGAGCCAGTGGTATGGAGGTAAGAAATTTCACATGGAAGGCAGGAGAGAATGTAAAGATGCTGAGGTGATGATGTGACTCTTGTTTTTGAGGAACAGCAAGAAGACCAGTGTGGTTGCAGCCAAGCAGTTGGTGGCAATGGCCAGAGGTGAATTAGAGACTTAGGATGCAGGCAGCCAGGTCTGCATAGGGCTGGAGGCTAGCTCAGGGACTGTCTTTTGCCCAGAGTGACATGGGCAGTCCTTGCAGGACTTTGGGCATTGGAAGGGCATGATCAATGTAGATTTTCCTGAAGTCATTGTGCCTACTGGTTGAGGGCAAGGGTTGAAGCATGGAAGGAATCATTTTTTGAGGTTGTAGAACTAGTCAAGGCAGAAGAGGATGGACTTGTGGAGTACTGTGGTAGCAGTGGATGTCCTGAATATATTGTGAAGGTAAAGCCTGACAGGATTTGCTAGAGCTGATGGTAGGATGTGTGAGAAAAAGGGGAGGCGAGGATAATTCTGAGATTAATATGCGATTTTGCTGTTGCCAGGTAAACACAGATAATTATCCACAAACATAATTATAATTTAATGAGCATGTGTGTGTTTAAAATCTCTGACTAGATTTTGTGCAATTGTTTTCCCCAAGAGTAAGTGTCTACTGGATTTACCCAAGTTTATAGGCATTTCTATTCATTCACTGGAGCAGTAACCCTGGAACCAACAAGACATAAAAGCTAAGAGCCAAATAGAATTGGGTTCTGACTCTGACACTTAACAAAAGTATGAGGTATTTTTCCTGGAAGCCTCAGACACCTCTGTTAGATGAGGTGAATAAAACCTACCTGGAGTGGTGGTTGTGGTTAAATGAGATAATGCATGTAATTCATGTAAAAGATAATGCATGGCTCTATAAAATAGCAATGACTATTTTATATAAGGTCAGTGATAATAAAATGTGTATGGACACTACTGGAATTCTTGGCAGCCTTCTGTATCATTTTTGCATGTTTTATCTTATTTTAACCTCTGGAGATTTTATACTGAGAACCATTTTTTATGATTTTTTTTTTATGTTGGTAAAAATATGGTCATTCTATCTCAAAAACGTCACTGAAATTTTGTGACACTTATAAATTAATAAAAGTAATTAAGTGAAAACTGTGCTAGGCCCTGCCTGGCCCTGCCCAATGTCATACTTGGTCTCTACCTTCTGGCCATACTGACTTGAGGCAGTCCTTCTTGATCAAACTTGGGCATTCAGTATCAAGATAACCCTGATGCTCCTGTCTCTTATATTTCTCAGTCCTTAAAGCTATATTTCTGCCTTGATTGCTATCCCTAAATTCCTATAGATGTAACCCAAATATTATCCTCTGATTCTGTCTGAGAGTGGGGGACCTGCCTTCTTCTTGCTACAGCCTCTCTCAGAGCCTGGAGCTTGGTTCTTGAATACTACCTGCCTTGTGACCATGACCCTATTACCAGAGTAACCATAGAATTTAGTACCAAAAACTGTAACACTTTGGAGAGGAAACACAGAGCTATTAACAATTATGTAAGGACAACCCTATTTATAGCTATATAACCATAGGTCTGGATTTGCATAGGACAGTCCAATTTTTGCCTGCTTTTCCAGCATCCCATTGGTACTTTTTTACTCTTGAATTATCTTGATTTGGACAATAAATGTATAACCCACCAACTGAGTTATAGAAACCTACTGGAACATATCTTTTTCTGTTAAAGGGTAACTTTATCAGAGACTGAATCCCTGTATAATACATTGATCTGTTTCTAAATTGTACTCTGGTTCATTTATATAATTTTCTTATTCTGGCATCAATAAAATTTGATTATTATAGCTTCACGGTGCATTTTAATACAGGAGAGACCCAGTCCATCATTTTTTCTTCTACCAAAAATTTCTTGTCTATTCTTTAGCATTAATTCTACCAGATGAATTTTAGATATAGCCTGGCAAATTCTGTTTTAAAAATCTTAGGATTTGGATTGGAATTGCACTGATTTTTTTGGGTGAATTTGGAGAGAATCAACATTTTTGCCAAATCAAGGGTTTCTGTACCTTCTGTCTTCCTGCTTGGACTTCTGAATATCATTGCTGACTGTGGATTTTCAATTCCTATACTCTATTCACCTTTTGAGATAGCCCGCTGGTTGGATTTGTCTCTGTAGTTATTTATGCTGCATGGAGAGTCTAATACCTTGCATTGACTGTACTATTTTTCAGGGGTCAGACTGGGTCAGACCCTATGTCTATCCCACTCCAGCAGGAAGGTACTGTTTCCCATTTCACCCTGACCTGGTGCAAGAACTGGCCATGAAAGGGCAAAACCATAAGACATGATAAATTGTACTTTCATTAAGCAATACAAGCATTCTGTACTCTTAGAGGACTTGAAAATGCATATACATGGTATATACTGTAATGGGAATATAATGGTTAAAAAAATTGAATGGTTCCAGTGAATTCAAGGTAAATTAGAGACTGTACATATCAGGGATGAAAAGCTAAATCGATGAGGTCAATTAAGGAAGGCGCATTTTGAAAACTGAAGGAGTATGCATTGCGAGTGGCAGGTTACCTTTCAATATCATCCTGCTGGGATCTTTAACATTCCCAGATCTGTAAATGTAATAGTTTCTTCCCTGGGGAGGGGTTGGTGTTTTGGGGTTCGTTTTACTTGGAACATTAGACAGTCCCCTCTGGGTAAGTTAGCAATTTGCTGTCACGCTGCTGTTCAACGTTAGTACATCACTGGGCGTCCTTCCCTTTCAGGCTTCACTTGTGCAAAAATAAGAGAAATGTGTGAAAATAAGAAACACTGAATTCATGAGTCTGGTTTAGTTTTTTATTTGCTGCGTAAGCTAGAGATGGGGCTCTTTTATTATTCTCTTTGTTTATGTGAAGGGAATTACAACACAAGTCAGTGGGATAAATGAGGAGAAAATGCAGATCTGCAGTCTGAAAAGTAAATGCTCATTGACTGTCTCCAATAAAGGGAGGGCACCTCTGGAGAAGTGAAATGGCAAAGCAGGGATCCTGAGACCAATGCTTCCTGACCTTTTAAAATTCATGCCTCCCACAGTGCTTTTCATTCCGTTTTCTGACTAGTCTTGTGTGATATTGTGATTTGTAATATGAAGTACATATTTGGTCTTCTTCCTGTTTCTGGCACAGAGCTCCTAAAACCCTTGGAATTTCCCAAGGAAAGTGGCAGAGGTGTCTTTTGTTATGTTAAGGAGGTGACTTATGGAAAGCACCTTTGGTTGGGGGCTCTTTGCCAGGAGAAAAGACCTTGTGGGTTAGAGGGTTGGAACTTTTGCATCCCCAAATTCTGGGGAGGTTTGGAGAGGGCTGCAGCTTCCATCAATCACCAATGGCCAATGATTTAATCAATCCTGCCTATGGAATGCAACCTTCCCCAAAGCCCACAAGGACAGGGTTAGGAGAGCTTTTGGGTTGGTGAACACACAGAGATTTGGGGAGGGTGGTGTGCCTGGGTAGGGCATGGAAGCTCTGAGCCCTTTCTCCATATTTTGCCCTATGCATCTCTCCCATTTGGTGTTCCTGAGTTACATCCTTTTACAATAAATGGGTAATTAGTAAGCAAAATGTTTCCCTGAGTTCTGTATTCTAGCCACTCTAGCAAATTAATTGAATCCAAGGGGGGGCAGGCTTCAGGAACCTCTGATTTATAGCCAGTAGGTGAAAAACACAAGTAACAACCTGGAGCTTATGATTGACATGGTGGAGGCAGACAGCAATCTTGTAGGACTGAACTCTTAACCTCTGGAATCTGATGCTGTCTCCAGGTAGATAGTGTCAGGATTGAGTTGAGTAGTAGGATATCTTGCTGGTGTCTGAGAAATGATTGATATTGAGTGGGAATCATTCCATACCCTCCCCAATACACACACCCCACACACACATGGAAATAGGGTCCAGGAATTATAGGGTTAGGCAGAAAATCTCAACCAAGACAGTACAGTGATTGGGGGAAACTGGCTTTAAGAGAGAGACTGCTGCACTACTGGGGAGGAAAATGGTCCAGGCATCAAGGTCTGAGGTCCAAGGGAGAGCAGGTGCTTAATAAAGTGCTGCTGAAAGAATCTTTGAATAAATTGTTCTGGAGGGAGCTATACTTAAATTCCTATCTGCATGGAGTGGATAATGGAGGAAGATCATCTCTGGGAAAAAGAGACTTATCAGGAGCCTGTCAAATTGAACGTGGACACAGCAGCCCCTGGTGGTGCAAATGATTAGATCAAAGGAGAATGGGTCTGGACAAAAGTCCTGTCTAATGGATTGGCCCAATGTAGAGCGTGTGTGTGTGTGTGTGTGTATGTGTGTGTGTGTGTATAAGGAGCTCTCTATCTCAGCACTAATGAGGCACAAACCTGTACACAGCTTCAGGCATTGGGCTGTAGATGTCAGGTGGGTCTGGACTGGGATTTTGTGGATGAGGTGAGGGAGAGGGTGAATGGGGGAACAATAGTCATAACTGGCACCTCATCCTAAATCTGAAAATAAAACCTAATCCCTAGTTCTACTCACAAGGGTTATAGATGATGGATGAAGAGGATATCTTGAAGTACTGGTTCCTTGTAAAATAAGTTCCTACCTTTGGCATTTATTCAACACTTATACACAAATAATTACTTTTTAAGATTTTGGTTTGTGTTTCTGTTTACAACACATGAAGAGACATGGTAGAAATAAGATAACAAAATATGAAAATAAAATAACAAAAATAAGAAAATATGAAAGTGAAGAAACTCAAGATAATAGTGTAGTTGTCACAAGGCGGTGAAATTAATTACCAACTCACTTGCACAAAGATATTTTTCATAGAAATCTGGAAGAGGGAGGTACCTTTCTGGGGAGGAAAGGGAAGATTTTACATATGAGGAGGGATTGGAGATGAATTTTTATGTTTCAGTGAAATTTGGAGAGGCAGAGAGGAATGGAGATGTACAGAAGTAAATGTGGAAAGGAAGAAAAACCGCAGCTGTATTGCAGGGATGGTGTGCTGGAGAATAAAGAAAGTCTTAGATCAAGAATAAAGGAGGGAGATGGGGTGCCTGGGTGGCTCAGTGGGTTGAAGCCTCTGCCTTCGGTTCAGGTCATGATCTCAGGGTCCTGGGATCGAGCCTCACATCAGGCTCTCTGCTCAGCGGGGAGCCTACTTCCTCCCACCCCTCTCCCTGCCTCTCTGCCTACTTGTGATCTCTGTCTGTCAAATAAATAAATAAAAATCTTTAAAAAAAAGAATAAAGGAGGGAGAAGGTGACAGAGGAAGGTTGAGTATAGAATAGAATATTTGAAGTAGGAAAGACAGGATAGTTTTTGTTTTACAATTGCCATCTTAATGGAAGTAGGAAAAAGGGCATTTAATTGAATGTGAAGGGAGCAGAGATAAGCTTGAGGGTATGATAAATAAGGAGAAGGTCTAAAATACAATTTTTGAGGTGTTCTGGGGACTGGGGAACAGACAAGGGGTTAATAAAAGCATTGCTTTGTACAAAACCAGAAAGGATAGAATCCCCCCACCCCAAATGCACACACATACTCACATATATACACACACATATAAACACACAGCCAAACAGATTCTAGCAGAACTGATCTAGACTCCTGACCAGCATGTGCTGAAGAGGAAGTAGGTGGGTGTTGTAAAAGAATTGGTGACAGGTTGTGCAGGAGGCAAGATAAAGCATGTTTACTAAAGAAAACGTTTTCTTATCTCCTTTCAAGCTCCCTTTAGAAAAATAAATAAAAGGTAGAATGAAAAGTCAACAAGAAATGGGAGGTGGTTTTATTTTATAAAACAGAAAATGAGCAAGGCTGTAACAAGTCTCTTCTCTCCTCCTCTTTTAAGGAGAGGGCTAGAGTAGTTGGCAGGTGGCAGGCCTCTTTCTCTAGCACATGGGGTGTGGAGGCCATAACAGTGCATTTTAGGAAAGAAAGAGTGGACTCCAGGAGTCCATGTCCAGTCTCACACTGTGGGATGATTATTTCTTTGGTGCCTACTTTACAAGAGGGCATAACCACCATTTTTGTGAACAGGAGGGTACAATTTTAGTTGGATGTACACACACGGTCAGGATTGCTGTACTACATTATTCATTTCAGACATGAAAGAACAATATACTATTTCTTTTTCTTGCTGTTCTAAATTTAGTTCATTGTTCTCATTGATTGGTTTTCATAGGATCTCACGAAGTATAATTGTTTACTTACACTGGTTCAGTTATCCCATATCATTCCAGGTAATACAAACCCAGACAAACTCTCCTCATTCACATCAGTCTTATGATAGTCTGCATTGGCCATCAGTGCTCAAAGTAATTAGTTGCTCTGCTTCTCACTCTTTGACCCCAGGAGGTGATATGTTGTAATGGTAGGGTATTAAGGACGTCTGCTTTTTGGGTAACGATTTATGAAAAATCAGTTTATTACTCAGTATACCACCATGCTTCTTGTTATAATGTGTTTATTTGCATAAAGATCAAAATATGCAAAAGCATTTGTTTTTAACAAATGGGAGCTAGATTTTGTGTTTGACAAAATGACAAATGGTATGACAGTAAGAACACTGCACTGTGAATCAAATCATGGGAGTTTAGTTCTAGCTTCTTCATTTAATGTCTAACCTTGATCATTTAATTTCCCCGAGCGTTGGTTTCCTTTCCTATAAAATAATCCAAATCCACTTGCATTCTAAAGTGGTTTCCTAGTTTAAAATGTCACTCTGTTTAGAAGTGATAATAACTTTGTGAGTCTTGACTTAGATATTATCAGTCCCATTCTTTAGATGATGACACTGAGGCACTAAGGTATTTTCAAAGTCATGCCACTGGAAAATGGTGGGAGTAGGACATGACCCACTGTTTTCTATTTCCAAATTTAAGATTTGTCCCACCACTCTACAGTGGCATTTTTGGCTTGATTCTTTTACAAGAAATAACAAGATTCCTTTAGAAGAAAATGAGCTTTATAAGACCAACAGATATCATCTAACCTTCTTCTCCACCTCAGACACTGACTCCTACAGTCGCACCCTAAATTTTATTGTCACCAGTAACTGTATCATCTCAGGAACCTTGATTTAAAACATCTTATTCTGTTTCAAAGTTTGTTTATTCCAAGATTCCCTCTGCTCCAAACTTTTATCTTATTGGGTCCCCCAACCCAATGTCCTGCTTCTTCTCATTATCCATTAACTTGTCACCTCCTCTTTTTACTTCTGTCATTATCTAAATTGATTTCATGGTCTTTCACCACATCCCTCCCTTGCAGACACTCTTAACTTCCTTGCCTCACTTTTCTGTCATTGTTTTTGTTGGACTAAACCTCAGCCTTGAGTAAAAACAACTATCCATCTTCACTGTTCCCATACAGTGGTAGCCACACTTTACTGAAGAAAATCACAAAGCCCGACTTACTGGTTTTACATTAAATAATGACTGTAAATTTCAAATGGTATTCAGCATCATCTACGGTTCTCTAGTGAGTTCTCTCTCTCTCTCTTTGAAACAATTAATTCATCTCTTCATCTTTCCTGTCAAACATCCCACAGTTTCCTATTCCCTAACTGATGACCTTGCCCTTACCACCACAGATCTGTATGATAGTCCCCCCTCTTCTGTGGGGGATATGTCAGAGCACCCCCAGTGGATGCCTGAAACCATGGGTAGTACTGAACCCCAGATATACTAGGTTTTTTCTTATATAAGCATACTTCAGAAATATTGCAAGTCTGCTTCTAGACCTCCACCATAAAATGAATACCACAATAAAGTGAGTCAAATGAATTTCCTGATTTCCCAGTGTACATAAAAGTTATGTTTACACTATACTGTATATAATGTCTATTAAGTATGCAATAGTATTATGTTAAAAAAGTAAATACCTTACACTATACTGTATATTAAGTTATGTTTACACTATACTATATATAATGTCTATTAAGTATGCAATAGTATTATGTTAAAAAGTAAATACCTTAATTAAAAAATACTTTATTGCTGAAAAATGCTCATGATCATCTGAGCTCTCAGTGAGTCACAATCCCTGATCACAGAACACTATAAGAAATATGATAATAATAAAAAAAATTGAAATATTGTGAGAATTACCAAAATGCAATGCAGAGAAACAAAGCGAGCAAATGCTATTGGAAAAGTGGTGCCAATAGACTTGCTCAATGCAAGGTTACCATGAACCTTCCATTTGTAAAAAAAAACAAAAACAAAAAAAACCCCCCAGTATTGTGAAATACAATAAAAAGAGGTATACCTGTACACTCATTCCTATGATAAAGTTTAACTTATAAATTAGTCACAGTAAGAGATTATCATCAAAAACTAATAAAATAGAACAATTATAATAATTATAACAAAATACTGTAGTAAAAGTTATGTAAATGTGCTCTTTCTCTCTCTCAAAATATCTTCTTATACATCACTTTTCTTGTGATGATGTGAGATGGTAAAATGCATGGATTAGATGAAGTGAGGTGAATGACATAGGCATTGGGACATAGGTTTAGGCTACTGTTGACTTTCTGACAATATGTCAGGAGGAGGATCATCTACCTCTGGACTATGGTGGACAATGGGTAACTGAAACTGCAGAAATAAAACTGTGTATGGGGGGACTACTGCACATCTGCTAATATGTTTTCACTTTTCCTGTTTTCCTTCAAGGGATGCCCTCTCCATGTTCCCATCCAAGATCCTTCCCTTAGGATTCTCAACTTAGGATCCTATTCTCTTCTATTTCTGCAGTTTTCTTCCCTTCAGTTGCACTCCTCTTTATTGAATTAGTGATTAGATCATCCAATTCTCAGGATTCTAGAATATTCTATATTAAAAAATTTTCCTTGATCTCATATTTCCCATTTATTATCTCCTTGTTTTCTGCTTATCTTTACAGTAAAAATTTTGAATACATTGGGTGTACCTACTGTCTTCTCTTTCTCATTCTCCATTTAATCTTCGTACATTCCAATAGGATGCTAACCCCCATCTCTCACTAAAACCTCTTGTCAAGGTCAATAATGATTTCTAAGGTGCCAGAACCAATGGACAGACCTTTATTATAAATTTACCTGAATTCTTGTCAGCATTCACTATACTCAACTACTTATTTCCTGAGCAACTCTCCCCTTTTGGGTTCTATAACATGACACTGTCTTGGTTTTTCCTTCCATCTTTCTAATTGTTTCTTCTCAGTCTCCTTGAGTGGTTTCTTGGTCTCTACCTGTTCTCCAAGTGTTGAAGTTACTTTTCTTCTTTGTCTATGCTTCCTACATGGCCTCATCAAGTTCCATCACTTTAAATATCATCTATGGCTAGGTGACTCCCAAATTTGTACCTCCAGACTTACTTCCTGCACTCCAGACTCTAGTTTCTCAAGTCATAAATTTAAGAATAACTTTTTAAAAAATTATTTATTTATTTCTTATTTTTTTTATAAACATATAATGTATTTTTATCCCCAGGGGTACAGGTCTGTGAATTGCCAGGTTTACACACTTCACAGCACTCACCATAGCACATACCCTCCCCAATGTCCATAACCCCACTCCCCCTCTCCCAGCCTCCCCTCCCTCCAGCAACCCTCAGTTTGTTTTGTGAGATTAAGAGTCACTTATGGTTTGTCTCCCTCCCAATCCCATCTTGTTTCATTTATTCTTCTCCTATCCCCCTAACCCCCCATGTTGCATCTCCATATCCTCATATCAGGGAGATCATATGATAGTTGTCTTTCTCTGATTGACTTATTTCACTAAGCATGATACCCTCTAGTTCCCTCTATGTCATTGCAAATGGCAAGATTTCATTTCTTTTGATGGCTGCATAGTATTCCATTGTGTATATATACCACATCTTCTTTATCCATTCATCTGTTGATGGGCATCTAGGTTCTTTCCATAGTTTGGCTATTGTAGACATTGCTGCTATAAACATTCGGGTGCACGTGCCCCTTCGGATCACTACATTTGTATCTTTAGGGTAAATACCCAGTAGTGCAATTGCTGGGTCATAGGGTAGTTCTATTTTCAACATTTCATCAAGATCAAAAGCTCTTGCACAGCAAATGAAACAGTTAACAAAACCAAAAGACAACTGACGGAATGGGAGAAGATATTTGCAAATGACATATCAGATAAAGGGCTAGTGTCCAAAATCTATAAGGAACTTAGCAAACTCAACACCTAAAGAACAAGCAATCCAATCAAGAAATGGGCAGAGGACATGAACAGACATTTCTGCAAAGAAGACATCCAGATGGCCAACAGACACATGGAAAAGTGCTCCACATTACTCGGCATCAGGGAAATACAAATCAAAACTACAATGAGATATCACCTCACACCAGTCAGAATGGCTAAAATTAACAAGTCAGGAAATGACAGATGCTGGCGAGGATGCGGAGAAAGGGGAACCCTCCTACCCTGTTGGTGGGAATGCAAGCTGGTGCAACCACTCTGGAAAACAGCATGGAGGTTCCTCAAAATGTTGAAAATAAGAATAACTTTTGATTGCTTTCTCTACTTCACCATGATTTCCCACATCCAGATAATCTCCATACTTTGTTGTTTATTTCTCCAATATATCTCTCAAACCAGTTTTCTTTTCTTTGTTACTACTATTACATCCTGGTTTAAGCTACCAACATTTCTCCTATCTGCACTTCAGTAGTAGCCTCATTTGTGATGTCGCTACTTCCTTGATTTCTCCCTTATTATTGACCTTATAGCAGTTAGAGAGAGATTTTTAAAGGGGGAAATTAGACTGAATCTTTATAGCAGCAATGTCTACAATAGCCAAACTATGGAAAGAACCTAGATGTCCATCAACAGATGAATGGATAAAGAAGATGTGGTATATATATACAATGGAATACTATGCAGCCATCAAAAGAAATGAAATTATGCCATTTGTGACGACGTGGATGGAACTAGAGCATATCATGCTTAGTGAAATAAGTCAATTGGAGAAAGACAACTATCATATGATCTCCCTGATATGAGGACATGGTGAAGCAACATGGAGGGGGGGTAGGGGGATAGGAGAAGAATAAATGAAACAAGATGGGATTGGGAGGGAGACAAACCATAAATGACTCTTAATCTCACAAAACAAACTGGGGGTTGCTGGGGGGAGGTGGGATTGGGAGAGGGGGAGGGGGCTATGGACATTGGGGAGGGTAAGTGCTATCGTGAGTGCTGTGAAGTGTGTAAACCTGGTGATTCACAGACCTGTACCCCTGGGGATAAAAATACATTATATGTTTATTAAAAAAAAAATTTGGAAGGGGAGGCGAACCATAAGAGACTATGGACTCTGAAAAGCAACCTGAGGGTTTTGAAGGGTCAGGGGTGAGAGGTTGGGGGAACAGGTGGTGGGTAATGGGGAGGGCACATTTTGCATGGAGCACTGGGTGTTGTGCAAAAAGAATGAATACTGTTACGCTGAAAAAATAAATAAAATGGAGAAAAAAATTAAAAAAAATAAATAAATTAAAAAAAGATTCGTGAGGAAGGGACATGATGGGTGCCCACTGGTTTGAATAAAATGGTGTGCATTTCTGAAAAAAAAAAAAAAATCTTTCCTTGCTCTAAACCTGCTAATGGATTTCCTTTACTTTTGATATTTGAGCTCTTGGTGGGCCCTGTGTGCTCTCAGACATTATTATGTCCTATTCTTCTCCATTCACCCACACTGGACAAGGTAATTCTCCTCAGGGCCTTTGCACATACTGTTCTCTCTTCCTAGAATGCTTTGCTCCCAGCACTTGGCTTGGCCAAATCCTTCTAATCTTTTTGTGTTCAGCTCAAGATCATGTGTCCAGGGAGGTTTTGAATTACCGTTCTAAGAGTCCCATCTGCTTTTCTTTTCTTTTTTTCCCCCCAGTTCCTTTCTACCATTCAAAGTTTTTCTTTATAATCATTCTCAGAACTGAAATTAGTTTGTGTATTTGTTTATTCATTTACTATGTATCTCTCTCAACCAGAAGTCAATGCATGACATTAGGAATCTTGTTTATAGTTTTTCAAATTTTCTCCAGAGTTTGGTATGTTTCCCATCACCTAGTAGGCTCTCACCAAGAATATTTATTGAATGAATGCATATGCATAAGTGGTGTGAAATTGCTTGTTCATTGTGTTATACTCTTGTAACATATTCTATTTTTCACAAATGAGCAGGATTGCTTTAGCAGATCAGTCACATGAGTGGTCTGTTTTCGGCACTAAAAGCTAAAAATCATAAGCTGTATTGGCTATATTTGCCATACAGCAGCTCTCTTTCTCATATGAAGAGCTATCTTTTATAGAATCAAAACTATATTAATAGGTTATGCATAAACTGTAAGGAAATGTTGACTCACCTAAATAATACCTAGTAAGAAAAGCTTATGGGGAAATGGCATTGCATAAGATGAATATAATTTTATTTCTTCTATGTTTTGGAAAACAACATTGAGCTTCTATTGTTTATTCTGTATGAAGGTCTGAAAAGAATACACAGTAGTACTCAGGCACCACAGAAAATAGTCTTAAAACACTGACATTATAGAGGTAAGAGATGGGAATCCAAGAGCATCATTCACCATGATTCATTCCTAGCTTCTTTGTCCAAGCTTTAAGGTTTTCTTTAAAAGTAAGTTAAAGCTTATCCAGACTGAGAATTAATGCAGTCCTAGAGAAACTGCCCATATCTCAACTTTATCTCAACTTCATTATTAGAGGTATGCTACATTGAAGATCTCACACCTTTCCATTTTCACTGAATTTAAGGAATCTAAGAAATCATCCAATATCTTGATGTCAAGGCTCTAAAACTCAGAATTTCAACTGGTACGCATCCTTATTAGTAAGGCAAATTATTAGGTGATATGTTGATCCAAAAATGGCATAAGTAAGTAAATAAGTAAACCCTAAATATCTTTTTTATAAACATCCTTTCATTTCATGGCCCATATTTGCCTCTTATTCCAGTTGATGCTTATCTCAGAGGAAATGCTTGGATTATAAACATTTTTATTTAGAAATCACGTTTGTTATTTAAATCAGCATAACACAATAGCCCATTTCGAATCCTTGCCTCCCTATAGCCAGCCTTGCTTAGCTCCTCTACACTTTTCTGCCAGTGTCTTTTTTTCTCTTTTCCCCTTAAGTTTATTTCATTCTTATAGAAGACAATTTAGCAAATGCTGATAGGTACAAAGAAAAGCAAAGGAATAAAGGAAAATTACCAGCCAGAATTAACTGCAGTTAAATTTTGAAATATGATACTTTAGGCATGAGGCTAATTTTGAGGAGTCCTTCCAGCTTTGACAATAGTGTTGGGTGAAAACTTGGAAGAAGTTTGTGTTGTAGATGTAAATTAATTGCTTTCTGAAATTGGGCAAATCCAAAAATAACACAGCAATAACATTGCCATTTTGCTTTACTTGCTCGATATAAAAAGGTAGCAGTAATCTAACTGGGGTTAAGATTTTTGATTTTTGTTATTTAATGACCTCAACCAAAAGACAGAATATTTCTAAGATACTGATATGCGTTTTTCCCATTCCATATTAAGTTTTAAATAGAAATTCAAACACTATAACTTTTAGAGTGTCCAAACCTGGAAAGATGATGGTACCTCCCACCCCTAATATGTAATGGAGAAGAAAAATAATGCTAAACTGCAAAATAATTATGGGAAAGTTCACAAAGTGACATTTGTCATAATGACTTTTTTGAAACTTTTTTATTTTTTTAAATATCAGGTTCTTCCATAGAGCATTTATTGGTCACCCCTGCTTTCAAGGTGCCCAGGCATGTCTCTTGTCATTGATTGCCACCCCAGATGGAGGAGTTGCTGACATTGCCTGCCATAGCGATGGTGCTTTCTGCTTCCCTTCCTCTCCTGCTGGTGTTAGCATCTCTGGGATGAAGGGGAGTCTAATGTGTGCAAGCCAGAATGGGGAAATGGTCCATCTGCTCTATGCTGGGCTTCAATTTCATCACCAGTGATGACTGCAAAGCAGATGCCTGAATACGGAGTACACAATGACCATTTACTCAGAGGTCATGGTAGAGGAAGTTTAGTTAGTCTGTTTATAGCCCATAACTCAGAAAGAGAGCCAAACATGCTAAATAGGCTCTCTCTAAAGCTTGGGGGTATATGCAGTCTCAAATAGATTGAACTGGATGGGAAGTTGGGCACGCATTATTTCTAACCTGGTGATGTTACTATGTAGTTATATGACCTTGGGCAAGTCCCTTCACCTTCATGCTTTGTCGTAACATGTCATCTGTAAACTACAGATTATAGAATGTATTCTACATATGCTCCCTGCCTGTTGTGAGGACATAACATCAAATCTCATTTATTCATCTGAGCACAGCACAAATGATGCCCCCTTTGTAGTCACCAAAAGGATAATCATTCTTTTTGATTTCTATGCACATCTTATTAGTGTCTCTCTTTAGATACATAATAAATACGTTAGGAAGCATTTATTAGATGTGCCACTTTATTCCAAGTGCTAGTCTAAATACTTCAGTGGTTATGGGTGATAGGGCAGAAGGGGGAGTAGTGGAATCAGGTACAAAGATAGGTATCTGAGTTCTTGAGGATTTACTTTCAAAACGATGCAGATTACCTATATTCCATCTGATTCTTCCCCCCCCAAATTCTAAACTTTGATGATGGAACCTCTTGCCTATATAAAACCATATCCATTAACACACCCTGTGGAAAGTAATGACCACATATTGGACACTTAATAATGCCAAATGTTTTTCCAAATGCTTTACACAAATAAACTCATCTGTCATCACTAACATCAACACTAGTATCATACACATTTTACAGATGTGTATGTGTATACACATATAGATTTGTATACACATTTTATAGATGAGGTCAGAAAATGGCATAGAGCTTATAAATAATGTAAGGTCGCATAGAGGATATGTGGCAGAGCCTGACACAAGCAGCCTGACCCCCTAGCACACACTTAATTACCATGGTTACTTCTCATGGTAGTATGTGAATGAGTGAGGAATGTAAGAATGTTTTAAAGAGTGTAAAGCCCTTGTTATGTTTAAGTCATTAATACCACTTTTGCTCTATATGGAACAATTACTATAGAATTATACTTGACATTGTATAGCATTTTGGGGGAAAGAAATCTCAACACTCTACTTTTGGTGTTGGAGCTCAAGTACAGATAGGGAGCACCTGACCACAGTTGAACAAACTTAGTATAAAAGAGAAATTCAGCTGTAGAAGAACTAGAAAAAAAATGTCCCTAATTTTTTTCCTTACCTTGAAGCCATGACATTTAGGCAATTCTGGGTGACTTCTGGTTATAGGCTTAGCCCATAGTGATCTCTTTCCCAAAATACTCTGCATGAGTTTGTCTTTTATACCCCAAACTGATTTTTCACTGACATTATTTTTTACCCCCAATATACCCTTTCTAGCACTTAAGCTAGATAATGTATCCTTATCTTCAGTTTGCCCTCTCTTTTATTTTGTGGTTATATTGTGTTTCTCAAAGATATCCCGTTCCCTTCTACTCTGACTGCTGTTAATGTCAGTATCTCAAATTTTACTACTGTAAAATGTTCCCAAGTAGCAGCCCAGGCTGCTGTATTTTCTCTGGTATTTACTCGGGCTTATCATTCTCTAATTTATGTTGATCAAAGTTATATCTGATAATATCCCTCTCTGTTAAAAGGCATTGATGGCACCTAATTGTCTCTAAGATAGACCATAAGCTTCTTAGCATTGTGATCAAGGCATTCCTCAGTTGGGTCCCAACCTGCTCTTTGGATATCATCTCCCACTGTACCGCCTTATTTTTTTTAAGTTTTTATTTATTTAAGTAATCTTCACATGCAACATGGGGCTTAAACTCACGACCCCGAGATCAAGAGTTGCATGCCCTTCCAACTGAGTCATCTAGGTGCCCCCCCCAACCATACTTCCTTATTAATCCAATACACTGTGCTACACTGGGCTCTTTACTGTTCTTGAAATGGATCATGTGCTCCCATGTCCCCAGGACATATATGCTACCTTCTTAAAAAATTCCTTTCCTTCTCCACCTGTTAAAATATTTGATCTTCTTCAAGGCAAGTTCAAATGTCATTTCCTGATTACCCCAAGATAGAATTCATTGCATTTCTAACAACTCTGTGTTTATAATTATCTTCAGACATTCTTTTTGTTACAGGGTGGTTAATATGACTTTTCCATAATAGATTGGAAGATCCTTGAACTTAGAAAAATTAACTCATCTTTGTAGCTACACACCACCTAGTTTAAAATTTTAGCTAAGCCTGTATGCCTAGTCCTGTAATTTTAGCTTTCTGAGTGTATAGGGTTCTACTCCCCATATAAACTGTAGGCTTTTGGCAGGCAGTGACCATTTACAATATGAGCCGACTTCTGTAATTGGGGCTTTAGTTGACTTTACATTTGCTTTTACCAGTCAACATAAATGTAGAGGAGATCAAAAGGAAGCTCTTAACTCTGTTCCTACTTCCAGTGATTGCTGTGAGAGGGCTAAGAGAACTAACACCTGCAAAGCATTGGATGCATACTAGAAGCTCAGTAGAAGCAGCAATTGGCCAGCTTTATGGTTGGACTCTTTGACATGTCATTATATGTGATTGAGATTTGGCCTGAGCCCTCCACTCTCAGGACTGATTCTGTCCCATAATAAAACACATGGGCAGTTTAATTCTAGAATACTCTTCAAAAGAACATTTCTCTTCCTTTCTTCCCCATTGTACCTGCAAGCACTTTTATGATGAAGCCAATTGTCCTGGAACAGATAATCTATTTAATACTATATCATAAATGCTTTTAATTTTGAAGAGTTTTATTATCACTATTGTTAATACTTATAATTTATCCATTCGTTTCTAAACTATTTCCTTGTATCCTCTTGCTTTGGTCTTTGTGCAATATAGAAGAAAGCCCCACCTTTGCAGATTACCATGACTGAACATAGTAGGCAACAGATATTTGTTGACTCAATGAATGGATAATAAGTGAATGACTTTGCTGCTCCTTAGGCAAAAAGGACAAAATATTTATTTACATGAGTTGTCCAGAGTAGTCATGCAAAACTCACTCAGGCTTTTAGGCAGCATATCTGGGAGTGATTTTCTACCCTGGGGCAGATGGATCTACTCTCTCTCAAATAACAAGCAGATCCATGGAAAGAGCAGTGCCATGGTGGATGCAGGCAGAATTATCAAGAACATGAGCATTAATTTGTCTGCTGGAGTTGAAGAGGAAGTTGCAATGGGAAATTAAGACTATTAATCTCTGTAGGATGTCTCCCTCTCTTGTTATCCAATGAGGCTCTGTCAAGCAGGAAACCCATAAAATCTCATAGTCTGAAGAACAGTATGGAATCAGGGTTCTTACTGGAAAACCTCACTTTAAGATCTGTGTAGTTGTAGAAATCTGTCTAAGTCCTTCTGGGCAGTGTGTGCTGAATGACAAGGCAAACCTCCACAGTGATTCCTAAAACTCAAATGGGATTAGATGAGTTCATGAGGACAATCTTTCATCTATCAGACCCTGGAATAAGGTGTTGTTTGATTTTCCTTTCAGATTGGAATGGTTGCGTGGCCACTCTATTGCCTTCATCAATTGAGAATGTTCAGAAGTTGAGTTGATTGAGAAGTAGGTCTTCTATAGATGGCTACCACAGATTGGAATAATACCACAAGATTATAATATCAGCTACCTTATGTTCTTTTTTTAGAAAAAACAGTACTTAAACTTTATCTCTTTCCCCCCTCCTTTTCAAGATCCCTAAGTCTCCATGTTCTGTTTTTCCAAACCATTTTTTTTGGTCAAGGTCATTGACTAATAAGACCATAAGATCTTAATGGCAGGGTGGATTATTTTAATTTTCATTTGACCTCTCTTATAGGTGATTTCATCAGCAATGAGTAAGTTCCCATATCTGTACTCTAAAAGTGGTTAATGGATGTCTCTCTCACTACCAGCTTAGTGCAGATTGTGGGTTCTTACTTATTTTTCATAAGAAAATGTCTAATCTGTTCTTTGTGTTCCTGCATCAACATTTGTTGACTGACTAACGTTTGAGAGTTTAACAGCTAATATTTATTTGGACACTTCTTTAAACACAAGGCCTGGGCCTATCCAAGATCCATTGGCCCTCAAAGACACATGTCATATTCATAGGAATCTCTGCTACAGTTCTATCATGATTTTCACATCCATGCCCTTAGGAAAGAGCCCATGTCTACAGTTTTCTACAGTTACTCTGAAAGCCATCACCAGATTAAAGGCAGAACAAAATGCTGAGACAATAAATTTAATCAGCTCTCCCAGAGGTTAGAAACATTTCTCAGACACCTATGCCTTGACACATCTATATTCCAATCTGTTCAATTCAGCTGTCACAATTTCATCCCAATTTACCCATTGCAAACACTTGAAATGCTGCCTTTAATTAATTCTCTGCACTCAGAAATTTGAGCAATGCCAAGTGAGTTAATTACCCAAGTTTATGGGTTTAAGCATTTCCTAGATGCAAATGATGAGAATTCATAGGGAGTGCCAGCACCCAATCTTCGAAGACTTCAGGCTTCTTCCTCCACAGTACTGCTCTGAGGAGTGAGAGGTGAGTGTGCTGAGTTCAAAATGACCAGATGGCACAGAACATTATCTAGATGAAATTTTCACTCAACTAGATAGTTGTTCCTGGAAACACCCTCACTTACTTTATTGAAAAAGTGGGATGTTTCAAAGGAAAGTTGTAATCTGCTTTTGAGTAAAATGGATTAGAATTGTTAAATGTATAAGTTTTCTTAGGCTAAGTTACTTATTGCCCTGTGCTAGGTGTTACAATTTGAGGCTAGGTAATGATCATGGATGCCAAAGAGTCCTGTTTTGGTTGAAATTTGTTTTATAAGGAGTTTCTCAGACAGTAAGGAAAGAAATAAATAATCTTTATTTTCTTCTTCTCTGCAGGCATTCTAATACATCATATGCATTCCTCATTAATACCTATTAAGGTATGAATAGCCCCATTGTTATAGATAAACTAAAGCTCAGAAAAAGAAACTAAATTAAAGATAGTTGAAGGATTTGAACTCAAGTTTGTCAGACTCTTGAGGCCACAATTTCTCCATTAGACCACACTGTCTCTGTGGGTAATTTGATAAACAGCATTCAACTGGTATGAAAGTCATTAAAAAAGTTTTTCTTGTTCCCCCCTGAGATTACTAGGAACAATTTGTTTGTGAATTGAGATCCTGGTTCATTGCAATTACTACTACTTGTTAGTAAGAGATGGGTTTCTTCAGTTTCTTACATATAAGCACTTGTCTTGCCTCTCCTAGTAGAGGACAAGTCTCTGTGAATATTTCCACATAATAGACATAGTATCACCAAGACATAAGGCCTCAGGATGGCTAAGAAATAGTTTTGTATTCCAAGGTTACTTCAAATGTAATACTCCACTCTTAATTTTCAAAGCTAGTTTCCATTAATGTAGACATTAATCCAAAACTGTTAAAAGTATAAAGCTCATAGTATTTCCTGTGGGCCTGGGAGAAAGGGCATGGACAAAAGCCCAAACTCTTAAAGTAGAAGTAGTCAAGTAGAAATTAACTTTCTACTGAGCAGTAGAAAAAAGGTTTTTATCCCATGCTGCCTAATTTTCGACACCCACTCATAAGTCATCATTTTTCTTTTATAAACATTGAATTTTTACAGATTATTCTGGGAGTCTTAGTTTCCCCCAAGCTCCCCTTCCCTCCCCAAAATGGCATCTGGCAACATTTGAACTGGTAAGAACTGTGCAGTGACAGAACTGTGAAAGGTTTGTAACTCCTTAGTACATAAGCAAGAAATCTTGATATAGGAATCAAGAAGGAAAACAAGTAAATGTTTATGAAAGTGGATTTATTGTGTTAGGTGAGCAAAGTAGATTAAACTCCTTGGCATGGACATAGCTGAAATGTTCCTCATTCTTTACTTTTTACTTGCTATTGTTGAATATATAGTTTTGGCAGTAGTTACTTGTGAAAGTGATGGCTTCAAGCTGGGCAGGATTTCGCCTTCAAATACACAGAAATATCCCAGAAGAAATAAGAAAGTTTCTTGATCTCCAAGTAAAAAATCCCCAATGGGAGTCGTACCGCTGGCAACAATTAACAGAGTGAGCTTCAGTTAGTCACCAGACTTTTTTAAAACTTCAGTTGTTGGACATGTAGAATGAGTACATTAGAAATGTCAATCACATTTCCTGCCATGCCTATAGTCCCTTTTATCTGGCCCTACTGGAAAGAAGTAAACTCACTGCCTACAGCTCCAGCAAACTGTCCCTGGATGGATGCTGACATAAGGAGGGCCAGCAAACTTTGAGGGGATTTGTCATGAAAAGATGAGCTGGGATTTGAAATAGAAGTGGGGACAAGGGAGGTCATGGTGAGTTGAAGTTAGGAGTACTTCAACCAAGCAACACTGAGAGGAAGAAAAGATTTATAGATTCAGTGACAAGACTAAGCCAGTTATTATGTCATCACAGTCATTAAGACCATAGGCTTTCTCTGCCTTCGGCTCAGGTCATGATCTCAGCGTCCTGGGATCGAGCCCCGCATCGGGCTCTCTGCTCCGCAGGGAGCCTGCTTCCTCCTCCTCTCTCTCTGCCTGCCTCTCTGCCTGCTTGTGATTTCTGTCTGTCAAATAAATAAAATATTTCAAAAAAAAAAAGACCATAGGCTTTGTGGTTTGTGGACTCTTATCAGCTGTGTAATTATCAGCAATTTATTTAACTTCTCTAAGACTCTAGTTTCCCTTCAGTGAAATGAAGATAATAATAGTACTTTGATCATAGGATTGTTGTAAGTATTGCATGAATTAATACACAGAAAACCCTTAGAACACAGCTTGGCACTTCACTAAATCCTATGTCAGTACTGTGATACTGTTATTGCCTGAGAGGCACCATGCCACGTGCTGTGTGTTGGTTTATGTCAGTGAATCTTTCAACAACTTTGTGAGGTAGGTTCTAATCATAGCTCCATGTTAAAGATGTGGGAAATAAGGCGCAGAGAGATTAACATCTTCATGGTCACACAACTAGTAAGTAGCAGAGCTGGCATTTAAACATGAGTTCTTTGGCTCCAGAGCCTGCTTGTTGACCACGACTTTCGGGCCTTCTCAGTAATTGATGTGTTCCCATAAGAGGAAAGCAGAGCAGAGCAGAGAGTGGCCAAGTGCTAGAGATGCCTGACAACTGGTTTGAAGAAGAGCGAAACTAGCCTGAAGAGACTTAACAGCTGCCCTGGGTCCAATTACAAGTCCAGGGGAGCCTGACCATGCATGTTTATGGTCTTGGAGTCCCACAAGATCCTTGTATATCCTTCCAGAAGGTATCCCTTTTCATGAGTGGGCTCCTATGAGCCTCTGTTCTGGGCATCACAACAGCAACAGAGGGGAATTGATGAGCTGAGCCAGTGGGTACCAACCCTTGCTCTACCTTGTTCTCTAGGATGGATGAAAGGTTTTATTGTTCTAACGAAACAGAGGTAGATTTGTTTTGGTCTTCCCCATCTACTTGACATTTAGTGTAGCACATAGTAGCGGCTCCTGAAATACTCACCGAATGAAAGGGTAAACACCTGTGATGCATTAAACAAATGTTTCATTACTTCCATCTGATTGGTGTCACTATTCTCTTTCTTTCAAAGACTAATTCCTCATATACCAGGATATAGAGTTACAGAAAAGGACCTTCTGCTAGAAAACTGAGAATTCATATTATAGTCATAAAACTAAGTGATTCAGATTTCTTTTACTTGAAGGACTAAGAGAGCAAAAAGGCATTTCAGGTTATTATTTCATATTTATCATGCCAACAATTTATCAGGCATGCCTAACTATAAAAGGCCCATTATAGCTTCATTTAATGTGAAATACTGTGTTATTAACTTGCTATATTAAGTGTATTTCATCCTAACCATAGTAATTTCAGAGATCACAGTCTCTTTCCATCTCTGCTAGTAGTTAAAATAAGATTTAACTTCTATCACCACAGCACATCATATGCTAGTGAATATTGACCTTCTTGAGGGTCACATGTCTGTACATGCTAAATTAGAATCTGTTAATGATATCATGTCATGAATCCGCAGAAATAGATGTTTTACATTCTGACTAATGTTGCATTCTCTTCCAGCAATCCCCATCTTTTTCTGGCCGAAAATTCACAGCAAGACCAGGGGTAAATGAATCTGAACACTTCTCCAGCTTCCCCTTGATCCTCCTGCATTAAATGCTTAAAATTTAATGCTGGGGCTTATAGCACCATGAGCTCCAGAAAGAGAAGTAAATGAAAATTCAACCTTTTGGGCTGTATCCCTGTGCAGGCTTTTGTGTTTATGTTCCCCCTTTCTTCCCATGGCTGCTGAAACAGTTTGCTGTCAGAACACTCTTCTGTCAGAACTTTGTGGCCGACAAGATGCAGAGATCGGAAAATGTCACTATTAAAGAATTACAGTAAGCAGGGCTCTTTCCGACCAAGTCCATTTGCACCTGCAGAATTTTGTCAACACAGCAGGGGCCTTGGGGTTCGTGTCATTTGTAGTAGCACTTGAGAGTCTGTTTGCTTTTTCTTGGGAAAATTCAGAAGATGAAAAAGCTCAGATGTTCTGAGAATTTCTGAGCCTCTGTAGCCTTTGAGGATAGAGTTATAAAGAGGAGACGGGGAGGAGGGTATTGGAGTAGAGGTGGGGGGAGAATATAATCTGCTATCTGATGTAACTGAAACAAGTTACCACCATCACTTATCTTTTTGTTTTTGTCCTGATAAAAACTTAGAAATTAAATACATGTTTTTCATTTCTAGAGTTGATTTATTATTCTAACATTTTTATAAATGTGTGGGTTTTTCTTTTAGATTTTAGTTATTTGAGTAAGAGAGTGAGAGAGAGAGAGGGAGCAAGAGAGAACATGAGCAGAGTGCAGAGTGAGGGGCAGAGGGAGAAGCAAACTCTTGGTTGAGCAGGAAGCCTGATGAGGGGCTTGATGGGACTCTGGGATCATGACCTGAGCTGAAGGCAATTAACTCACTGAGCCACCCAGGTGCCCCAATTCTAAAATATTTAGAAACTTACAAGTATAAATTCTTAAAAGGGGCTAAAACTTAGGGGAGAGGGTGTGTGCTGAGCAAAGAGAACATTGTGTCCAAATCCAGCCATCCCCGACCCCGGATCCATCTCTGCACACTGCTGTACTGCTATGGAGAACACAGTGTTCCTATCTTAAGGCTTTTCTTCTCTTTATTCCTGCCACCCCCGCCACCCCCCACCTACTCCCCACCCACCCCCCACCTACCCCCACCCATCCCCAACCCCCCACCGCAAGCAATCTCATTCACTTTGCAGACCAGGCTTTGTCCTAGTATTTTCTCAAGATCCCACACAAAAATGCATGGTTTCCTCTGCCTTGAACCCCACACAGGCCCGTGAAACATGCTTGGACAGGGCTGGGTGCCTTCACCTCAACTGCCCAGTCCCCATCTGGCAGGGCAGGAGGCTGGCTACTTTTTTGGCGAGCATATGCCAGAGCACAGTGATGGAAGATGGTGATGCCCGACAGCCATATTGAAACAATATTGCATAGTGTGTGAGGCCATCAGTTCAAAGTCCTTTCAGGGATTCCCCCATCCCCAGCCATATGCTTGGTACTGCAGGTATGTTTGTCTTCCTGTATCACTTAGGGCATTGTTTTGACGGTTCCTCCATTATACTCTGATTTGCTCCCTCCACAAGGGCTTTCCATGAACGCCTTTGCTGGTCAGGGAGGCAGAGAGAAGAGCCTCAGGTTTCAACTGAGAAGATGTTAATTATGCTGGTGACTGAGTTGCCTTAATGGCGCTTTACTGGCATCTTTGTCCCAATCTCAGAAAATCTAAACCCAGCAGACATTTACAATTTTGCTTTTGTTTTCACCTTGGCCAAAGAAAGACCATTATTCCTATGAGTTGAGTAATGAGGCATTGAAGCCAGACTGGAGTAAATTTTGAGGAGCATCCAATGTCATTAGAGTTATTTGCTTTGCCACAGTAGTGATTCCACAAGCATAGATATCAGAGAGACTTTACTGTAGCCTAGATCTGGGTGTGCAGGTGTAGAACCCATCTGACAAAGGCCTTATTAGAAGAGTGTGCTTTTCCATTGGAGGTTTTATGAGTGTGGGTAGCATTTGAATCTTCCTAAATGAATGTATCTAATTTTCCTAATCATTTACTGCAGAGTGATTTTAATGGCTGAACCCCATGAAATATAATACTGACAGTGAAATTGTCTTTATAAGGTATTCTATGACTTTCAATGCTATGATTCCTTAGTGAAATGTATTTTTATGATGGATATTAACAGTTGGTTAGACTCTCCTTACCAGCCAATTATACCCATAAATCAGTGCATCTACAATATTTAAGAAAGATGGATTTATTAAAACTTAGGTTTATTCTTTCACATAATAATCTTTAGTACTTTTAATTGCCTGGTGATGTTGAGTTCTCTATGGTCACTGGACTGCTTTAAATCTCAGCTATGAAACTTGGTTAGATGTGGAGTTGGGATTTACAAGAGAGAGAGTTGAATCATTTGTAAGGCAAGTTCATTCATTCAGCAAGCATGTACTGATGGTCTACTCTCAGCCTGACCCCAAGCTAGACTGGAGATCCGGCCAACAAGAGGAGGATACAGGCTGGCTCTTGAAGGTCTTGTATTCTCTGAAATCAGAAACAGCAAGCCTAGAGAATATAAACATCTTTCCTTTTCAACTCCAGCCCAGAAGCTTGTCTCATATAGTGAGACAAGCCTTCATGGGAGAAACAAGAAAGAAAGCCGTGCTTTTGGGGGTAAACCAAGTCAATTAAGGATGGAAAGGAAAGCAGGAAGAATGGATAGAGATAGATTTGATGAGTGGTAAGAGGCCTTTATAGAAAACTCATACAATCAGTGGGAAAAGAAAAATAAGGATTGTCTCCTCTTCCTCCCAAGAGGGCTGAGAGAGGAAGGAAGCATTCGTTGAGTTTTTACTATGTGCCGTACACTGTGCTAGTTGTTGCACACATGCTATTCCAATTATTTCTTAAAACAGCTCTCTAAGAAGATGTTATGTCCATTTTTTAGGGAAAGGTTCGAGGCTAAAGAGGTTAAATAACTAAATTCACATCCCAGTATACAGTGAAGATGATGTTCCAATATAAGTATATCTAACTCCAAATACATTCTCTTTCGGGCAACAGATCCCAGAGCTTTGACGGTAAATTCACAGGCATGTTCATTCATCCATTCTGCAAATATTGAGACCCTACAATGTGTCAGACAGTCAAGGTTATTTCTAATTCCTTTCTTTTGGGTTTTAATGCTACTCTCTCTCCTTGCCTTCTGCTTCCTACCCTTTTATGTTCCTCTAAACTTATTACTTGTGAAGGATTGATGATTTTGCATCTCCGGTCTACTGTTTGGGAAGTTGAATCATTTTGTTACATTGAGCCTCTGATTTTTTTCCTATAAAATAGAGAATTGTAAGAATCCCTACCTCATGATGGGGGTAGTTTAAGTGAGGTAATACATCTGAGAACATCTGTTGGGCAGATGGTAGGTGCTGAGTGTATGCATGCTCATTAATGTGTTCACAAGATTTTCTTTTCTTTTTTCTTTTTTTTAAAAGATTTTATTTACTTATTTGCAGACAGAGATCACAGGTAGGCAGAGAGGCAGGCAGAGAGAGAGAGAGAGAGAGGAGGAAGCAGGCTCCCCGCTGAGCAGAGAGCTTGATCAAGCGGGGTGAGATCACAGGTAGGCAGAGAGGCAGGCAGAGAGAGAGAGAGAGAGAGGAGGAAGCAGGCTCCCCGCTGAGCAGAGAGCTTGATCAAGCGGGGCTTGATCCCAGGACTCTGGGATCATGACCAGAGCCAAAGGCAGAGGTTTTAACCCACTGAGTCACCCAGGTGCCCCAAAGATTTTTCTGTGTAGTAGATGGTGATGGAGAAACATCTGTGGAGAACAACAGTCCTGCTGATGGTGATGATGGTGAAGAATGATGAAGAAAATCCTTAAAGACAAAGGTCACAGGCTGCCTGCCTAAATATGTGTTGTGTGTGGTACACTCAATGTTAAAAAAAAAAGTAGTTGTCAATATTTAAAATGAGACAACTTCATATAAAAATCACATTTTTGTTTTTTAATTCTGTTGAAAAATGGGAAGACCTGTCAGGAGTAAATTGGAGCCAAGTAGTCACCTCATGTCCTGGTTTGCCTGGGATAGCTTGGTTTGTGCCTATTTCCTTAGGATAATTCATGGTAGCATAACTTCTCTTTTTGGTTTGGACAATATTTATGTGTTCCCCTCTTCTCTAGTGTGCAACATTGACCACTCACCCTGACTGCCTATTATCACCAGAATGTGCCTGCCTGCCCCTATAACTATTTGAATTTGTGACCTTTTTTGAGGGCAAGGTATTCCTCTTTACTTTGTTTCAATAGCACATTGCTTTCCAAAGCATGCATCAGTTTGAAGGGCAGGAAGATTTAGCTTCTCCACCTTTAGAAACTATACTCGCCAATCACTCTTGAATGCAAGGAAAGGGTAATGTCCTGTGAAGTGGCACCCGCCCTATGGAGAGCTTCCACCAGACTTGGTAATTCACTGGAAAATTTGGTCAGACCTAGACTGTCCAATTAGATAATTCATTTAGCTCTGCAAGGAAAAAAATATCTAAAGTTGTCCCCCAGAGGCAAATTCACTGAAACATTTAAACTGTGGAAATAAGATATTATTTCCATGGCTATCCAATAATGGCCTATTAAAAAAAAAAGATTTTATTTATTTATGTGATAGAGAGAACGAGAGAGAATGAGCAGGAGGAGGGCAGAGGGAGAGGGAGAACAGACTCCCCACCAAGCAGGGAGCCTGACATAGGGCTCAGTCATGGGACCCCAGGATCATGACCTGAGCCAAAGGCATATGCTTAATCAAAAGAGCCACCGATGTGCCCCATGGCCTGCTAATTTTATAGAGCTCCTTTCCTTTGACATAAAAGTTTCTCTTGCAAGTTGTCACTTGAGATGGGCAGAAAAGTAGTTTTTGTTTTTTTGTTTGTTTTGTTTTGTAGATAAAGAAGCTAACTGAGAAGTTAAGCAACATAGCCTAAAGTCACAAACCCCATAGGTTACAGAAGTGGGTCTGGCCTTCAGTTCTAATGAATCCTGTACTTCTGTATTCCCCCTGCTACAATGTACATGAAAGTACATGTTCTTTTTCTGTTATCTAAGGACATTTCTCTAATCTAGAGGCCTCCCTGACACACACCATTTATCTTAAAACTTTTTCCTAATTACGTATCAGCTGATCACTGGAAATTGTATGTTTTTATAAAAATATATGATTTTGCCATGGAGTTTCATTACCCTCTGCTTGTTGAGAGATGGAATGGCTCAAGTAAATATTTATTGTAGGTACACCATGGGCTAGATATGGTCCCTGATTTCATGACACTTACAGTCTGGTGAGGAGGGGAAACACATTAGTCAAATAATCACAAAGTATGTAATCAGAAGTTGTAACTGGTAGAAATATGGATGGTCTCTGACCTTAGAGGATTTTGCATACCAGTGAAGGAAAAGAACTGGGACTGGTGAGAGGGCACAGCGGAGAGGATGGAATGAGGGGGTAGTAGGGTAGATCTACTATGGAGAGCCAGAGAAAGCTTTTCTTAGCAAGTGAAATTTGCCTTGAGGTCTAAAGCGGGGCTGGGGATTGGGTAGGAGAGTACTAAGCAGAGGAACGAGGAAGTGAAAAGGCCCTGAGGCAGGGATAAATTTGTCTTATTGGGTGAAGTTAGAGAATACTAGAGGGTTAGAACTCAAACAATGAAGGGGAGGATGTGACAACCTGAAGCTGCCAGATTACATGGGACTTTTGGATTATGTTGAGGATCCTGGACAGAATTTTGAAGTAATGGAGAATTAGTAATAGTTAAGCAAGGGAGCAGAAGGATCAAATTTTTGAATACGTCAGTGTGGCTGATATTTTAAAGTAGAATAGATTGATGGAACAGGGCCAATGGTGGATGTGTACATTATAAGGCCGGAGGGGCTGATTGCGGGGACTAAAGAGGGAGTGAAGTTGAAGAGCAGACTTAGCATGATATTAGAGACAGAGTGTCAGGATTACTCCTAGGCTTCTGTCTTGGGTGGTGGTGGTGTCATTCATTCAGTTAAGGGATGGAGGGGGGACCAATTGTGGTGAAGGTGAGAGTAACACTAAAGAGTTGATACAAATGGTTTGTCAATGGGCAAACATGTCCACTTTTCCTCACCAACAGACGCCAATGTCTTCTGATCTCTTGGTGAATGCCACAAATGCCAATTTGAGTTTTTACTAAATATTAGTATTATCAGCAAATGTGGTTACTTCATATTACACAGCTCTCTTGAAAGGGAGTATCTTGGGTTTCACTGACAAAAGTCATGGCATTGGAGTTCACTTAAACCAATTTTAATCTGAGTAACCTTGTCATGTCTGAGCTCTTTCCTGATATCACCCTCAACTTACATTTTATGTTCAGCTCCCTTAAACCACGATGCAGAAATCTATACTTTTTTTAAAATATTAAACCGTAATTATTTTTCGTTTCGATCACTACTTTGAATACGCCCTAAGGGCATGGATCATGCCATATTCACATTTTTTAAAAAGATCTTTTATTTATTTATTTGACAGAGATCACAAGTAGGCAGAGAGGCAGGCAGAGAGAGAGGGGAAGCAGGCTCCCCGCCAAGCAGACAGTCTGACTTAGGGTTCGATCCCAGGACCCTGGGATCATAACCTGAGCCGAAGGCAGAGGCTTTAACCCACTGAGCCACCCAGGCGCCCCTTCACATTTGTTTTCTAGGTGTCCAGAATATCCCTGGCACATAGCATTTATGCTGCAAATGATTGTTGAGTGAATGTTTTATATCACAGACAAGTTTTAAATTTGTCATTCATTTGTCTCCTTTTTGTCCCCACTGACAATGTACTGCAAAGATATAGGAATGCTTTCTAGGAAATAGTAAGGAGGAAGTTTGAGACCTAATCTGAAATCTTTCAGGCTATAGTTGATTAAGGTACAGAGAAAACGTGTTTTAGTCCCTTGCATTATGAAATATATATTCAGAACACTCAGTTGCCTGATTGGGGGAAAGAGATGAAGGTAAAGTTTACTATAATGCCCTGTAACGAGGTTTGGTTACAGAGTTTGGGAGGGGAATAAACTGGGCTCTGGTCTTACCTCAACTTCTTTAATGAAGCTGATAGATAGCCTTTCTGTGATTATTCTACAGACTTCTTTTAAGTTACCTGGGTAGGGTCATTCATGCATCCGAGATCATTGTCTGTCACCAGCACCTCAATTAATTTAAAAGATTAAACATTCTTGATTAGTTTGTTTTTTAAAAAATACTTTGTTAGTAGTATTCCTCTCCCTGACTTTCCAACTTATTCTTTTTTTTTTTTTAAGATTTCATTTATTTATTTGACAAGGAGACAGAGATCACAAGTAGGCAGAGAGGCAGGCAGAGAGAGAGTGGGGGGAAGCATGCTCTCTGCTCAGCAGGGAGCATGATGCGGGGCTCCATCCCAGGACCCTGAGATCATGACCTGGGCCGAAGGCAGAGGATTAACCCGCTGAGCCAGCCGGGTGCCTCTCTAACTTATTCTTTTTTTTTTCTTTTGTTTATTTGTTTATTTACAGCATAACAGTGTTCATTGTTTTGGCATCACACCCAGTGCTCCATGCAGTACGTGCCCTCACTATTACCCACTTATTCTTAACAATATTTTTGATGTAAGTCAACCAGGAACTTGCAGAGTCTGTATATCCAAGAGGCTCCTTTAGAAGCCCTTCCTCTGATAGCTGGTACACGTTATGAATGTCATCCAAAGCCATCCATCAAACTTGTTACTGCATGGGCAGAGGTGAATGAGCCTCTGGTGCTGGGCCAGGTGCTTCTATAGTTTGCGGGGTTTGGTCTTAAATATTAGTCTTTAACTGCAGAACAGAAAGGTCCAGAAAGGAGAATACAGGCTGTTCTTTGATGAGAAAGACAAGAAAGCCCAAGTGGACATGAACGAGGGAGTCTCAGTCTCGCAAAACAAGTGCAGAGTTTAGAAACAGCCCCCTTTAAGATCTAAACATTTACTGTGTCTCTGTGGCATTTTAAATGTTTGATTCTTTTAGATAAGTTATCTTTAAAGTAACATTGAGTTTTCTTATGTGGCATGAAATGTTTATTTCTATTTTATTAAGTGTCTTTATTAATTGAAAGTTATCTTCTTTGCCATACTTAAAAAATCGATGTTAAAGTTACTGAGCTATTCTGGAAAAGGCATTTGTTTGGTGTCCAGAGAAATGTTGGGTTTGCAGCCAAGCTCTGTTATTCACTAGGTTTGCATCCTCAGTCAGGTACACCATGAGTATTAAAAGGGGTATATGAAATGTGTCAAATGTGTAGCAGATTTTATTTGTACTCATATGAACATTTTATTGGTCATAATTGGATCATCTTTAAGGTGGATACACCAATATTTTACAAATATTTTCTTCCCCATATGAGTTATTAGCAACTCCTTCCTTATAGTTGTTGAAGTCCAAAATCTTGATGTTTTCCTCCTCTCATATCCTATGCTCAATTGGTCAGGACATCCTGAAAGCTCTACTTTCAAAATATATCGAGAATCAACCACTTATTATTGCCTCTACTTCTGACCCCAGCTACCATCATTTCTTACTTGGACTACCACAGTGTTCTGGGTCTCTTTGCTTTCATTCCAGATTCCTTATACTAAAGGCTATACTCAAAAGAAGCTAGACTGATCGTTTCATTCCTTTTCTCAAAACCCTCCATTGACTATCTATATAATCCAGAATCAAGGTCAAAGCACTTATAAGGACTGATAAGGTCCAATGTGGTATGGCTTCTCATTACCTCTCTGCCATCCTCTCCTCTTGCTTATTGTACTCCAGTCAACCTGGTTTCCATTCAAGTATCTTGAATATGTAAGATATGCCTTGTCTCAGGGCCTTTGCACTGATTGTACCATCTGCCTACATTGCTTTTGTTCCAGCTCTTTATATGGCCAACTTTGTTATCTGTTTCTAAAATATCATCTTCTTGGCAAGACCTATCCTGACCATCTTAATTGAAATTGTAAATTCTGATACATGCCTCCTCAAATCCTTATTTTACTCCTGTTCTATTTTTATAACTTTTCATTATAGAAAATTTCAAACATACCCAAGAATAGAATACAGTGAAGCCCCAAGTATTATCACCAATTTCAACATTGATTAACCATGGCCAATCTTGTTTCATCTACCCTCACCCACTATCTCTTACTCTAGATTATTTTGGAGCAAATCCAAAATCCTATAATTTCCATTTATTATTCATTTGTTATATAAATATCATTTGTTATAGTCCATTGTCATGTTTTATTATTCAGAATTTTATTTTTAAGCACCATATATGGTGCTTAAAAATATATATGTATATATATACATATATGCACATATGACATATTTTACATACGTGGATTAGGTGGATGTTTAAGGACAACATAAAGTGTCTATTAGAAAATCATTGAAGTGTAGAAATCCAAAAATCATATATTTACATTTGTTATACAGTCAATTCTCATTAGATGTTGTAGTTACATTCCATAAACTTGATATAAACACTGAATTAGCATGCATTGAACCATTGCTTCTAAGGGAAATACAGGATTAGGATTCTATGAGCACTTGGTCACGTTTTTGTCAAGCAATCAGTGCATAACTTTGTTTATGTGTGTTTCTATTTAAAGACTCCTTATTTAATTATGTTATTGATTCATTAACCTTAAACTCATGGCCCACAGCACTATAACTCATGCCTGAATGAAACTTAATCTGGTACATGTATTTTCTCCACATGGTACATCGCACCCTTCTTGTGTTTAGGAACACTACACAGGACTTCAGCACTATGCTTGGGGACCATTTTAAACTGTAAAAATCACTCACAAACGGGACAAAAATGTGAAAAATGTGGCACTAAATGGATGAGGAGGAGGACACTTGTATATAATTATGAAAGCTGAAACAAGAAAGCAGATTACTGCTTTCTTTGACTTCAGCTGGCATGTCCATGAGTGATTGTGAAAACATTATGAGTATTGATTTTGAGGTTCTAAATAAATTGTAGCAAGTAGGAGGAATTGCAAATATGGATTTGCAAATAATAAATATTATGTTTTAATATTTACCTAACAGAAAGAGCTTCTTTTAAAACACATACCACATTATTATTTCACCAAAATTTTAATAATTAATACCACCAAATAGCTAATCCTTATTGCACTTCCCCAACTTTTGCTAAGTCTATTGTAACCTATAGATTCCTTCTCTACTTCTCTTTTTTCTTTCTCTTTTTATCTTGCAATTTTTTGTTGAAGAACAAATTGTTTCCCATGGTCTGGATTTCGCTGATTGTCCTTCTAGTGTTGTTTAATATGGTCCTTTGCTCCCTGTACTTCCTGCATATTGTTAGTTAGATGTATAGGCTTACACAGTTTCAGGTTTTGCTTGTTTTTCTTTTTTGGAGAGATTATTTTATGGGTTGTATTTTGTTTCCTTCATCAGAGAACACATAATGTCTGTCTCTCATTTTCTCATGAAAACAGCCATTGGTGCTCATTTCTTAGATCAGTGGTTCTTAAGCAGTATTTCTTGTGATTTTTCCTCCCAGAGGATATTTGGCAAAGTCTAGAGACAATTACCACATCTGATGGGTAGAGCTGGGGATGCTGCTAAATATTACATAATGTACAAGACAGTCCCCTACAACAAAGAATTTTCCAGATCAAAAATGTAGGAAGTGGTTAAAGCCTCTGCCTTCAGCTCGGGTCATGATCTCAGGGTCCTGGGATTGAGCCCCGCATCAGGCTCTCCGCTCTGCAGGGAGCCTGATTCCTCCTCTCTCTCTGCCTGCCTCTCTGCCTAGTTGTGATTTCTCTCTGTCAAATAAAAAAAAAAATGTAGGAAGTGGTGATACTCTAATTCTATCATGTCTGCTTTGTTGATTAGCTGAAATACTGTTATAGAGAGAAACTTACCCTAAAAGTTTAATCATGAACTTCATTTATGCTGTGATACAAATCTTTCATGGAAGTGGTAGGATTTAAACACAATGATGCTCAATATTGTCCCATTTTTGGCTATTAAGAGCTTACTCAAATAAATTCCTGTTTTGCTCTGTTTTCTTTCCCTCCCTCCTTTTAATAAAATATATACTTACTTATTTAATATATTTATTATATATTATATATCTCCCACTTTTGGAACAGGCATATTTATTTCGTTTGCTTGTGAGTATATTTAAAATAGTCTCTGGTGGATAGTTGACACTTAAATATGTGTTAAATGAATAAAGAACATTGAGTGATAAGGGGGGGTACTATTTTAGATTGTGTGATCAAGGATAGTCTCTCTAGAGGGTGTGTTAATATAAACTCTGAATGATAAGAGATGCCAGCCGTGTGAAGAATTAGGGGAGTGTTCCAGGCAAGGGAAAAGCTTAACTCAAATGTTCTGATGCATGCATTAGCTTGGCTTATCTGAAGTTTGAAAAGAATACCATTATGGCTAGAACAGAGTG
The DNA here is from genome assembly GCF_922984935.1 of Meles meles. Lineage (NCBI taxonomy): Eukaryota > Metazoa > Chordata > Mammalia > Carnivora > Mustelidae > Meles > Meles meles. Next base: position 60,077,915 of record NC_060069.1, read on the forward strand.
GGTAAGGAGAAATGGTGCCAGGCAAATTTAAGAGGTAGGCAGGATGAAGGTCTTTATAGGCCATGTTGAAGAGTTTGTATTTTATTGTTTGATGAGATGAAATTAAAAGATCTTAAGTAGGAGAAACCTTGATTTGATTTACCCTTTGAAAAGAAAGAGTCTAGGTGCTATGCAAAGAAATGGCCTGAAGAGTGGAAACAAGAACAGTTAGGAAGCTGTTGAAGTTCTTGAGAACTAGATGAGCCGGAGTGGAGGGAGGAGCGTATATGTGTGCTGGTTGGGGGGGTGTGGTAGTTGAGAGAGAAAGAAAGAGAGAAATGGTTCAAACATAAAAAATTGAAACATATAGATGGATTCTGACTTAATAAATGCAATTACCTAAAATGTCTAGTGGGTTGTAATAATAATGAGCAACTGCACAATGGGTAAGGTATGCACCTTGATAATTTGTGGATCAAATGACACATCAAAACAAGTTTTCATAGGATCACATGATTGTCATTAGTGTTTTCAAATAATTTTAATCTCTAGCTCACTAAAAATGGTTTGATTTTACTTTCTCATTTCTTTGTGGTTGGTTTGCCAGTAAGTAGTGAATAGAAGTGATGTGTATCACACTGGGCTAGAGCATTTATGTATGTGTCAGTATAAGACTGTCTAGAGAACTCTCTTCTACCAGGATGGCAAGATCATGCCTACTTTGTCAGCCTGGGTAGCCCTCCCAGTGACTATAATGAGACCCCTCCTGCCAACAGGCAAAGAATATGTAGCATGAATGAAGAATAAACCTCTGTTGCTTTAAGCCACTGAGATTTTATTTTGTTTTGTTTTAACTGCAGCATAATTTAGCCTCCTATGACTAATAAATGGCGTAAAAGGCGAAAGTCTTAAAGACAGAAAAACCAAAGCATCTTCCAGAATGTGTCTGGGAATGACCACTATTTAAAGACAATCTCTACAGCCTGTTGAAATATATATAATAAGCTGGGATAAAGAAAAGTATAAAATATGCCTGGAAATGGGATCTAAAAAATGTAATATTCTGCCGAGTGGTCATTTTACCAGTCCATTTAATAGGAAAAGAACTTCCTGAAAGAACATTTGACCTGGCTGAGTTCAGCTCAGCACTGGGCTAATTGAAAATCTTACCACATGAAATATAAAATCAGGATAACAGGAATCCAAAAGAAAATAACTTAAAGAGATAAGGGATTTCAAGATCATGGGTGCTCCTGGAGATTAAACAAACAAATACGAAGAAGAAGAGGTGGAGAATTAATGAAATACCTGACTGGATTTTGGTCTGCTTGCAGCTGCTGAACCTGACTCTGGAAGATACAATCATTTCAGCCATCTTCCAAATCAATACTATGAGCTGGGGCCAAATTGATTGTACGGTACATGAAACACAGTCTAGGAGAAGCTGATGAGACCTAGACACCATGATATATTTGGCCTGACTCACTCACTTACTCTGTGCCACAGTTTGGTTAGTTTTGATAAAAATACAGTACTAAGGAATTTTCTTTTTTTCTCTTCCTCATGTCCTAGTGTTCCCTTAGTTAACAAAGTTAACTAGAATGTGGGTTTTCTTTTTCTTTTCTTTCTTTCTTTATCTATCTATCTATCTATCTATCTATATTTGCAATGTTTGTTCAAGATTTGCTAGCCTAGCACCAACTAAATAACACGTCTGTTTGTTTTTCCTACATTTCTGGGAAACAGTGTGGTAGGTTAGAGGAACACACAAGCTTCTCTTCTAAAGAGTTAACCAGACCTAAATATGCACTTACACACCAACAGTTGATGCCTTGATTCTCAGCCCTGAGGACAGGAGGTTAGGTAATCTTGCAGGAGATTGAGAGAGGTGCAAATGATGAAATAGGAATTGCATGCCCGGGTAACTTTCCAGAAGTGGAGAAGTTCTCTGTGTAATAGAAGGTGAGATACCAAGTCTGAAGTACATTTACCATTTTTTTTTTTTTAAGGTAGAGTGTGTCTCTATAGAAAATGTCATTTCAAGGAGCATAATTGCAACTGGGGGTGGAGGCAGGCATCCTCTGCGGTAAAAGTACAGCAGATACAGAGGGAGAACATGGATGAGAGAAAGCGGAACCTTCCCAGACCTGATGCTGACAGAGGCTACTGGTAGGTGCCTCTTGCAAAGAGCCGACAAGCACACAAATTCATCCCCAAGTCAATCTCATCTCTTTGGCTTCTTAAACAGACAGCACTAACATGATTCATAACTTGGCTTAGGAATAGTCATTCATCTGATGGTGTCGTGGGTAACATTGCTTGATGCCTTCTCCCTGACACTCTTTGTGTGAAAAATAAGCAATTGCATTTCCTTTCTGCAATTTCTCCCCTTCTCCTTGGCCTATCATATTTCCCAAAATAACCTCACTGATTCACTGGAAAGATTTTGTGGATACAAATACGTCTTTAATGTCCTTTGACTGCCAGATCTAAAGATAGGAATGCCGTTAGGGTCCACGTCCGGGTGAAGTCACCCGTCTTTATTATGCCTGGTTCTTGTTCCATTTCTTTAATGAAAAATAACAGGCAGGAGACCGATCGGAATAAAAGAGCAGGGTTAATATGCATTGTCATTATCAAAGTCTGTCCCAGAGCCAGGTGTGAAGTGATGGCTCAATAATCATTTTGTGTGACGAATGAGTGAATTCACCAATAACCACATTCTCATATAAGAATCATACCTTTCAAGGCACTCACAGTCTATTGCAAGAAGCAGATAAGTAAGCAGATGGTATCACTGCTTTTGAGAAGTGTGATGTACATATTGTTAGCACTATCTATGGAATGTAACAAGAGCTTATAGAAGGGGCACTTAACACAAACTGGAGGGGCTTGTATTAGTTCCCATTGCTACTATAACATATTACCACTAACTTAGTGGCTTAAAACAACACAAATTTATTATCTTACAGGTAGGTTGGAAGTCTGACACAGGTGTCATTGAGACAAGTTTAAGGTGGGTCACTAGGGCTCTCTGGAGGCTCTAGGAGAGAACTGTTTGTCTTTTCCAGCTTCTAGAGGTTGTCCCCATTTCTTGGCACATGGTTCCCTTCCTCCATCTTCAAAGCCAGAAATATTGCATTTCTCTGCCCCTCCTTCCTTAGTCCCATGTCCCTCTGACCACAGCCAGGAAATGTTCTCTACTTTTTAAAAACTCGTGTGATTGTGCCAACCTGAATAATTCAGGATAATCTCCCCCCATCTCCCAGAGCTGCAAAGTTGCTTGTACCTTGTGTAAAGTAACATATGTTCAGGTTCCAGGGATTAGAACATAGACATATTTGGAGAGCTACTATTCTTACTATCACAGTGAAAAAAGAGAAAGTGAAGGAAAGCCTCCTAAAAGAGTTGACATTTGATTTGGGTTCTAAAGGCCAAACTGAAATTCTCATGGTGAATATGATGGAGACAAGGCAGAGAAGGGAGGAGAGGAGAAGGTGGGAGAGGAAAGAAGACATGAGGAAAAGGATTCTAGGCTGGATGGGAGCCTCAACTTAGGTGAGGGAAACATGTCCTGGAGGAGGAGTCAAGATGGCGGAGAAGTAGCAGCCTGAGACTACATCAGGTAGCAGGAGATCAGCTCGATAGCTTATCTAAACATAGCAAACACCTACAAATCCAACGGGAGAGCGAAGAGAAGAAGAACAGCAACTCTAGAAACAGAAAATCAACCACTTTCTGAAAGGTAGGACTGGCGGAGAAGTGAATCTAAAACGACGGGAAGATAGACCGCGGGGGGAGGGGCCGGCTCCCGGCAAGCGGCGGAGGAACGGAGCACAAAATCAGGACTTTTAAAAGTCTGTTCCACTGAGGGACATTGCTCCAGGGGCTAAACCGGGGTGAAGCCCACGCGGGGCCAGCGTGGCCCCAGGCCCCGCAAGGTCACAGAAGGATCGGGGGTGTCAGAGTGTCGGAGAGCTCGCAGGTATTAGAACGGAGAAACCGGCTGCAAAGACAGAGCCGAGGACTGAACTCTCAGCTCGGGGTTACCTTGAACTGGTCGCGGGCTGGGTGAGCTCGGAGCGCGGCTAGAGGCTGGGGATACGGGAGTGATTGGGTGCTGTCCTCTGGGGGCGCACTGAGGAGTGGGGCCCCAGGCTCTCGGCTCCTCCGGGCCGGAGACTGGGAGGCCGCCATTTTCATTCCCGTCCTCCGGAACTCTACGGAAAGCGTTCAGGGAACAGAAGCTCCCAAAAGCGAACCCGAGCCGATTACTTAGTCCGGCCGCCGGTAAGGGCGGTGCAATCCCGCCTCGGGCAAAGACACTTGAGAGTCACTACAACAGGCCCCTCCCCCAGAAGATCAACAAAATATCCAGCCAGGACGAAGTTCATCTATCAAGGAGAAAGCAGATTCAATTCCTAAGACAGCAGAGCAATTCCAGAGGAGGAGAAAGCAAAGCACGGAACTCATGGCTTTCTCCCCATGATTCTTTAGTCTTGCGGCTACTTCAATTTTTTTTTCTTTTTTCAATTTTTTATTTTTTTTTCTTTTTTCAATTTTTTTTTCTTTTTTCTTTTTTCTTCTTCTGCTAAATTTTTTTAAAAACTTTTACCCTTTTCTTTTTTAACGTTTTTTGACTAGTTCATCTAAATATATATATTTTTTCTTTCTTTTTTATATTTTTTTATTTGTTTTATTTTTTAAATTTTTTTCTTTTTTTTTTTTTTTTTCTTTTTTTTCAGAACCTGTTTTTTATCCCCTTCCCCCCCCCCCCACAATTTGGGGTCTCTTCTGATTTGGTTACAGCGCATTTTTCCGGGGTCTTTGCCACCCTATTAGTAGTTTATTTGCTCCTTCATATCCTCTTATCTGGACAAAATGACAAGGCGGAAAAAATCACCACAAACAAAAGAACAAGAGACAGTACCGAAGGCTAGGGACCTAATCAACACAGACATTGGTACTATGTCAGATCAAGAGTTCAGAATGACGATTCTGAACATTCTAGCCGGGCTCGAAAAAGGCATGGAAGATATTAGAGAAACCCTCTCTGGAGATATTAAAGCCCTTTCTGGAGAAATTAAAGAACTAAAGTCTAACCAAGTTGAAATCAAAAAAGCTATTAATGAGGTGCAATCAAAAATGGAGGCTCTCACTGCTAGGATCAATGAGGCAGAAGAAAGAATTAGTGATATAGAAGACCAAATGACAGAGAATAAGGAAGCCAAGCAAAAGAGGGACAAACAGCTACTGGACCATGAGGGGAGAATTCGAGAGATAAGTGACACCATAAGACGAAACAACATTAGAATAATTGGGATTCCAGAAGAAGAAGAAACAGAGAGGGGAGCAGAGGGTCTATTGGAGAGAATCATTGGAGAGAATTTCCCTAATATGGCAAAGGGAACAAGCATTAAAATCCAGGAGATGCAGAGAACCCCCCTCAAATTCAACAAGAATAGGTCCACACCCCGTCACCTAATAGTAAAATTTACAAGTCTTAGTGACAAAGAGAAAATCCTGAAAGCAGCCCGAGAAAAGAAATCAGTAACATACAATGGTAAAAATATTAGATTGGCGGCAGACTTATCCACAGAGACCTGGCAGGCCAGAAAGAGCTGGCATGACATATTCAGAGCACTCAACGAGAAAAACATGCAGCCAAGAATACTCTATCCAGCTAGGCTATCATTGAAAATAGAAGGAGAGATCAAAAGCTTCCAGGACAAACAAAAACTGAAAGAATTTGCAAACACCAAACCAGCTCTCCAGGAAATATTGAAAGGGGTCCTCTAAGCAAAGAGAGAGCCTAAAAGTAGTAGATCAGAAAGGTACAGAGACAATATACAGTAACAGTCACCTTACAGGCTAATAATGGCACTAAATTCATATCTCTCAATAGTTACCCTGAATGTTAATGGGCTAAATGCCCCAATCAAAAGACACAGGGTATCAGAATGGATAAAAAAACAAAACCCATCAGTATGTTGCCTACAAGAAACTCATTTTAGACGCGAAGACACCTCCAGATTTAAAGTGAGGGGGTGGAAAACAATTTACCATGCTAATGGGCATCAGAAGAAAGCTGGGGTGGCAATCCTTATAGCAGATCAATTAGATTTTAAGCCAAAGACTATAATAAGAGATGAGGAAGGACACTATATCCTACTCAAAGGGTCTGTCCAACAAGAAGATCTAACAATTTTAAATATCTATGCCCCTAACGTGGGAGCAGCCAACTATATCAACCAATTAATAACAAAATCAAAGAAACACATCAATAATAATACAATAATAGTAGGGGACTTTAACACTCCCCTCACTGAAATGGACAGATCATCCAAGCAAAAGATCAACAAGGAAATAAAGGCCTTAAATGACACACTGGACCAGATGGACATCACAGATATATTCAGAACATTTCATCCCAAAGCAACAGAATACACATTCTTCTCTAGTGCACATGGAACCTTCTCCAGAATAGATCACATCCTGGGTCACAAATCAGGTCTCAACCGGTATCAAAAGATTAGGATTATTCCCTGCATATTTTCAGACCACAATGCTCTGAAGCTAGAACTCAATCACAAGACGAAAGCTGGAAAGAACCCAAATACATGGAGACTAAACAGCATCCTTCTAAAGAATGAATGGGTCAACCAGGAAATTAAAGAAGAATTGAAAAAATTCATGGAAACAAATGATAATGAAAACACAACAGTTCAAAATCTGTGGGACACAGCAAAGGCAGTCCTGAGAGGAAAATATATAGCGGTACAAGCCTTTCTCAAGAAACAAGAAAGGTCTCAAGTACACAACCTAACCCTACACGTAAAGGAGCTGGAGAAAGAACAAGAAAGAAACCCTAAACCCAGCAGGAGAAGAGAAATCATAAAGATCAGAGCAGAAATCAATGAAATAGAAACCAAAAAAACAATAGAAAAAATCAATGAAACTAGGAGCTGGTTCTTTGAAAGAATCAATAGGATTGATAAACCCCTGGCCAGACTCATCAAAAAGAAAAGAGAAAGGACCCAAATCAATAAAATCATGAATGAAAGAGGAGAGATCACAACTAACACCAAAGAAATCCAGACAATTATAAGAACATACTATGAGCAACTCTACGCCAACAAATTGGACAATCTGGAAGAAATGGATGCATTCCTAGAGACATATAAACTACCACAACTGAACCAGGAAGAAATAGAAAACCTGAACAGGCCCATAACCAGTAAGGAGATTGAAACAGTCATCAAAAATCTCCAAACAAACAAAAGCCCAGGGCCAGACGGCTTCCCAGGGGAATTCTACCAAACATTTAAAGAAGAACTCATTCCTATTCTCCTGAAACTGTTCCAAAAAATAGAAATGGAAGGAAAACTTCCAAACTCATTCTATGAGGCCAGCATCACCTTGATCCCAAAACCAGACAAGGATCCCACCAAAAAAGAGAACTACAGACCAATATCCTTGATGAACACAGACGCAAAAATTCTCACCAAAATACTAGCCAATAGGATTCAACAGTACATTAAAAGGATTATTCACCACGATCAAGTGGGATTTATTCCAGGGCTGCAGGGTTGGTTCAACATCCGCAAATCAATCAATGTGATACAACACATTAATAAAAGAAAGAACAAGAACCATATGATACTCTCAATAGATGCTGAAAAAGCATTTGACAAAGTACAGCATCCCTTCCTGATCAAAACTCTTCAAAGTGTAGGGATAGAGGGCACATACCTCAATATTATCAAAGCCATCTATGAAAAACCCACCGCAAATATCATTCTCAATGGAGAAAAACTGAAAGCTTTTCCATTAAGGTCAGGAACACGGCAGGGATGTCCATTATCACCACTGCTATTCAACATAGTATTAGAAGTCCTAGCCTCAGCAATCAGACAACAAAAAGAAATTAAAGGCATCCAAATTGGTAAAGAAGAAGTCAAACTATCACTCTTCGCAGATGATATGATACTATATGTGGAAAACCCAAAAGACTCCACTCCAAAACTGCTAGAACTTGTACAGGAATTCAGTAAAGTGTCAGGATATAAAATCGATGCACAGAAATCAGTTGCATTTCTGTACACCAACAACAAGACTGAAGAAAGAGAAATTAAGGAGTCAATCCCATTCACAATTGTACCCAAAACTATAAGATACCTAGGAATAAACCTAACCAAAGAGACTAAGAATCTATACACAGAAAATTATAAAGTACTCATGAAAGAAATTGAGGAAGACACAAAAAAATGGAAAAATGTTCCATGCTCCTGGATTGGAAGAATAAATATTGTGAAAATGTCTATGCTACCTAAAGCAATCTACACATTTAATGCAATCCCTATCAAAATACCATCCATTTTTTTCAAAGAAATGGAACAAATAATCCTAAAATTTATATGGAACCAGAAAAGACCTCGAATACCCAAAGGAATATTGAAGAACAAAGTCAAAGTTGGTGGCATCACAATTCCGGACTTCAAGCTCTATTACAAAGCTGTCATCATCAAGACAGCATGGTACTGGCACAAAAACAGACACATAGACCAGTGGAACAGAGTAGAGAGCCCAGAAATCGACCCTCAACTCTATGGTCAACTAATCTTCGACAAAGCAGGAAAGAATGTCCAGTGGAAAAAAGACAGCCTCTTCAATAAATGGTGCTGGGAAAATTGGACAGCCACATGCAGAAAAATGAAATTGGACCACTTCCTTACACCACACACGAAAATAGACTCCAAATGGATGAAGGACCTCAATGTGAGAAAGGAATCCATCAAAATCCTTGAGGAGAACGCAGGCAGCAACCTCTTCGACCTCAGCCGCAGCAACATTTTCCTAGGAACAACGGCAAAGGCAAGGGAAGCAAGGGCGAAAATGAACTATTGGGATTTCATCAAGATCAAAAGCTTTTGCACAGCAAAGGAAACAGTTAACAAAACCAAAAGACAGCTGACAGAATGGGAGAAGATATTTGCAAACGACATATCAGATAAAGGGCTAGTATCCAAAATCTATAAGGAACTTAGCAAACTCAACACCCAAAGAACAAACAATCCAATCAAGAAATGGGCAGAGGACATGAACAGACATTTCTGCAAAGAAGACATCCAGATGGCCAACAGACACATGAAAAAGTGCTCCACGTCACTCGGCATCAGGGAAATACAAATCAAAACCACAATGAGATATCACCTCACACCAGTCAGAATGGCTAAAATTAACAAGTCAGGAAATGACAGATGCTGGAGAGGATGTGGAGAAAGGGGAACCCTCCTCCACTGTTGGTGGGAATGCAAGCTGGTCCAACCACTCTGGAAAACAGCATGGAGGTTCCTCAAAATGTTGAAAATAGAACTACCCTATGACCCAGCAATTGCACTACTGGGTATTTACCCTAAAGATACAAACATAGTGATCCGAAGGGGCACGTGTACCCGAATGTTTATAGCAGCAATGTCTACAATAGCCAGACTATGGAAAGAACCTAGATGTCCATCAACAGATGAATGGATAAAGAAGAGGTGGTATATATACACAATGGAATACTATGCAGCCATCAAAAGAAATGAAATCTTGCCATTTGCGACGACGTGGATGGAACTAGAGCGTATCATGCTTAGCGAAATAAGTCAATCGGAGAAAGACAACTATCATATGATCTCCCTGATATGAGGACAGGGAGAAGCAACATGGGGGGGTAGGGGGATAGGAGAAGAATAAATGAAACAAGATGGGATTGGGAGGGAGACAAACCATAAATGACTCTTAATCTCACAAAACAAACTGGGGGTTGCTGGGGGGAGGTGGGATTGGGAGAGGGGGAGCGGGCTATGGACATTGGGGAGGGGAGGCGAACCATAAGAGACTATGGACTCTGAAAAACAACCTGAGGGTTTTGAAGGGTCAGGGGTGGGAGGTTGGGGGAACAGGTGGTGGGTGATGGGGAGGGCACGTTTTGCATGGAGCACTGGGTGTTGTGCAAAAAGAATGAATACTGTTACGCTGAAAAAATAAATAAATAAATAAAAAGGGAAACATGTCCTGGCCAGTACATGGATTCAAGGTATAATGAAAACTAGAATTGGTATTTCCTTGGTCTTTCAAAAAGGCATATGTTTATTTCCTATTACTTCAATAAATACCTAAACATTCAAGGATTTTACTATTATTAGCTTACTAATTCTTGTTTAATTAGTAGACCAATGAGGGATGCAGATGCTAGATATTACTAATGGAGATTGTTTGGTTTTAACTTATAAACCAGTGGTGTCTAGTCAGGGAAATGATGGAGGGGTAATCACAACAGGATGAGAAAATCAAATGACAGGAGAACTTGAACTGTACTATGAGAGACTATAGGCTTTTTCAATTAATCGTGGGAGAAAGACCAATTATTAAAAATAGTGACAGGCTGTAATCTTGTACTATGTTGGCTCAATTTCTCATATTATTTTAAGTGTATATTTTATGTTTGCTATAGCAATTTTTCTACTTGAGGGCAACTGTAGAAGTGCAAACAAATAATATATTTCAAAGTCTGTTTCATAGGAAGACAAAATGGAACAGACTTTCATCAATTAAAATAATCTCAATGTTCTTCGATTCAGTGTATATTAGAAAACATCTAAAGAAATATTTGAAGAAAAAAATCTATGAGCCCAGAATTCTGTAGCCAGTGAAAATTCCTTCAGGAATGAAGGTGAAATGAAAGAAATTTCAGGCAAAGAAAAACCAGAAGAATAGGCCTGTTTTAAAAGAATCAGGAAAGGAAATTATTCAGAGAAAAAAGAAATTATACCAGAAGGAAAGTTGGAACATCAGAATTGAGGAAAGAAGAACATAAATGGTAGAAATAGTAGACAAATGATATAGGTAGGGTAAAAGTAAGAGTAGGAAATGATATACCATGCAATTATTAATCAAAAGAAAATGGAGGTGGCTATATTAATATCTGAAAATGTAGATCTTTGAGTAAAAGAAACTGCCAGGCATAAAAAGTAGCATATTACATCATAGTAAAAGAGTCAATTCACTAAGAAAAAATAACAGTTCTAAAAGTTACATACTTAACAACAAAGTTCAAAATACATGAGGCAAAAACTGACATAACCAAAAGGAGAAATGGACAAATTCATAATTATCGTTAGAAATTTCAAAATTTCTGTCTCAGTAATCCACAGAAAGAGTAGACATGATATCAATAAGGACATAAAAGATCTAAACAATATTATCAACGAGCTCAATCCAATTGATGTTTATAGAGCATTCCATCCAACAACAGCACATAAAATGTTCTTTTTTAAGTGGATAGGGGAGATTCACCAAAATAGATCCAATTCTGTGTTAAAACAAACCTTAACAAACTGGAAGAAATTGAAATAATACAAAATATGTTATCCGACCATAATAAAATTAAACTAGGGGCGCCTGGGTGGCTCAGTTGTTAAGTGTCTGTCTTCTGCTCAGGTCAAGATCTCAAGGTCTTGGGATCAAACCCTGCATCCAGCTCCCTGCTCAGTGGAAAGCTTGCTTCTCCCTCTCCTACTCCCCTTGCTTGTGTTCCCTCTCTCACTGTCTCTCTCTGTCTGTCAAATAAATAAATAAATTCTTTAAAAAATAAAATTAAGCTAGAAATTAATATCAGAAAAATATCAGGAAAATCTCCAAGTACCTAGAAATTTTAATTTCTAAATTTTTAAATTCTCTAAATTTTCTCTTCTAAATAACACATACCTATTCTGTATGCTAAAAACAACAAAACACTGAGGAAAGGAATCAAAGAAGATAGAAGTAAATGGAGAGACATACTGAGATTATGAATTGGAAGAATCAGTATAGCAAAGTTATCAATTATCCCCAGATTGAGCCAGAGATTTAGAGCAATTCCAGTCAAAATCTTGGCAGAGTATCTTAAAGATACAGGCAATCTGCTTCTAAGCGTTACATGGAAGGGCAAAGGAATCAGAATAGCCAGAACATTTTTGAAAATGAAAAAGTCAGTTATACTATTGATTTCAAGACTTACTATGAAACTATAGTGGTCAATCCACTGTGGTATTAGCATAGACACATAGAAAGCATAGGCACATAGATAATGGAACTAAATAGAGTCTAGAAATTGATCCATACAAATATAGTCACTGAATTTTTGTTTTTAACAAAAGTACAGACAACTTAATGGAGAAATCGCAGTCTTTTCAACCAAAGTGTTAAAACAATTAGATATATATATATATATATTATAAAAAAAAAACTTCACTTAAACCTCATACTACCTTACACAAAATTAACATAAAATGAATGATAACATGAATGTTCAGCGTTAAACTAATAAAACTTTAGGAAACCACAGGAGTAAATCTTTGTTACCTAGAATTAAGCTAAGAGGTCTTGGACATGGCACCAAAATTCATTAAAATTAATTATTTTTGCTTTTGCAAAAGACTCTGTTACAAGAATGAAAAGACAAGCTATAGGGTGCCTGGGTGGCTCAGTGGGTTAAAGCCTCTGCCTTCAGCTCAGGTCATGATCCCAGGGTACTGGGATCAAGCCCCACATCAGGCTCTCTGCTGAGCAGCGAGCCTGCTTCCCCACCCCACCACCCGACTGCCTTTTTGCCTACTTGTGATCTGTCTGTCAAATTAAAACACACACACACACACACACACACGAAAATACAAGCTATAGACTAGGAAAAAAATATTTGCAAATTATATATCTGAGGGCTCCTGGGTGGCTCAGTTGGTTAGGCAACTGCCTTTGGCTCAGGTCATGATCCTGGAGTCCCGGGATCGAATCCCACATCAGGCTCTCTGCTCACCAGGGAGTCTGTTTCTCCCACTGACCTCTCTCCTTTCATATTCTCTCTCTCTTCTTCCTTTCATTCTCTCTCTCTCTCTCTCTCTCAAATAAATAAATAAAATTAAAAAAAAAATCTGATGAAGGACTTGTATCCAGAATATATAAAGAACTTTCAAAAATTCGACAATAAGAAAATTAAACAACTTATTTTTTTTAAATGAGCAAAAGACTTTGTATCTAAGCAAGGTACATCCAAAGAAGAAAAATTAACATGTTGCAAAGATATTCAACATCATTAGCCGTTTGTGAAATTTGAGTTAAAGGTAAGATAAGAGAGCATTACACATCTATAAAATGGTTGAAATTGAAATACACTGACAATTCATACTCAGTGCTTAACTGGAGCATACATTGTTGGTGGGAGTGAAGAATGGCACAACCACTCTTCCACCACATGACGGTTCCTTATTAAGTTAAATATACACTTAGTATATGACCCAGTAATTATGTTCTAGGCCATTTATCTCAGAAAAATGAAAACTTAGGTTCCCACAAAAACCTATACACAAATGTGTATAGCAGATTGTGTATAAAACCCATACATTGGAAACTACCCAAATATCTTCCAAGTGATGAATGGATGAACAACTATTGTACGCTTAGACAATGGAACACTACTCAGCAACAAAAAGGAACAGACCATGCATATAACATGAACGAATCGCAAATGTATTGTGCTAATTGAAATAAGCCCGACTCAAAAGATGAGAGCTACATGATTCCATTTATACATCATTCTGGAAAAGACAAAGCTATACAACAGTGGTTGCCAGGGCCAGAAGTGGGGCAAGATTTGAGACAAAGGGGCAGTAGGTTAAGGGAACACTGTTTTGATTGTCGTGGTGGTTACATGAATCTATACATCTGTTAAAATTCATAGAACCAAACACCAAACAGCTGTATTCACTGTATGATAATTTAAAGACATGAGAGAAAAAGAAATATTTGGACATCAAGATGGTAGAAGCTGACAAATCTCCTGCATGTCTCCTGTTTACAATTGTTTTATGATGTTGAACAGGAGAAAACATAAAAACTGTGAATTCGTTCCACTTGAAAATCATACGCATTCTCAAGCCACCGGAGGAAAACAGACTTGGGAAGCTTAAAAAAAAAAATCAAAAAGAAAAAGAAATCAAACTTTGAGAAGGAATACAATGAAGCCAAATGCTGTCAGCTACCCTCTGAGACGGGGTTAATTGCTTCTGAAGTGGCTCCGAGGCCTAAAGCAGAGTTGCACCAGCTGTCATCTAGGAGTCATAAAGCAAGGCTTTCCCTACCTGTTCATGGGGGATCAAGGTCAACGAGGCATCACTACAGCCTGAGGAGAAGGATCTTGAAAGAGAGTTCACTGGAATGTTCAAAGATCTTACCACTCCCTTGTGGTGAAAAGGCACTAGTAAGAGGAAAGCCCAGGACTCTGGCCTGCTCGGAGCAGTGCCAGCCTTCCTGTGCAGGATTCAGTCTGCTGAAAGGAGAGTGTTGACACTCTATAATTATAAAGGAAAGAATAAAGCAAGTGCTGAAAATACAAGAAACTGGGCTAAAATGCACACACTGTGCCCCGTAAGCAACCCCAATGCAAAGAGCACTGATTAGGCCCTGCCTGGTACAGAATGCTCATGGAAATTTCACAAGGCTTGGCTGGAAGCTGTAAGAGCTATTAGGTCAGGGAACCATCCTACCTTTGGGGGTCCATAGCCTGAGTTGAACCCCATTCCACCACCACCTGGCTATCCCAGAAGGGAGAGATCCCATACTCTCCACTTCATCTGAGGCTGTCTTATTCATCTTTGCATGAATAGTCTAGGATGGTGCCTGACATACAGCAGGTACTTAGTAAATGCTTGCTGAAGAAGTGGATAATGCTGACATTGTAAACCTCAAGAGCCACATAAGTGTAAGCCTCAACTTTGTTGAGGAGATGCCTCTCTGAAGCTACCTTCTCTCCCAAGCATAGAAGCTGGTTATCAAGCTTGATGTGAGCAAAGGGGGGTTTTAACTTCAACCATCCAATTCCCTCTGGAGGAGTTACTTGAAGCAAACCCATGGGGAGTGTGGATCCTATAGTCTGGAATTTGGGCAAAGTTCCTACACTGAGGTTGTACTAGTCTCTGTCAATATTCGGAGGGTCTGGGAGTAGACTTCGTGCAGGCACAGCCAGGGAAAAAACCAATGATAGCTTCTGAGAGACCTGATTAGGCAAAGGATGTAAGGTATGGGTTAGAAGACCCAGGCCGGTGCTGAGGAGCTTAGAACCAGGTGGAAACATGCTGTGCAAGGCAGCATGCAAGTGGATGGTTCCTGAAGACAGTGGTGTTGGAGGACACACTTTGGGAGCAGGGGCCTAGTCTAAAAACCCAAGTCATATTAGACACAAAAATAAAAAAGGTAATAGAAACACTAATTTTCTTCCCTCCAGGTTTCCCTTTATATCTGGACACATCTTGCTTTGACATAGATATGTTTTAGGTTAGACAGGTTGGAACTTGAATAGCTCATCTTCTGTCTTTATTAAATTGCTGAAATTTGGCCAAATGTGAAACCTCAACTTGAGCCTGACAAGATGATCATTTAAGTTACTCCCAAACAGTAGTGTTTTATGTTTTGAAAAGCAATGCCTAAAGAGAAAGACTGACACTCCTATTATCTCTGATTATGAGCTCCTCTTTTTAAGTGAGCCAGATCCTGGAGGGACAGGGGATGTGCCTGGGAGCTCTTCAGTCTCTGGCTAGGGGTCAAATATGACCTGGTCCATAAAGCACTGGGCCTCCTGTAGTAAGCAAAAAGCCAGGGTTGGAAAACTCTGCCACAGGGATGAGGACCAAGGACTGGGATGAGGATTCCTAAGGACTATGGTATTAAAAAATGCAAGTTCTAATTCTGGTTCTAGGTCTTACCTGCTCTGTGACCTCTAGTGAATTACCTAAGGGTAAGTTTTCTCACTGATAATGTGGGGGAGTAATAGTATTTGGCTCATAAGATTATCATGAAGAAGATAAGTGAGAGAGCATATGGGTGTTTAACATGTCTCTGAAATAATGTGTTCAATAAATATTTGATATTTTTGTTATTATGTATATTACATAGGCATTCAGAAATGCCAGAAATATCACATGCACAAGAGAAGCCAAGACTATGGCTGGAGTATAGGAGGTCAAACTGCAGAACTCTATCTCTTGGGGATGAGCAGTCCGAGGTTAATTTGAAAGAACCATTGGGGGTTGGTGGAATTATAGACTTTGGAAAGAGGGAGTGTGCATTCAGTCGGGAACAAGTGATAGTAGGACAGACACACCCTCATGGGAAGAGGGCGCTGACAGTGAATGGTAGGACAGCATGGGAAAAGATCAGGTAATTTCAACATCTCTACCCAAACCTCAAGCAGGGATGAGGGACCACTGCAGGCCTCTGGTTTGTTTCCTGAAAATTCAAGTTCTGTTCACCCAGGATCCTGGTCAGTTTGGTTTAGTTGTCATCTTACTGTGAAATGGAAATTCACTAAGCCAAGGGCCCTTTGTTAAATCATGTGATTAAAACTAGAGGTGGGTAGGAAACCAAACTCTATTGATTAAATACACAAGCATTTAAAAAATATCAAGGACATAGAGTGTCTCATAATCTTAAAATGAGTCAAAGGCAATTCCTTCTTAGGTATGGCAATAAATCCAACCACAGTAGCATGGTGTGGTTTCCAAACAAACTAGATTTATAGTAGGCCTCCAAAACCAGAAAAACTGTCCAGTGATACAGGTCCAGACAGATCACTCTTTGAAATAAATATTGCATCCTCACTGAAAACCACATTAGCTCAGAGCCACAGGCAGACCCTGCATCAAATATGGGAAGGTACACTTCAGAGGAATGGCTCACAGAAAACGTTCATTTGAGTCTATAGAAAGAACCTTTCGCTATTTGCCTCAAAGAACCACCAACTTCCTGAAACAAACAAGCACACAAAACTGCACCATTGCTCTTCATCTCTCTTCTCCCCAAGTGAACTGAATATTCAGGAGTTAAATTCTCTTCTGTGGCTCTTGCAATCCCCCTAGAATAGAGCTCTAAAAGGAGATAGGCAGCAGTTTCAGAAAAACATGAGGCAATAATCAGCCAACATTGCTTACCAAAGCACAAAGCTCTTGGGAACACAAGCCATTATTCAAATCAGCCCCAAACTCTCTTTTTAAAATCCTCCAACTGAAAAAAGTAGGCTGGAACCTTCAAAATCTCTCTGTAATTACCTCCAAAATAAACAAAGTGGTCAAATATTTTTCTTTTTTTCTTCTCTTCAGTGCTATAGAAATGCCAGGGCGGACATACAGAATTTCAGGATCAGGGAAGAAGAGCTTCAGAAAGCAGCAGATGAGTTATTTCTAGGTAGAAGACTCTGGTTCAGCTGTGCTTTCTTTCCATGGTCAGTCTCTCCTTAGTCTCTCAGAGAGGGGCCCAGAAGTGCAAAAGCTTTATCTCATGCTGACAAACATTAGGTGTGACTAGAGTGGACCTTATCTGTTTGCCGCTGCTTCAAAGCCTCCACTGGAGCAAAACTGTCCACCTGCAGATTAATAGGCACAAACTCTTTCACCTGACCCAAAAGAACCTTCTCCATATCATTGCAAGCTACTTTGCCAAACGTGGTTCACGTTCACTCCTGCTCATCATTCCTCTTTGTCATTCATAAGTCCCTCATGTTTTCTCCAGAGTCTCCGTGCTTATGCACGCTGTCCCAAGTGCCCTCCCTATCCCCACCTGGCAAATTCCCAGTGGTCCCCCAAGACCTAGTTCAAAGTCACTTCCTCTGTGATGCCTTCCTTGGTTCTCAGGAAGAGAAAGCTGCACCTTTCCCTGCCCTCAGTACACTGTGCCTATCCTCTAGAGTCTAGGGGAACAGTTGTAATATACCTATTTAAGGGTCTTTCTCTGCAGTGAACCCTTTCAGGCAATGACTGTAACTTATGTCTAGCATAGGACCAAATACTAGCAAGGCTGAAGGAATATTTGTTGAATAATTATTGAAATGAAATGTTTTGGGGGTAAGTCTAGAAGAGCAAAGAAGGAAGGTCATATCTGGTATTTTCGTATGTGTGTCACTGAATAGAGAGTCAATTTAATCGTAATTAGGAATCTTTTCCTTGGAAAATTAATACCAAGGTGTTTTGTTTTTTGTTTTTTGTTTTTTTGTTTTTTTTGGCATAGTAGCTGCTCTGAAGGGTTCCCTTTCCTCATGGATAATAGAAAAATGTGTGGAGAACTTGAGAGTTAAACAAAATAATTATAAGACTTTCACAGGTAAAGGGAATTTCTACATTCCTTTAAAAAAAGCAGACTTATATGACAATACTACTTCTACAAGGTTAGTGATCAGAGTTTTGTGCATCATGGGGGCTCTACTACTTGGGAACTTGTCTATAGGTTTGCCCTAGACGGCTGAAATTTTTCTAATGGTGGCCAATCTCAGACCATGTTGTTGGAGGAGGTCATGGAAAGGACATGACCTCTGGTTGACCCACAGACCCACCTGGGCGGTTGGAAGCTCTTCATCTGCCCTGTTCTTGCCCACCGTTTCTACAGCAGGAGCCATTTTAAGGAGGCTGCTTTGAGATAGCGATGTGTTGTTATTGAGACCAGCTGGATGGTCTTCGTGAGTGAACTCCATTAAGGCCTCTATATAAGCTTTTAAGAGGGCTGTGGGTGGGTGTAGAGAGCTATTTGTCTTGTGGCGGCTCAGGATGAGTCTTGACAGTTCCCTTGCTTGTGAAATCTGCCACTTACCAATCTGAAGTGGCTTTCTGCTTCCTTTGTCTCTACTTGCCCTCCGTCTATAGGGGCCAGTGTGCAAACCAACACATCAAAAGTCTCCTTCTTTTAAAATGTACCTGGGGAGCCCACCTAAAAACAGGTTTGTATGAGGGTGGTCTCAGCATGGCTCCACAGGCGGCTTCTAAGGGGATTGCTGAGAGCCTTAGGGAAATCATTCCATGTGGTAGAGATCCTGTGCCTGAGGGTGGGGTGGAGAGTTGGGGGTAGAGTGAGGGGTGGGACCGTGGCACAGCAGGCGTCTGGGCCCAAGAATTTTGTCGTGAACAGGATGTGGAACTTTGCACAAGGCAACTTCTGTCTGTGGTTGGGTTTCTAGATTTGTTGCACCAGATCGCTAAAGTGATCTCTAAGGACTGTTTTTGTTCCAAGAATAGGTGACTTCAGGAGGAGGTAAGTCCTTTTCTTCATTTTTGGCTACAATATTATTTTTCTTATTTTGGATGCTCTTTAAACATTTATGTGGACTCGCTTTATAATAGGAGCTGATTTTGTATTGTAATTTTATAATTTTATAATTTGTAAGGTTATAATCAATAGTGACTTGACTTCAGAAACTTTCTGGGAATGAGATGCAGTTTTTCTTGAGTATTTGCCAATATCCAACAAGAAAGAATAATAATATAAGTTTATGACTCCAAGATGAAGAGGCTCTAACATTTGCAGAGTAATCGTTACATGCTGATCATTATATATGCTTTATGTCCATCTGTCCTTACAATGATCATCCTAAAGCTGTAATTTTACCCTCATTTTACAATGAGGAGACTAGGCATTGTCCAAGACCAATGGGCTCAATTCATATTTGAGTAACCGCTTCCTTCTTTTCCCAACAGAACGTATGTATGTATAGTAAAAAGAATACTAAGGACAAAAAATACAAAAAAATGAATTCTCGTGTCTACTCCCTCCTGGCTTACAGCTGCCTTTCCCTTCTGTTTGGTTTTAATTTCAAACATGGTGGGTTTTTTGTTTGTTGGTTTGTTTTTTACCACTTGCTGTTCCCAATTCATAGATGTGATGAAATGTGACCTTGAGTAAGTTGCTTAACCTCTCTGTGCTTGAGATTCCCCTTCTGTAAAATGGAGACAATAGCAACTAATGCCTGTGGAGTCTTAAGAAAATAACATATATGTAAACACTTAACCTTGCCGCACCTCACCTATAGTATGCATGGTACAAAGGTCTGCTATCAGGATTTTCTCCCTAGGTCAAAATGCCATGAGAGGAAAGTCTCTGCCTTTTCCATATAGCATCTTCTGCACCCAGACTAGTGGCTGGCATCTGAGAAATATTCAATAAGTATTTGTTGAGTCAGTGTAACACCCACAGGCATTCACATTACTGCAGCCTCCTCCTCCTAGACTGTACACATTATTAATTAATACTCGACAGTCTCTTGGGCTAGGTTTCCAAAATAACAGGTGAATTTTTAATCAGTCCCAGGTTCCATCCATTATACACAACATCTACAGATTACAGCACCTGAGTGGTTAGGTCTCCTAATAAATATGCTAATCTTATTATTTCCTATTGGGGACGAGTGGCCTGGAGCTAGCAGGTACACTATTAATCTCCTGGTTTGAGTAAGGATGCTAAGTTAGGACCACTTTCAAACTTTGCGGCACAATAGAAGAATTATGCTCACAACATCAAGGTTAAAAATAGTTTATTTGAATACTTCCTGGTCACAGTGACATTGGCAAGTGTCTTGTCTGATGGAGAGAGGGTGGAAGTGAGGGAACCAACATCTGTTGCAGGTCGCCGTAGGCCAGGAAATGCATCTTCGTTAATCCTCATAACTACACTGCATTTTACATGTCCCACTTTCCAGATGTGGAATTGAAGGTTCAGGGAAGTTACATGATTTGCCTAAGGAAACATAACATGATTTGGAAGGAGGTCCTCTTATTCCAAAACCAGTGCTTTCTCTGTTAAATCAAGCCTGGCACATAAAATTTTCAGTAAATGACAAATATTAAAAAAGTAACTTTATTTCTTCTGACTGGTCAGAGATGATATTGGACATGATGCTGGGACTATTTTTAATTTTAAGTGGAACTTTAAATATTTTCTGAAGATTCAGTCTTCTTTGGCTTTGGGGGGTGAAACTGGTTTCCCTGGGAGAAAGGGCTTTATTGGCTGCAAGATTTCTTGCAGCGTCCAGTGAAGCTAATTGTGCAGCTGGGCTGTGTTCTGTGGTCTTCCCACAACTTGCACAAGAAGCCCATGGAATGTCTGCTGGAAACCTGGTATCCTGTCCCGCCCCTACCACCAGTTTACAGAAATAGAATCTTAAGGGGTTAGGTCTGGAGGTCTGCATTTAAAAAACCTCTAGGTAATTCTGATGTATATTAAAGTTTTATGAATAAATTCTAGGACTTTGGATGACATTGTACCTGGTACACACTGAATTTAAAGAGGCTGGAGGGTAGGAACGGCCTCTGGGCTTCTCAGAGTCAGGACAAGGTCTTCTAGGGTCTAGGCACCAGGCTTCCTGCTCCTATGAGGAATGACACAGTCTGGCCTCTTGGTTCTTAGAAGATAGTGGGAATCTATTTTCAAGGAAGAGGTAGGACCAGGCCAAGAAGAAGACCGTCTGGAACTTACCAAGGGAACCAGGCAATGAAAAGTTTTGGGAATTTAGGATTAGTTAGGTTCTGTCTGTGTGAAATGAGAAAAAAGTAACTGTTGCAAGCTGAATGCCAGGTTAAGGGCTGATGATGTCAAGAGCGTTGTATTGTGAACTTTAATCTTCACAGTGAAAATCTATGCAAATGTGTGAAATTAAGGTAGAAGCATTATGGCATGATGGTAAAGTGTTTGTGTTCTGGAAGACCTGGGTTTGAATTTTGATTCCATATTGGCAAGTCCCCTATCTTTACCCCTCAATACTCCCTTTTCTCTTGTGTGCGAAGAAATTAATGATAATACCTACTTCATGTGGTGGTTGTGAGGATGAAATGCAAAGAAAATAAGCTAATGATGTAAAGGGATTAGCATAGTTCACAGGATATGGTAGGTTCTCAATTAATGCCCCCTCGATAGCAGTTTCCCTAAAGGCAGGGCTCAAGTCCACTCAGTTCATCACTGTGTCCCCAGTTCTTTGTGCATGCTAGGTATTCAACAAACATTAAATATGGGTTGAATAAATGATGCATAATGGAAGTAATAGGAGGCATTTGAAGGCCTGGGTCTCATCAGAAACCTAGGGAATTATATTGATGCTATAAAATACTATAAAATGGCTTAGTATTAAAATAGAATTAACAAGATCCTCAAGGAAGACTGAAATCTTTCCTAACTTTGCTCCCTACCCATTTAATACCCAAGAAGAATTTGAGTGTTTTGAATACCTTTCTTATGAGAAATGGTTCCTCTTTGGACTCTCTCTCTACCTCTCTCTCCTCCTCCCACCTCCCCCTCCTTCCCTCCCTCTCTTCTAATTAGGAACCCTCTGAAGACACCCTTGTTTATAGGGTTTGGGTCCAGTTATAGCCCTCTACAAGCAAGGGGGAAACACAAATCTGCTTTCCTCTAGGTGGCATGCAAATCTAGAATCTAGGGTTATTAAGATTTGGAATGAGGCACCTAAGAATTGTATCCTGAGAAGGCTCTCTCCGGAGTCCCTGACTGGTGCATCTCCTCTTCCAATGGGTGTGCTAAGTTAAGAGGCTGTGATGGGAAAGGAAGAAATGAGAAGTTTGGAAATGATTGGAATTTGAAATCTAGGGCTTTGGGAACATGTTGGTCTGTGGAGCTGGAGCCGGCACACTGCTTGATTCCTGCGGCCTGAGGGTGCCATAAAATTCAGTAGAATTGTTAACTATGTTACTTCAGGTCCCTGGGGGCACCTGCCAGGACAGGGGATCTAAGTGCAAGGCACAGACAGGGGCCCTAGGGGCTGGTTTAGTCAGCCTGGTGTAGGCAGGATCAGAAAGGGCCAAGATGCTGGCAGAAATTCCCCCCTCCTCCACCCCGAGCTCCTCTGAAAATCTTTGAAACTCACCTATGAATTCCAAACAAACATCTTATCCATATAAGCTGTTACAATGTCTGTAAAAATGGTGGAAATATTTTTTTCCCCAGATTTACAGTGAGATGAAATAAGATCTACACAGAATTTCTTAGATGAACTGTACAAACAAAATCCTGGGGAGACTGGTAAGCAAGGACCAGAACTTCTTTAAACCGATGAATTAATTAAAAAAAAAATTCTCCACTTCCCCTAAAACAGAATTTCTACTTGACAATTCTGTCAGTTCTTAGTGAAATTACTGAACTTAACTGAATGAGCAGAATTCTATTTAGAAATAACCCATAATTTATACTTTTTCCTATAGAAGTGCCCTTTCTGATGTTTAATTGACATAGTCTTACTGTATTAGAAAAAGTTTCTAAAAACAAAACAAACCCACATTGTGTTAACTTGTCTTTTGCTATTGATCTAGCACTGTGACAGCTGCTAATGATGTCTCAGGAAACCTGTAAAAAATCAAATGCCCTCTTCTGTATTTCTGTTTCAATACTTTGTGTGTCACACCCTATGGCTGGAAGTTAAATTCAAGACATCCTCAGAGCTGAAGTGCAGGTGACTTAGTTAAGATGCCTGGAAAGCAGGAAGTATGTTGCCTGGCAACCAGAAACATTTGAAAATATCCAGTACATCTTCTATTCAGTGTTCTCAGGCATTCTTGTTTTTCCAATTCATGAAGCAGATGTCAGACCTCCCATTTAAATTTTAAAGGCATGAAACTCCACAGTGAAAAGCAGGGACAGCACTTTTATTTGCAAACTAACACATTGGCTTTAACTCCAAATCTTGGGAAATATAAAGACTCCTTTCCTTCATGTTGACTTCCCCTTTCTCCCGTTTCAAATAGGACTAGTGTACCACTGTGCCCCTCCCCCCCCTTAACCTGTAAGAAAAGTTAAGCTGCTTATAAACCAGGTATGCTTGCCCAGAGTGTTGACAAAGAAGACAAGAATAGAAAAAGACTGGAAAAGATCATTCACTGATTCATTCATTTGCTCTTTCATTCATCCAATAGTGAATCAACAAATAAATGCAGTACTGTTTAGTAATAGTCACAAATCAGATACATCTGAGTTCAAATTCTTACTTCACTCTGAATGACCTCATCTGAAATTATTTAACCTCTTTCCAAATTTCAATTTCCTCTTCATAAAAAGGAATAATAGGACTTGCCTTATAGGTGTGTGTGTGTGTGTGTCTGTTTTAATACAGTGAAATAGGGGTGCCTGTGTGGCTCAGTGGGTTAAGCCTCTGCCTTCGGCTCAGGTCATGATCCCAGAGTCCTGGGATCGAGCCCCATGTTGGGTTCTCTGCTCCTGGGATCGAGCCCCGCGTTGGGTTCTCTGCTCAGTGGGAGCCTGCTTCCCTTCCTCTCTCTCTGCCTGCCTCTCTGCCTACTTGTGATCTGTCAAATAAATAAAATCTTTAAAAAAAAAACAGTGAAATAAAGTAGATAGAGGGATCAACATAGTTCATGATACAGAAGGAGTGCTTAATAAATTGTAGGTGATACTATTGCTACTTTATTTTTGTTGGTAAATTCTCTAAGTCCATGCTGTGAAACAGGTGTCTGTAACTTAATGGAAGCACATATAGGCTCTGGAGTCAGACCACCTGATCAAGCAAGTTTCTTAACCTCTCAATGCCTTGATTTTCTCAGGTCTAAAAGGGGGTTAACAATAGCATTTTACTCCACAGTTTGTGAGAATGGATGCATTCTCCAAATGAATCCATGAAAATGGATGCATTCTCAATTTGTGAGAATGCAAGACTACATTCAAAGAGTGTAGCCCAATGCCAGGCACATAGTGTTAGCATTCTATGAAAGTTGGCTATCATCTTTATCCTTCTATAACCTTAGCAGTAGAGTTATAAAGATGAATAAATCATGATCCTTGGACTTGAGTAGTCTCCTGGGGGGTCCAGGCACTTGCAGGAGTACACTTAAAAGTCATTACCTAGAAGGGGACAATGATAATAAAGGTATAAACAGAAAGCTATAGAAGCCCCAGTTGGGTGTTATCTTCCTAAAACAGCTATTAGAACTGGTTCTCACACTTGGCTACCCATTAGAATCATCTTTCAAAATGACTGATGTGGGACGCCTGGGTGGCTCAGTTGGTTAGGCTGCTGCCTTCGGCTCAGGTCATGATCCTGGGGTCCTGGGATCGAGTCCTGCATCCGGCTCCTTGCTCGGCAGGGAGTCTGCTTCCTCCTCTCTCTCTGCCTGCTTGTGTGTACTCTCTTTCTCTCTGACAAATAAATAAAATCTTTAAAAAAAAAAAAATGACTGATGTCTGTGTTCCCCTCCCAGGGATTCTGGGGATTGGTATGGGGCATGTAACCTGGGCATCAGGATTTTTTGAAACTCTGGGATGATTTCAATGTACAGCCTAGGGTCGATATTGATCATATTTACTGCAAAATTGGTACAAGTATCTGTGAGGTGCCATGAAGTTCTTACCCTTGTTATGTCTACTCTGCCTTGAGCATTTCGGGGGAGCCAGTGCAGTAGTAGCAATTCCTTTTATCTTCCAGGTGGTAGTATTAAAACTAATACTAACAGTAACTGCTATCATTTATTTGGAATTTACTCTGTACCAGGGGGTTCTCATGTATCTCATTTAATCATCCCAACAACCCTAAAATTTAGGGGACTTTTATCTCCTTTGCACAGATGAGAAAACTAATGATCAAAAATTTAACTCATTTACCCAGAGTCTTCAGCTAAGTAAGTGGAAGATGGCTCTGCTCGTGGCTAACATGGCCTTGCACATACAAAGGGCAGTGTATAACCACAAATAGAACATTAGCCATTGTTTGGGAAAGGTCTACTCTGTGCTGGACACTTTGCATACATTATCTCATTTAAGTACTAAAAAAATACTATGAGATTAGAATTATGGTCTTGCTACAGATAATAATATCAAATCTCTAATACTGTAAGTTTTTTGCTGAAGATCACACAGCTGGTGATTTGGGAGCTAGGTGAATGCCTTCTGTCAATGGTTATTGACACCGAAGGCAGGGAGGTGGGGGGCCATTAAAAATGGGAGTTAACCAGTGTGTGTCTTAGAGTGGATGTTCACATTAATCCTTCAACAACTGGTCATGAGATCTGATGGGCCAAGGTTTTCCGTACCCCCTAAACACTTAAGGTGTCTCCTGTGGCCTGACATGGGGGTGGTGGAAATGGAGACCTGCTAGGACTAGGGCCAGAATGTGTCTTCCATGTTGGTACTTTTCTCCTTCTTCTGGATTTATTTTCCTATGCAAACCCTTTTTGAAAGAAGGGAATAGAGTTTTATTCCTCTTAATGTTGATTCTGGGATACTTGGCATTCTATTTCCTGGAGGAGATGGTTTTGACTTTAAATTTGGAGTTTCTTTTTAACAATTATTTCAGATATGATATATTTAAATAACAATTCAACAGGCATAGGAATGAATAATTTTAAAAAGTTAGAAAAAAAAATTACAGACAGCTATAAAAAACATTTTTAAAAAATTTTTCGTTTTCCCCCAAATACAAGCATTAACGTTTCTGTGGTCTGTGTGCATGTTATGTGAGTGTATTTATTCAGAACTCATTTTTAGATCTTTTCTGTGTGATTAAACTCCAATTTGAACATTTTGGTGATCATAAACTTTATGAAAATAAGACCTCATTTATATTCCTTAAAGTAACCAATGAAATATGAATCTACAATTCATAGTATCTTATATGGGTTCTTCTGTATGTCAGTCCCACCTATGGGGTGGCTTTTGGGGCAAATCAGGCCTGATTACTGACAGGTCTCTGCAGTGGCTGAATAATCTCTCCCACCCCCAAGTGCTGTTGTACAGACAGCATGGTTGTCACAGGCCTATGACTCAGAAGTAACCACTTGGGACTGTGGCCAAGGAAACATCCCTACATGGATATCACTGGGAGGATAGGGCCAGGGACTCCGAGTAGGTGTCTGCTCTAGTCAGATCAAGTTGCTAGCGGGGTTGCACAGGGATATAGTCAGTGGACCATTTCCCCAGAAGTGGTTGGATTGGGACCCCAGCTTGAGGGCTGGGATTTGGAACATGGTGTTTTCCGAGACCGAGACCACGGTTTCATGGGAAAGGATCTGGGTTTTGGTTTAGAGGACTTTGGAGAGGTGGCCAAAGGAGAGCCTGTGCTAACTTGGATTTGAATTTGAAGAAAGGGAAAGGGTGGAGGTGATTGGTCCTAGAGGGAAGAACAGAAATGAAAGAGGCTAGAGACTTGCAGAAGTAGCATTTTTTAGAAGTCAGGAACTGGTGATGGTTGGAAATACTGGGGCCACTCAAATGTCCCCTTTATTTCTAGCTTTAACTGAAAAGCCCCTGGGAGTGGGCTGGTACTGAGTACAGGCAAAGGAGGCAGAGCTGAGTCTTGATTCTCTCATTAACTGGTATTATTACTGAGAAAGCCTGTTACACTTTTGAGTCTCATGGTTTTTTTTTTTTTAAATTTTTTTTTAAAGATTTTATTTATTTATTTGACAGACAGAGATCACAAGTAGGCAGAGAGGCAGGCAGAGAGAGAGAAGGGATGCAGGCTCCCTGCTGAGCAGAGAGCCCGATGCGGGGCTCACTCCCAGGACCCGGAGATCATGATCTGAGCCGAAGGCAGAGGCTTAACCCACTGAGCCACCAAGGCGCCCTGAGTCTCATGTTCTTAAATTGCAGGAGAGGAAAAGTGATTGCTCTCCAGCTCTCCCGTCTGACAAGGTATTTTTAAATAAAAGTTTTCACCTTTGTGAAAGGAGAATATTAGTTTAGAACAGCTCTGTCCTGGAGAATTTCCTTTTTTTTAAATAATGGAGATGTTCTATAGCCCTGCTCTGATAGATATGTAGCCACCAGCCACCAAAGGCTCAAACTGAGCACTTGAGATATGGCTAGTGAGATTAGGCTAGAGAATTTTAAATGTAATTAAATTAATTTGGTCTCACCTTTGGATGATGCCTAAAACATTTTACAGACAGCAGAAAACGGGGAAGAGATGATTTCTTATTACATGAACTTTCTCCCTGGGGGCTGCCACACTATTTGGAACCATCGAAGATAATTGTCTGAGAGTGTAATTTATATAGAAAATTAAACATAGGGCATGCCATTTTTTACCATGGTACTTGAAACTTGGAGATTTTAAATAAAATTATCTAAACATAAAAGCACTTTATCAACTATGAAAGCTGTATTTCTCAAATTCCGGCATTATAAATTGAAAGGATTCTCTTCTCCAGGGCATGACATTCATTGGTCTATAAAGGAAGCATTTCTTTTATGTTCAAGAAATATACCTTAGACTTTCCTCCTGAATATTCCTTGGGCCTTTAAAACTCTGGGAATTGTGTTGATTTATACCATCCTTTAAACCTGCAATTTCTCACTTTAACCTCTTATAGTAAATGCTTGAAATTACTCAGAGATTAATTCCTTTTGAATTATTCAGTATTTAGAAAGAGCTTGGGTCTATAGCTAGTGGTGGTCCAAATGGAAGAGCCAAGATATATACATTCATGTAATCAGATACATGCTCATAAGGAAAAGGCCCATGGAAAGCATTTATACCATTCGTGTGACTCTCAAAGCTTTCGTGACTCATTTAGGCTATGTAAATATTTCCCCATGACTTTTGGCCCAACATTAACTGATTATCATTAATTAAAGTATAAGGGTTTTTAAAAAATTTTTTTATTTTTACCCCCGTGATTAAACCAATTGTATTCTTCATAAATTTTAACCTGAATAATGGACCTGAATGGCTACTGTTTTTGTTTTTTTCCTGGGCATCTGAAAAGGGACTTCCTGGGGTCTGTATATGACCACCTGGCTGAAAGGACCAGCTGGGAGCCAAAGGGGCGCAGATGGAGAACTAAAATATCTCCTTGTTCTCTCTCTCTTTCTCTTTTATATTTTTGTTTTGTTTTTGTTTTTTTCTTCCTCCCCAGCCATATCCTCTCTGTTTTCCTGAAAGTTTTAGGAATAGTGGAATTGTGGAAAGCATGTACGCAAATCTCAATGTCAAAGACATTCCAGCTCTGTGACCCTGTGCTCAATTCCACCTTCGTCTTTTACAAAACAAGAATATTACTTTCTGTTAGAAATGAAAATGTCAAGGATTCAGTACCCAGCAAATGGGAGCCCCTTAATAAACGGTTATCAATATTATTGTTCAGACTTCACATTCTTTTATTTTCTGATCCTCTGCCCACTTTTGTTTTCCTCCTTTTTTCTCCTTATTTCTTCTCTGTTAATGTTAGTCATCCTTTTCATATTCCTCTCAGCTATCTTAAAACTTTAAAAGAATAAGGCTCTATGATTAACTAAGTAAACTTCATCCCTTTATCTAGATTTCCTTCTTTAGTCTAATAGTCCTCCCTACTAACTAGCCCATCTCTATATCTCTATCTTATATATTTTTAAAAGATGGTAAAGTTGACACCTCTAGGATGTACTTAAGCATGAGTAAAGGAAAAAGTATATTAAGTATCTGTATCTACTTTATATCCGACACTGGGAATAGACACCTGCAGTAAGGAAGGAATGTGTGGTCTGGGTTCTCTAACTCCATTTTCTTCTATAGCAAGGATTTGACAGTGATGGGCTCAGGCTGGGTTCCTATTCCTTGAACAGTTTTCAGCACAGATAGTTACATAGAAGTGGATGCTATTAGAATTTTAAAGAAAATTACCAGACTCTATTTTTTGCTTTGGAAAAAAAAAATCCAGAGTGTGAGCAGATTTAATTGAGTTTAGATCGGCTGTTATAGTAAAATCTTAGAAGGGGACGACCTTTGGCTCTTACACATCTGTGGGGCTCAGCTTCACATTCACCCAGTGAGACTCTCTAAGCGTTTGGACTCTATTTTAAGAGTATTTTAAAAACATGAAAAATTTCTTAAGTTCCTTTTTGTAACATTACTCTTCAAGAGGATTTTGTGGTTGAGGAGGAGTTGGAAAAAGATGCACTGTTATTTCTCTTATTTAGTGCTGTTGACTGAAGCATCTCCTCCATGTCTTTTAAATCTGCTACATTAGAATTGGAAGAATATTGAGAGTTCTTATGTTCTTGAAGGAAATAGCCATGTAATGACACAGAAAATTTCTTCACTTGGATCTTCACTTGGATCTGTGTTTCCCCTTTCTAGAAGGAAAGGCTTTGGGCGGGCTTTGTATGGTCTGAAAAGTCCTTTTAAGGAATTGGAGGGCTCACTAGGGCTCAGGTGATTTAACTAACCATCCTAGTTAAGGGAGGGTAAACTGGAAGAGAGCTTTCCATACACTTTCCACAATATTTGTTTACTTCGTAAGAGGTTAGGTACAAAATAGAATTTTAGAGAAATTTGATAAATGTTTTAGACAGTGAAGTGGGATTTTTTTTAAAGATTTTATTTATTTGACAGTGAAAGAGTACAAGCAAGGGGAGTGGGAAAGGGAGAAGAAGGCTTCCTGCTGAGCAGGGGGCCTGGTGTAGGCTCAATCCCCAGGATCATGACCTGAGCGGAAGGCAGACACTTAACCAATTGAGCCGCCCAGGTGCCCCTAAAGTGGGATTCCTTAGTTGATAGGAGAGAAGTACTGAATTGGGTGCCAAAAGACCTGGTGATTTTCTACCTAGTTTGGCATCCATAAGCAATCAATACAAACTTCTTGGGCTTTAGTTTTCCCATTGTAAAATTAATGTAATTGCATCTGCACAGAATTATTATGAAGATTGAATGCGATTATGCACATGAAAGTACTTTGCAAACTCAAAAGCTTTAATAGTGTTTAGATCTTGGATCACTTGGTCACTCTTGGTATATGTTTCAGAAATTCATATACTACCTTTAAGTTGTTTGAAACAGTGACCTTTAAGTTTCATTCCAAACTTTTGTCTACCACTTGAGAATATTCCTGTGGACGAACTATCTCCAGTATTGAATATGACCACATTTTTTAATAATGGGAAACCTATTTTATGTTGATGGTATGTTCTTAAAACTTTGCATAGTATATAATTTGAGTAACTGAAGGCTAATTTTCCCACATCAATAAATGTAAAAGAGACTGCATTTCTGGACCACAAAAATCTATAGCCATTATGGCAATTTGTTCCTCATTTCCTTTCTTTCTCCTCCTCTCTTATTTCTCTTGTTCTCCCCATTTTCCTTTTCCTCTTTTTTCTTCTTTCTCTTTCCTCTTTTTTCTCTTCTTCTCTCTTCCAGAGATGCTTTTATAGATTTACATGCAGAATTACCTATTATTTTTAGAGATTTGTCTCCTAAATCAGCAGTTCATTGTTTTTTGGCATTTGTCTGGCCTTCTTTAAAGTATTTTAGCATATCTAATCTTTTTTCCAAAGTTATTTACTTTGGGAGTTTATTTTTTGCACTGGCAACATGATTTGGTTAATGATTAGAAACTGTTTTAGTATTTAAAAAGGAGTATATACTCATAATAGTGAGTGCTACAGACTCCCATTTCCATTCATGGAAACTCTGTTTAGCCAAGTTTAATACTTCAAAGATGGCAAGTGCAACAGCCTATAAGAACGCAACAATGAAAATCTTTGAATGCTTCCAAACTAGTTCAACATTTAAGTTTTCTTTATGAAATCCAGCCACACATAACCACTGCTGGAGTTCCTGGTATAACCCCTTTCCCTTTGGTGAGGTTTCCCTAGTAATATTTAGTAATATTTCATCTTTTCAGCAGACATATTATACAGTGATGGTAAGTGTATGACTGGAGAAGACTCAAGTTCAAGTCCTCCTCTTCCTACTCCACTAACTTTAAGACCACGGATAGACAACTAACCATCCAGTCTATATTTCTTTCTTTAGACAAAGGAAGGGGGAAAGAGGTATTTCTCACAGTATTTGGGTGTCCATTGAGATCCTTTAGATAACTGTGTTCTGTAACTTCTAAAATATTATATAAAAGCAGTATGTTATTCCTGGTAAAACATCTCGTCTTTGAACATTACTTAAAGCACAATAAAATGGGAAAAAAATAATCTTAAAAATCTAATGACCAAGATGTTTGCATTATCAAGTCAATCTATATTTTTTTTATTACCCTTTTAGAGGAGACAATGTCACAGCTTCACTGTAACAACAAATTTACATGATAACACATGACACTTAGTATCTTATTTATATTGGGATTTTCTGAATGTTCCTTCATCTAAAATTTCGTGATATATGCTAATGCACTGAAGACTTTGGTTGGTTTAAGCCAAAACTGATGATAAGCTCAAAGTTCATTTTTTTGTTACTTGTATTTTTAATACTTAGAGTATTTTTTTTTTAAACAGGTGAAAGACAGGGAAATGTTTGTTCAAATAGGAATATGCACTGATAGCCAAGCTGATAGACCTTGGTATTCACATTTTTTGATGGGAACATGGAGGAACTTCACCGTATTTATTGAAGCCTTAGAAAAACTGTTTTTCTTTTTTCTTTTTTCCATATTCACCAACTTCCTTTTTTCCTTTAACAAGAATGAAAGGATATCAAAGTGTAAACAAACAAACAAAAGTCTACAAAGACGTGAAATTTGAGCTGGAAGTTCAGTAGTTTAAAAAAAAAATGAACATTCCAAAATTCACACATTTTGGGGGGGGTCTTCTTATTTTATTGTCTCTGGAATAACATTTAGGATAATTGCATTACCTCTGAGACAGATACTCTCCAAGTGTAATACAGCAAGTTATGAATGAAAAAGCATTCTTAGGGAGTTTTCAGCCTCAGAGTTGTTTTTGTGCTGCATGCATGCTATTTCTGCGAGTACTCATTATGAATTCATCTTTTGTGTTGTTAAAATAATTAGTGTGTTTTCACTTGAAACCCAAGCTGACAGATCAATAAGATGTGATGACAAATCTTATAAAGCTGTCAGAAAAATATGATCATATGGTTGAATTTTAAAAATTCATGCTCTCATGGCTAGCTACCAGCTTTATTCTGGAGATGAAATAGCTAAATTTATGTCATAAAACTAAACCTCACATTATTGTCCTATAAAATGTCTTTCATCTGAGCACTAGAAATCTCATTAGTTTCTTTTATTTCAAAACTGCTAAACTTTGTCTCTCCTTTGTCAAAAGCAAAGGAGAGAGTTGTTGTAGCCCACTTGATTCTTAGTTCCCAATTTTGCTCACCCTAAACCTAATCTCTTTTCCTCCCTCCTATTTCATTAATAAGTTCAGGAATATTACC
This sequence comes from Meles meles, assembly GCF_922984935.1. NCBI lineage: Eukaryota > Metazoa > Chordata > Mammalia > Carnivora > Mustelidae > Meles > Meles meles. The sequence goes on from NC_060069.1 coordinate 60,110,850, forward strand.
CAGACTTTAATTGATAGTTACCTTAGCAATAGTAGACCTGAAGTTTTCAGTAAGATTTCAACTTTTTCAGGCAAAGGTATTTTTCCTTCCAATTACATTCATCTGTAGCTTCACCTTTAGGAAGAAAGCCTATTTAAAAACAGACAGTTCAGTGGTGCCTGGGTGGCTCAGTGGGTTAAAGCCTCTGCCTTCAGTTCAGGTCATGATCCCAGGGTCCTGGGATCGAGCCCTGCATTGTGCTCTCTGCTCAGCTTCCCTCTTCTCTGCTTTCCTCTCTCTCTTTCTCTCTCTCTCTCTGCCTGCCTCTGCCTACTTGTGATCCCTGTCAAATAAATAAATAATATCTTTAAAATATTTAGAAAAATAGACAGTTTACTAGAAATCTGTTTCCAAGGATTTTTGGATTTTTCTCTTTATCTTCATTTAGATTTTCAGAGAAGACAAAAATAATATACTGAAATTTTCAAAATTGTGGCATTTTCCTAATACTCTGTTGGTTGCTCAGGAACAGAGATAGCAATCATAAAAATAAAAAATAACAAACAAATTGAGTAATAAAAATTGAGGTTCTGTATCAAACTTTATGTTACAAACCCATGGTCACTTCCACAGTTTTTGAAACTTCCTCCCTGACCTGCAGTGTTATTTGTATCTCCTGTAATTGTTTTACTCACATGATTCCTGGGCATTATTCTAATTTCCACAAGCAGCATTTGAGTATTCCACTGGATACGTGTCTTGCCTTTTGTGTTCTCTCTGTAGAAGTCTTCCTTTAACAATAGCTACTGGATTCCCATTGCACAGCCACATAGAAACTCCATACTCACAAAATGAGGCTTATTATAAAAATATGATGAGAATCAATGAAGAAACTTTTGGATGTGAATATTAATCTTTCTTTTATCAAGCCATGAACCAAAACACCTGATCTGACTTTCCAAATTATCCAATGCAGTTCACTCTCATCATGAGAGGTAAACCAGGAGTCAACCCTTTTTAGTGACACTGCCATTATTTTGGAAAAAGTCACTGTTGCAGTCAAAGGTATAAAGGCTTCTTTAGTTCCTATTTCCAAGAGCATCCTCGTGCAGATTCCTGGATGGAAATGCAGAACTCTTTGTGTTAAGGTTAGTCTCTTCCACTGGGCCATTTTGTCCTTGGATGGTATTTGTTTTTGTAAATCAAGCATGCTCAAGAGATATTCTCCATCTATCTAAATCTGTTCACAGATTTCCTATAAGAGGCACTTGCTAATTTGCTTCCGTAGTTTAAAAAAAAAAAAAAAAGCTGTCTGTACTTTCTGCCAGTAGATATTCACGATCCAGAATAGCCTGGGATGTGATTTGTTCCTCTTTTAAAGAGAAAGTTTTCTGAACTAAGCAGATAGACTATGTCTTGCTATCACTCTGATTCATCAGGTAGTCTCTTTGGCAACTAAATTTTTCTTTTGTGTTTTTGGGAAAGTTCTTTCAATTAGAAATGAACAAGTTAAAAGTTACATAGCATATACAAATATGAACCTGGTGACATATATATATAAAGGTATTACTAAAAAGTGGTAGTATCCTATTTGTGGAAGTGTGGGATAACAAGGTCTCTTTCTCTAACACAATGAAATGGAGATGGATTATAGAACACTAATTAGGGTTACAGGTTTTAAAAATGGTGTTTTAAACCATGTATCATAAATTCACAAGAACCTGTGGTTCTTGTAGTTACTGCTTTTTCACAAAGCTTGGGGGAGTTTTTGCTTTAACCAGAATTTGTAACTTGAGTGGCACTTATCTCTAAGTTAAAAGCGTAAAGGATTATTTACTCAGAAAATATTGACTGAACTATTAAATGCTTAATTAAGTTTTCTTCTTTCAGTTTCCACCTGTCATTGCTTATTCCTTCAGACTGATACTGTTTAAAGGAGGCAGCACTTGGCAGACTATGGGAACATTCTTGATGAACTTCATAGTAAGGAGTTAAAAATTGCCTAGGTTTGGAGTTCGTAACTTTATGACAAAAGTCTTCTCACCTGCATGCCAATAGCTCTGCAAGGCAGTGTGAAGATGTTATGCATAAATGAGGTTACTAAAGTATGAAATATTAATTTCTTAATTTAAAAATAGAGCTAATGTTGATATGGCTAGCTGATTTGGCAAGGATGAGCAATAGATGCCTTGATCCCTGACTGCCTTTTGATGGTACTAAACTGACAGGCTAATACTGTGGTACTAACCTTCTGCTTCAATGTTACAATGTTACAATGTCAAAAGACAATAGTCATTTAGTTACAAGACAATAGACACATGGGGTGGATGAAAGAGCCACTAAAACAAGCATTCTCAAGTGTGGATTTCTTGGGCTAAAATATCATTATTGTTATTGTGGCCTGTTTAATGAGCTTTTAAAATACTAACAGCTACTGATTAGGGCCATACACACTCCCATCTGTCAAGGTAGTTAGTGAGATAGCATGAACATAAACCCAGGCCTGACTAACATCACAATCTTTGCTCTTCACCAAGATTACTCTACCTGTTACACAACAGACCTCTCTTGGATAGTCTGTCACTCTACTAGGGTGAAATTAGGCAGAGGCAATGTCCTCAGAGAAGCTGTCCAGCATTCAAAGTTCTGAAGAAGTATAAGAGGAAGGAGCTAGTCTTCCAGATGGATGAAGGATTTATATATTTGTTTAGGTAAGAAAGGAAGAATATGGCAGATGAGTGTTTCTGACCAGTGTTTGACAAGAAGTAGTTGTTGGGTAAAGGTTAAACTGAGATCGAGGCTGTACTTCTCCATATGTCACTAATCACATATGACCATTTAGTACTTGAAATACGGCTAGTCCAAATTAAGATGCTCTGTAATTATAATATACCTACCTGAATTTTAATACTCAACATAAAACATAATATATTACATTAATAATGTTTACCTGGTAACATGTTAAAATGATAACATTTTAGATATATTAAAATTACCAAAATTGATTTTAGCTATTCTTTTTACTTTGCTTTTATGTGCCTATTAGAAAACTTAAAATTATATCTATAGCTCAATTTTGTGGCCTGCACTATATTTCTACTGGACAGTGTTGATTTAGAGTTTGAACTTGAGGGGAATATTTATTACAAGATGTTGAAGGGAAGATTTGAGTATGTAAGTGATAAATGAAAACTATACTTGAAGGTTGTATTCTTATAGCTGTTGCAGAATAGGAAAATATGCAGGGAGAAGATCTTAGTGGAGGAAGAGATGGTTGATACCATCATTGTGCATACACTAAGTGCCAGTCACACTGGTCCATTATCTTTCTTAATCCTCGCAACCCCCTTGGTATGTAATTATTTGTGTTTCAAGATGAGAAAATTGAAGGGTAGAACTGCTGAGTAATTTGCCCCAAATTATGTAACCTAGTGAAAGAAGACTGAGGATCCAAACTCAGACCCATTCCATGTCCTTCCACTTGATCAGGGAGATGGAGAATGGCAGGAGCTGCTGGGTCATGACTATGGAGAAGGAGAACATGAAGAAAACATAGCAACAGAAAACATAGCAGCCTTTGAGAAGAGACCAGTGTAAATGGTTAGGAAAAAGGTGATTTAAGTAAACCTTAGGATCAAGAGCCCTGGAGATGTAGAGTGAAGTGAAATAAAGTTCCAAGTCCCAACTTGGGGGTAATGATGATGGAAAAAGTGTCGATCTCCTCAAAATCCATTGCATGAATTAATTAGAGTAACATTCATGAATTGGGCTTCCACTGTCGTAAAACACTGTCCACCCGGATGAGGGGCAAAAGAAACCACAAAATAGAGTCTCTAGTCTTGTCTACTTGGGAAAGCAAGAAATAAGCCTCTGAAACTGGCAACAAACCTCAGGGAAGTGCAAATAATGGCACCCGTCTAGGAGGTAGGAGGTGTAAGTTGGTTTGTACCCAAGACTTTCAGATAACTACTAGTGTGACCTTGTGTAAATTACTTAACCCTCCTAATTCTCAGCTTTCTTATCTGTAAATTTGGCATACCATTATCTGATCATGGTTGTTAAGAGGACCAAATCCAAATGAGGGAGAACCAATATCCATATGTATACACTTGATGAATTGTAAAGTGCTATAACTGACTTGAAAATTCATTCATTAGCTAGTAATGGGTTAGACAGATATAGGACCACTGTTTTTTGGGGTCCCTTGGTAAATCTACAGATGTTATCAGGCTTCTGACTCATTCCTAGTAGCACCTGACTCATTCCTAGTAGTACCTGGTAGTAGTGAATTCCATTGACTCTGTCAATTATTTTAAGAAGTAATAGTTATAAAGCATATATAACAATTTTTTAAAGATTTTATTTATTTGATATATAGAGATAGATCACAAGTAGATAGAGAGGCAAGTAGAGAGAGGGGGGGAAGCAGGCTCCCTGCTGAGCAGAGAGCTCGATGTGGGGCTCGATCCCAGGACCCTGAGATCATGACCTGAGCTGAAGGCAGAGGTTTAACCCACTGAGCCACCCAGGCGCCCCTATAACAATTTTTACTTTGTACAGCAACTTGGTAAAGTTGGTATTGTTAGTATTGTTATTATCACTTTACTAATGGGAAAACCAAAGCTCTGAGTTTTAGCAACTCCCTTAGGATGTATGAGAGGGTGGCCTTAAATCTAGGTTCTCTCACACAAGTTTCTGTGCCCTTGCCTTTTGTATTTGGAGTAGGACCCAGGTATGCATATTTTAAAAAAACTTCTAGAGATGACAATCAGTATTGAGGCTTAGCAATCACCACTCTGGCAAGCTCTTTGGGACAAGTGTATTGTGAGGCACCTGGGAGCTTGGACTGTTAGAACAGTTTCAATCTTACTCCTGGAGCTTCTATTGATGGTCCTAATCCTGTCCCACAGGAACACACAAGTAGCCTGAAAATCTTTCAGTGAAACCCCTTTAGACACTTCACATATTCTTTGGTGTTACACTTCACATATTCTTCAGTGTTATCTGTTGAAGGCACCGGGAGCCTGAGAGCTAGTCTAATAAAGTTTTCAGACTCCAAGTCTGTTATTTTTTATTTACTGAGACATGTTTTGCTGAGAGAATAGGGGTGAGAATTAAAGGCAAGGTAGTTAGATGAGGTGAGTGTGGGTCTTTTCTGGATGCCTAGACTGGGTACATATAAATGCCAATTGAGAGCCCTAGGGGGAGATGTCAGAGACATAACTGCAATAGTTTCGGGAGCCAAAAAATTATAAATTTCTGGTGTTAGAATTGGATTCTAATATTTTTCAGCTAAATTTAATATTAAGTATTTTAGCTATGTTTGTTTTCCTGCCTTTTAGATTTCCCAAGTGATAAAAGCTCCTCAAAAATAAAGAAGGGGAGGGGCACCTGGGTGGCTCAGTGTGTTAAGCCTCTGCCTTCAGCTCAGGTCATGATCTCAGGGTCCTGGGATCGAGCCCTACATTGGGCTCTCTGCTCAGCGGGGAGCCTGCTTCCTCCTCTCTCTCTGCCTGCCTATCTGCCTACTTGTGATCTCTATCTGTCAAATAAATAAACAAAATCTTAAAAAAAATAAAAATAAAGAAGGGGAAACAAAAAAGCTTTGGGTAAAGAACAGCCAAAGTGAGTGACAGCTAGCCTCCAGACAGCCCAGCTAGGAGGTAGAGAAGCTGTCAACACAGCTGGAGGACATGGGCAGTCCTGGAATAAGTGTGCTTCTAGCCAGACAGGCCCTAAAGAGACCTCTGGGGCCTCACTAGGCAGGCACTGGCAGAGTTGAATTAAAAAAGGCACAACCCTTCTATCTCCATCTCCCTCTAACCTTATCTGTCTCCCACAGGCTTTGCCTCAACTTTATTGGGGTTAGGAGAGATGTGCAGTCTTCAGAAAGAAGTGGGAGTGGGAGGCAGAAACAATCAGCTCCTAGTTTGTGTGCAGGGGAAGCTTCCTGGCTCTTTGGGGTCTTGCAGTCTAGGGTGGATCCTAGCTATCCTTCCCTGTGGTCTTGTGCCAAGGTCCGACTCTGTGCTCTCCTCCAACCACTTGGGGGGGAAAGGCCTGAAAGATGTTTCTAGATGTTTCTAAGGACAGAGCAGCTTGTGAATGGGATCATTTTAAGTGGTCCTGCTTCTTTAACTGTCAACCCCAGAGATGAAAGGGGACAGATTAGGCATGCATAAACTTGGGTATAACTCCCCTATTTCCAGAGATCTTGAACTGCACTGTGGTCTCGCCTGCCAATCCCTGAGGTCTCCTTGGACATCACCTTCACCACCAGCTCTTTTTCTTTTTCTTCTTTGGCAGGGGAAGGGGCAGGGTGGGTATCTAAATCAGCATGCTGTTCAGACTTCCTTGTATAAAATTATATTTCATGTGTGTCCTTATACTCAGACTGTAGGCTCTGAGAACAGAAGGTTGGGTTTATGGAATATCTACTGAAAATCAGCTGCTATGCTGGAGATTTTAATACTTGCTCATTCATTCCACTGATAAAAATTGAACCCTTACTTAATAATGTCTCATAGTAGTAATGAAAGTAGACATGCTAATGTAGCTGTATCTTTTGGGGGAGGCAGCCTTCAGAAAAACAAATTGGGTGAACAAAACAATAACAGCTTATTAAGAGTTAAGACGGGCATAAACAGTGCTGGGATTGTGGAGAAATGGAAGGGTGTCTCTAGGTCTCATTTAAATTGAGTCCTGTAAGGTGATGAGAAAGTCACAATCAGGCTAGTGACTGAAAGAATCCTGTGGCAACAGGATACCACATGTCCTCACATTATTTCCAGGACATGTCCATCTCTTCTTCCTCAATCACTCAAGCGCCTGACACATAGAATACAAAAAACATTTGCATGTGTTCCTTTTCTTCTGATGCAGGCAGTTAGAAGAAACCCTGGTGGGCCAGTCTTCTGAGTCCTCATATACTGGTGACTCTGAATATTTGTGTATATGTCACAAATGAGGTGATCAGCCTACATAAAATGTTTCCCAAGGCAATGCTTTTTGCTCAGCCATTCCCATTAGGATGCTCCTTTCCGTGAAGATAAACAAAAGTCTATTTGTTTTCTTCAGTATTGCTAGGTTTTCCTCTCTCCTACCTTCCTCCTCTTCCTTTTACCTTTTCGGCTAATTTCTTATAACTCTTGTTCTCTCTATATGGTGTACAGATTAAAGGCCAGGATTATCAGGAAGATGCTGGGAAGTAAAGCATGCAGCTGCTGGTGGGAAGACAAAACACATGGGGCCATGGGCACGGGAAGACTTGGGGCTGTGGTGCTTCATCTGGGCCAACAAAGAGGGTGCCTACGAAGACAGCAGGCCATGTCATGGCCCAGCTTCCCTGCAGGGCCAGGGTTTCTGCGTGGGAGCCCTTTCCCATTCTTTGTCCCTTGTCTATCCCATTGTCCCCATTCTTCTGCTTTCTTTCATTGCTCAAAGTCTAAAGTTGTCCTTTATGTAAATGTTCTTCTTAATGTCTTCCAGTGTTTTTCATAGGAAAAGTGCTATCATTTATAAAACTACAAGTAACTAGAGGATGGAAAGAAATCTCTGCACCAAGAAGCCCTCTGTGAATTGATGTCAGCATGGGAGAGTTTGGCAGAACTTGGGGTGTGGGGAATCAATGGTTTTTGTTTAATTTGGTTTTATGTGTATTAATGGGAGCAAAGTTTCTATCATGAGGAAATGAAAATTAGGCTCAAGAAGCCTACTCTTCCCTGACATGCTGGGTCATTCTCTCTTTTGGCTATACTGAAGGGATCAATTGACTCTAACCTTTGCCTGATGCTTGACCAGATCTGTGGCCCGGGGCAGGCCACTCACCTTCTCTGAATCTCCATTTATTCATCTGACGTGAGAAGAAATGCCTCCATTATTCTTGGGAGAATTCACGGAGGTAATGCTGCTGAAACTGTTTTGTAACAGCTAAACGAATGGAGGCATTATCTTTCCCTGGCATTAGAAGGTCAGGAATAAAAGTGTCAGGCAAACCGTGAGAATGTTGACTTGAGAATGTTGCCTAGAGTGTAAGCATATTGACTCTGCTACCTAGATCTGTGTCAGGCCTCACCGATTACCTTAAGGGCATTTGTTGTGAGAGGTTACTTTACCCTCAAGTGAGTTATGTTCTGTCTCTTTATAGGTTATTGTTACCTGGGTGTCAATAAAAGATGTGGGGCCCAGGGTAGGATATTTGATGGGATTGGGAAGCTGAAAGGTCTCAGGAGGAGGGAGGTGGTACAATCAAGAATAGTATGTCAGGGGGCACCTGGGTGGCTCAGTGGGTTAGAGCCTCTGACTTTGGCTTGGGTCATGATCCCAGGGTCCTGGGATCGAGCCCTGCATTGGGCTTTCTGCTCAGCAGAGAGCCTGCTTCCCTTCCTCTCTCTCTGCCTGTCTCTCTGCCTACTTGTGATCTCTGTCTGTCAAATAAATAAAATCTTAAAAAAAAAAAAAAGAATAGTATGTCAGGACTTTCGTTTTGAAGAGACAAAAAGGTGAGCTTGGAGAGAATGGTGAGAGTTGGAGAAAAAAGAATGGGAGGGTGAGGAGGATGTGAAGGCAGAATTTGGATGTTAGGGAGGAAGGAGAGCAATGAAGTAGTCCTGTTATCAGTCTTAGCCCTAACCTTATCCTTCTGTTTGTGTGTCTGTCTCCAAGGTCTGTCCACCTCTCTGTCTGCCAAAATTTGGACTGCAGCCCTAAGCCTGGTGTAAGCCCTTGTCCTACATTGTCCACTGGGCTAGTCTTTTCATTCATGTCCCTGAGTATGTCTGGACTCTTGGGCTGGCCTTATGCCTTGAGTGGCTTCTAGTTCCTTCCTGGGGCCTGAGCCCTGCCATGATGCTCCCTTAACTTAACTGCTCCCTTTCTAGGCCCAAGTACTTTCTCTAAACTTCTACCTCAGCCTATTATAGGAGTATTTGCATGAGTCTGGGATCAAAAGATATGTGTTTGAATGCTGATCCTCTCACGTACTAGCTGGGTGATTATCCTTTCTGAGCCTCCATTTTCCTATCTTTAAAATGAGGCTAGTATGTGTGTTTTAACATTTGTGGGCTAATTCATGTAAAGAATCTAATAGATTTGACACATGTGTGGTCAATAATGGTCAATATTATAGTTATTCCACGTAGAGAAGCCTCTGAGAGCCAGGATGCTCCCACCTGCCTGACGGGAGGCCAGAGACTCCTCCATCGACTGGATCTGAAATGTTCATATCAGTCTTCATTTTGTAATAGTGCTATAGATTCTCTAATTTATGCTCTGGTATGCCTAAAACTCTATTCATGGTATGCCTAAAACTGAGTCCATCCCCTTGTCCCAAGGAGTGGTCTAGAGCAGACAGTTCCTCTTTTAGATTTACTTTTCTAAGAAAATGTGTGATTACTAATAAAAGATTACTTACATTTATCAAAGCAAACACTTCAAAAAATAAAAACCTAAGGGAAAAAATGCTCAGATGCTAACTTGCAGTTTATACTTACCCACACTTGCCCTTACTCAGGTTTTGTCCTGAGTCTACCCGAGCAGGTGTGGCCGAAGTTCTGACATCTACAGAAATCAATCCCTGTGGGAAGCTGGCAGTTCATCTTTCTAAACTTAACTTCACCTTAATCTCCTTGGAGTGCCCTCAGAAACATGGTAGTTGGTTCCTAGCTCAACTTAGAAGAATAAACTTCATTGGGTTCTAGAAGTCTGGCTGGTGTTTACTACTCAGTAATTTAAGTACACCAAAATTTTCACCAGTGTTTATTAAAAGGTTCATTAGGCTTTTAAATAATAATAGCTTTTATAATAGGACATGATGAATGAATTAAAATCTATGAATCATATTTTAAATTTACATTATCCTTCAACATTTAAGAAATATTTGCTGAATACCTACCACATGCCAGACCCATGGTGCTGGTTCAAAGCAATAAAAATCTCTTCCCTTGTGGAGATTCTCTTCTACTGTAATAATTAATACAATTAGAAATGTCTTATTGGAAGATAATTGTTCAAGACACACATTAAATAGGAAAGAGGGATGGCAGTTGTAGGACCTGCAGTCAAAATTGTGGTGGTCTCACCAAGAACAGTTGAGCCACATGGAATTCTGAGAGAAGAGCACTCTTGGCAAGGAGAGCAGCAGGTGAGAAAGGCCTTGAGGACAGAGCATGCCCACTTTATTCCAGGAATAGAAGGAAGCCATAGTGACGATACTAGCCTGAGTAAGGAGAAAGCAGTAGATGAGGACAGGCTGTGGTAGACAGATTGTGAAGGGCCTCGGAGGCCACATAGGGACTTGGGCTTCTACTATGGGGGAGATAAGTTTTGAAAAGAGGAGTGACATGAGCTGACTTGCCTTTTAACTGGGTCACTCTGACTGTCTTGTTGGGAATAGACTGCAGTGGGGCAGAAGCAGGGAGCCCTGCAATAATAGAGGTGAGAGATATAGGCAGTTTGGGTTAGTGTGGTAGAGTGATGTCAAATTCTGGCTCTTGTGTGAAGGTAAGATCAACCAGACTTGCTGATGGATTAGATGTAGGGACTGAGTAAAGAGTCAAGAATGTCTCCTAGATTTTGGCTTGAGCAACCGAGAAGTTATTGAGAAGAAATGAGTGCGGGTGAAGTATGTTTGCAGAAGATTCACCTTAAGGCATTCACCTTAAAATGTTAAGTTTAAGATGCATATTAGAGGGGCGCCTGGGTGGCTCAGTGGGTTAAAACCTCTGCCTTCGGCTCAGGTCATGATCCCAGGGTCCTGGGATGGAGCCCAACGTCGGGCTCTCTGCTCAGTGGGGGGCCTGCTTCCTCCTCTCTCTCTGCCTGCTTCTCTGCCTATTTGTGATCTCTGTCTGTCAAATAAATAAAATCTTTAAAAAAAAAGCATATTAGATAACAAGTGGAGATGTTGAGTAGGCAGTAGGATCTAGGAGTCTGGAGTCCAGTGTAGAAATATAAAGAGCTATGAGTTTATGAAAGATGTGTAAAGCCACAATGTTAGGTTAAATCATCCAGGTAGTGGATGGAGAAAGGATGAAGGAGAGATAGGGGAGATGAGCAGTAAACCAAGAAGATGGGGAAAGGGTGGCCAGTGGAACAAATAAGGAGAGAATGGTATTCTTCAGTAAGAAAAGAAAGGAGGAGGGAGGGATGAAAATAATGGTCAAATAGTTCTTATATGTAGGTAAAGTGAGGCCCAAGAATTGATATTTCAAAGATTTTATTTATTTGACAGAGATCACAAGTAGGCAGAGAGGCAGGCAGAGAGAGAGAGGAGGAAGCAAGCTCCCCACGGAGCAGAGAGCCGGATGTGGGGCTTGGTCCCAGGGCCTTGGGATCATGACCTGAGCCAAAGGCAGAGGATTTAACCCACTGAGCCACCCAGGTGTCCCAGAGGACTGATATTTTGACCAAACAAATAGATCAAGAGTCAATTGGTGGCATTATGTGGGCAAAGTCTAAAGTCAATTTAAGAAAGGAAAGAATTGGAGAGAGGGAATACAGATAGACTTTTAAAGGAACTTTATAGTAAAGTTCTCCTATAGAGAAGTGGAATGGAAGAAAGACTCTTGAAGGACTGGAGAAGAGTAACCTTCTTTTAGGCTGATGGTAAAGATTCCATGGAGAAAAAATCTTAATGGTACAGTGGTGAAAGAGTTTTCTGGGTGGACATGGAATCTAGTGCCCAAGGTTGGGGGTGGCCTCTCATAGAAGCCTAAACACCTCATATGTAGCAAAAGGAGGGAAGGCAGGACTTGGGAGCATGGATGGGAAAGTACGATGGTGGGAGCTTAAGGAAGTTCTCTTATGGTTGCTTCTGTTTTTCTTTTAGTGAGTAGGGATTAAGATCAGCTGAGAGTGAAGACACAGGCATAGGGGCTGGGGATTTGAGAAATAAGATCAGAATAGATCTTCTATTGGGGAATAGAAGATCACACTTGACTATAGACTAGGGAGACATAACATGCTTGCCCTAACACCACCTTGAGGTTTATGGTAATGAATAGGTGAGATTTCTTCCATTGTTTTATGTTTGTATTCAGCATTTCCAACTGCATAGGTAGAAGTGCAGAGTAAGTGGAAAGCTAAATTTAACTGGGGTAAACTGGGGTTAAGATTTTGCCACGTGTGATGAAGATGGGCAATGGGATTGAGGAAGCATGTGAAAGAATGATTAAAAAAAAAAAACGGTAATAGGGAGGGCACATACTGCATGGAGCACTGGGTGTGGTGCAAAAACAATGAATACTGTTACACTGAAAATAAACAAACAAAACAACAAAAAAAATGACGTAATTGGTTATGGACTTAAAACGGTAAGAAAGAAGGTGAAATAAGGACATGAAGGAGGCCAGAGACAACAAAAGGGTAGTATGATCAGTGCCTTGTTGATCTTGGGGTCATCAGTGGTTTTTGGCAAGATATGAGAGGAAATAAGCTAGGGAGAGGGGAGGTGGTGGTCAGAGAGTTGGATGCTTCAAATTTAGATGATAGGTATGTTGCAGGTTTGGGGAAGGACAAGCCTGGAGGTATGACCCTCGGCATCAGTGGCTGAGATAGGAAGATGGACCATATCATAGGAGGGAAAGAGTTTCAGAAACTGAAAAGGAAGATTCATCGATGTGAATATCAAAACCTCATTGAGACACCACCTAACACTAGTTAGAACAGCCAAAATTAACAAGACAGTAAACAACATGTGTTGGAGAGGATGTGGAGAAAGGAGAACCCTCTTACACTGTTGGTGGGAATGCCAGATGATGCAGCCACTTTGGAAAACAGTGTGAAGATTCCTTAAGAAGTTAAATATAGAGCTACCCTATGGCCCTGCAATTGCATTCTGGTTATTTATTCAAAAGATACAGATGTAGTGAAAAGAAGGGCCATCTCTACCTCAATGTTCATAGCAGCAATGGCCACAGTTGCCAAACTGTGGAAAAGAACCAAGATGACCTTCATTGGACAAATGGATAAAGAAGATATGGTCCATATATACTATGTAGTATTAGGCCTCCATCAGAAAGGATGAATACCCAACTTTTGTATCAACATGGACAGGACTGGAAGAGATTATGCTGAGTGAAGTAAGTCAAGCAGAGAGAGTCAATTATCATATGGTTTCACTTATTTGTGGAGCATAAGGAATAACACAGAGGACATGAGGAGATGAAGAGGAGAAGGGAGTTGGGAGAAATTGGAGGGGGAGACGAACCATGAGAGACTGTGGACTGTGAGAAACAAACTGAGGGTTTCGGAGGGAAGAGGGGTGAGAGGTTGGGTGAGCCTGGTGGTGGGTATTATGGAGAGCATGTATTGCATGGAGCATTGGGTGTGGTGCTTAAACAATGAATTCTGAAACACTGAAAAGTAATTAAAAAAAATTTTTAAAAAGTTGCTAAGAATTTAAAGAATTCCCCAAGTCTAGATTAAAGATATTGAAAGCATTCATTTAAGACACACTATTATCTTCTTCAGCATGTACAAATCTTATGGTGCTCACTATGGCATTTCACTATGGACATATGAAATCAACATTAGCACATACCCTTATGAATGTTAGGTTGCTCTCCTCTGCATTTCCCTAAGCAATCTTTATGTTCCTCTAGCCTAGCAGTTAGATGGTAATCATTCTTTTACATATCCGTTTTTCTAACCCAACCGTAAGTGTTTTAAGGACAAGGATGATATTAGTTGTCATGGTAGCGTCAGGCTGTCATAGTGGCTCAATGGGTGTACAATAGGTATTTATAATATGTATTCTGACGTCTGACATGACTGAGTTCTAATCCCAATTGCCTCTTGTTAGCCACATACACATGGAAGAGACACTTAAGCCCATTTCTTCTGTAAAATGGGGGCAACAGTAACATCCTCTTATAGGGATGTGGTAAAGAGTCGATAAATGAAGCTTTACGTGTAAAGGGCTCAGCCGAGTCCTGGTGCACAGAATACGCTTTGTGAACTTTCATTACCGATGCATGAAGACAATAAAACTTCATGTTTGACTGGGTTATTTCCAGAGCGGCACACTTCCACATCCGCCAGCCTGAGCTACAGTCTTCCACAGAAAATGGGTATTGGCAGCAAGCAGTCTGACTGCCTGGTGTCCAGTGATCTGATAACATGCCCAGTGAGAAATGATGAAAGAATAATTCTGTTTTTTTTTTTTTGTTTGTTTGTTTGTTTGTTTGTTTTACAAGTAGAACAGACTTCATGATCTCTTGCAAAGATGTGCACCGCTCCATACATACAGCCCCGGAAATGCAGTGGCTCTGTTTCCATAGCTACTCAATGACCTGAGCGGTACTGAACGTCCTGCTTCTGTGTTGTCAGTGCTCGTTATTTTTTCACATATTGACTAAACTACAGTGCACACAGATGATAAACGCTCATATGTAAGCATAGAAACAACTGTTTTACAAAGGCACACTCAAAGAAACGTTCCTGTACCCTTTGATTTCAGGGAAACAAGGACAGACCCAGAGCAAGGTGAATGGGCTAAAATGCATGTTTTCTTATGCAGGGTAGCCTTTTTTCTGCTCCATCTTAAGCCCCCCATCCTTTTGATGGACCAGAAAGCTGTGCTGTGGATCAATTTCATCTTCTGTCCGTGTTCTGTACTTTCTCCCTAAGCTCAGATCTTGTGGCTCTGAGACACTGGGGACTGAAATAATGAGACTAGACTGCTCATTTTCTCTGTCTAGCAGATGGGAGCACCTGTCATGTGTGGGCAGACCGCCTCTCTAGAGGTTGGGCAGTGGTGGTATATTTGGGCCCTCTCACTTTCTAAATGCCACAAGGTTGCAATTAAGGGAGAGTCCAAACATCTTATGTCAAGCCGCAGAGCAACTGAAAAGTGTCTCTTCTTATCTCTGAAGTTAGAATTTTAGTAGATTTACCCTGAATTGGAAACTTGAATTCTAAGAAAGTTTTCATTCAGTGGGTGTAGAAGTCTTGGGGGGAAACAATATGGATGTTTTTTTATACTCTCTAGATCTCTTTAGATTTCTCCAGGTTCAAGACAACATCAACTAAGCATTCCGTTTTTTTTGTAGTCTCTGTGTTTATGGTATGTGAGAGCGGGATGTGGCAGGGAGGTGACTTTCAGGAGTCCATTCTTTTTTTTTTTTTAATATTTTATTTATTTGACAGAGAGAAATTACAACTAGGCAGAGAGGCAGGCAGAGAGAGAGGAGGAAGCAGGCTCTCCGCGGAGCAGAGAGCCCGATGTGGGGCTCGATCCCAGGATCCTGGGATCATGACCTGAGCTGAAGGCAGAGGCTTTAACCCACTGAGCCACCCAGGAGCCCCAGGAGTCCATTCCTTTAATGCAAGCATCAGATGGAATCTGAAGCATCTTTCTACCCCAGAGGTGATTCCATTGTCACCTGTTGCTTGCTTCTGCGTGTGTGCAGTTCTTCCAGGAGAAGGAAGCTATTCCTTTGTGCACATCTCTAGGCAGAAACACATCTGAAGGGTGAGTCAGAAGACCTAGATTTTAGCCACAGAACAGTTACCCAATGAGTGGGTGACTTTGAGAAAATTACATTACCTCCTCAAGCCTCAATTCCTTCTTAGCAGCATTAGCAAATTAGCAGCTTTACAGTAGAAGCAATACAGCAGAGTGGTTATACTTTTTGGCCAGGAGTCCGATAATCTGGTTCAAATCTTGTATTCAAAACTTAAGAACCACGTGACTTTGATTCTTAATTTTCTCACCTGTAAAATGGGGATAATAGTTGTATCTAGTTTTTAAGGATTGAGGCCTTCCATTGTGCAGCCCTCCCATGAGTCAATCAACGGGCCATGATCTTTAGGTAGGTTTATTCAGCTAATTTTAAATGTACCCAACATCAATATTATAAAGCCCTTAGACACTGGCATGTAGCATTAAGTTGTTACTTGTTATACCTCTAAGGTGACTTCCACCTTAAAATTATCTTTTTTTAAACATCCCTTTCTTCTTTAGTCCCCACTCCCTTTATCTAATGGGTAGAGTCCAAGATGCTGCTAGACTTTGTATAATGCACAGGACACACCTTTTCCCCATCGACAAAGATTTACCCTGCCCTTGAGGGTTGCTGGAGCGGGAAGGAGTTTAAAGGCTGCTTTGAGGATCTCTTGGAGATGCGTTTTCTTTGTCTTTGCCAAATATGTATGTATCGACAGTGGTGATGCTTCTGGCTCTTTGTGAATGGAGATGGAGTAATACCTATTTTATGCCCTTAACTTTCCAGTGGGAAAGCTCAAAATGTCTAGAAGAATCAGCAAAAATCTACTCTGGCCCTCCTCAGATAAGACTCTAGGCTGTATCCACTTGTGCTCTCTTGCCCTTATCTCTATGGATTGTTGCCTCCTTGTTCCCCACTTGGGAGATGGCTCCTCTATCGCACATCCCCTCATCTTTCACACCCATTAAATTCCTACTCATCCTTGAAGGAGGGAAGGACTTACGAGTGATATTTTTTTTTCCATGATGGTTTTCTAAATCCTCCAAGAGTTTTCCTTTGTCCCTCTGACTCCCGGAGCCCAGTGATTTACTTCTCATGAGCCATCTCCTATCCTGCCCGGTATTACAAGTGTTGCAGTTCCTGCTAGTCATATGTCTCTTAAATGTTAAGTCCCTCAAAGACAGGAATTGCTTCTAATTTTTTGAATCATATAGAATTTAGCACACTGTGTTGTACACAGCAAGGGCTCAGCCAATAGTTGTTGAATTACAGTATCGTCCTCATGACTAAGTTCCACTCCCACTGGTCACTGCAGGTGCCCATGACATCCCCCAGCCTGCACAGGATTCCTGTTTTAATGTTTCCAGTTAGTATTCTCACAACCTCCACACTTATCCCTCCTTCCCTCCTCTCTTCAGTGGCGTGCAAGCTATTTTAGGCATGCAGCACAAAGCAGCAGCTACTATTTATAAAGTAGGAAGTGGTCTGTAGTCCCCTGTGGGTCAGGTGTCCATCCATCTTCATTTATATTTGAAAGAGGTGTTTCCTACAAGCTCTTGGGATTTCCTTTTTTTCCTATCATACCACCTACCCTACTCACTACTGCAGTCATTGAGGATTTTAATTTTATTTTTGCCTTGGCTCTAATTTTCCATTTGATTTGGATTTCTTCCCAGTTCCTTCTCTCTTCTCATAAAAAAGCAGAGGCAAGAGAGAGAAAAACCCCACTAAGCTACAGAAATGTCTTTTTATGAATTGGATCTCAAGATGAGAACTTCATTACTGAAGGAAAAATGAACCTCTGCTCCTGTGATGTGGTAATGGAAATATGGTATTTTATAAAGTCTTAAGCATTTCTTTTTTTATCGCGGTAATATATAAACCATCTAATGTTCTAATCTCTTGCATTGATGACTGGAAGACATGGTAATAGTAGCTTTATTTTTAGCACTGACGAATTGAATTAAATTTGGTTCCGTTCATAAGTATGCAGCGTTCACACACGTGTGCTGGAATTGTGATTCAGACATACGCACTGGAGCAATACTATGGGTCGCCCAGATTTATAACTTCAGGACCTTGTGAGTAGTAGGATTCACTATTTCAGGTCTTAAAGAACTTCTGAACCCAGGTGCCTGACAATTCTCCTTCCCCACCCCCATCTAACCTTTCTTCTGCCAGGGTTATAATTTTAAAGGTAATCACATGTCTTTTTTCCTTAAAAACATGTGTCAGTTCCCCACCACTACAGTATCGGGTCCAGAACTCCTTAGTGTGGCAGAAAGGGTCTTATACTCCACTCCTATATATCTCTTTACCTTCTCTCCCACTCCTGTATTCAATACACATTTATTCTAGCCAAGGCAGCTGCTGTCCTTTCTTTGAAGACACTGTGGACCCTTCTGTGCCTTTGACCTTCTCAACAACAGCTTTCCATTTCCTGGAAGGCCCTGCTTGTCCCCACACTCCCATCTCTTGATATGCCATTATTCTTCCTTCTATGAGGTGATAAGTGTGAAAAGGACTGGCAGAAGGCTGAGTCCGAGCAAGGGCTTAGTAAGTAAATGTTCAGTGAATGAATAGACAACAGAGTCGGTAACTTCAAAGGAAGATCTGTGTCTTATGAATGGGTTATGTTCTGGATATTTAGAAGTCAGTTTAAGTCTGCATGACTGATTCATGTATAATATTGTCTTTATATGAAAATACACATCCCTTCCTTCCTTAAAAGCTCTCAGTGGCAAAAGAGGACCTTCTTTCTTAATAATTTTCACAGTAATTATTGCCCTGGAGGCTCCTGCTCTATCAACTGGGCGGAGCAGCAATCCTAGGGGAGCAGGAAAGGAATGGAAGTTTGGCAGGAAGGTTGATACTCTGGAATGGGGTCTTGGGGGCCCAAGACCTGGGATAGTAGAGGTTCTGATAGAGGTTTATATTAATTTGCTATAGCTGTCATAACAAAGTACCACAGACTGGATGGCTTAAACAACAGAAATTCATTTTCTCTGTTTTTGAGGATAGAAGTCAGAAATCAAGATGCCAGCAGGGTTCATTTCTTCTGAGGCTTCTCTCCTTGGCTTGTATATGGCTGTCTTCTCCCTGTGTCTTCACATGGTCTTCCCTCTGTGTGTATTGGTGTGTTAATTTCCTCTTATTATAAGTGTACCTAGCAACTTGAATTAAGGCCCACCCTAATGACCTATTTTAACTTAATTACCTCATTAATTATCCTGTCTCCAAATTCCATCACATTCTGAAGTACTAGAGGTTAGAACTTCAGCCTATGAATTTTGGGGAGGATGTCATTCAGCCCATGAGAGGATGGTAATGGGGTCATCAGTGACTCCTCAAAGGACCTCTTACAGGGCAGGGATGATGCCCTGCCTTGGCATTTTCACGCTGCCGTCATTGTTGTGGTGGGCATTCAGTACAGGTTTTGGAGCTGAGTTCTGGCTTCCACTTAGAGTGAAATAAGATTCCATTTATATCCCTCCAATACATACATGAGCTTTTTTTTTTTAATATTTTATTTATTTGACAGAGAGAAATCACAACTAGGCAGAGAGGCAGGCAGAGAGAGAGGAGGAAGCAGGCTCCCCGCGGAGCGGAGAGCCCGATGCCGGGCTCGATCCCAGGACCCTGGGAACATGACCTGAGCCAAAGGCAGAGGCTTTAACCCTCTGAGCCACCCAGGTGCCCCCATACATGAACTTTTTCTCTCAACCTCTTCTTCATGTATGAATTTTATCAACATTTACTGAACTTCTCATTTTTTTTTTAACTTCTCATTTAAATCATCATTGAAAATACCGTTATCCAAGATCAAGGGGCATCTGGGTGATTTAGTTTGCTAAGTGTCTGCAATTGGCTCAGGCCATGACCCCAGGGTTCTGAGATAGAGCTCTGCATCAGGCTCCTAGCTCAGTGGAGAGCCTGCTTCTCCTTCTCCCTCTGCTTCTCCCTCTGCTTGTGTGTTCTCTCTATCAAATAAATAAGTAAAAATCTTAAAAACAAAACATGATCAAGGATTGCGACCTTCCCATGTGCAGCCTTCCTGTGACTTGAACAGTGAACCATGATTTTCAGATAGGTTTCTTTAGCTAATTTAAAGTCCACCTAACTAGATTGCCACATTTCTCCACAGAGATATTTAGTTTACATGTTTATTTCACTAAGGAGCTTTGTGAAATTTTTATTGATGGTTTTTACCACCTGATTCTTAAAATTTAAAAAAAAGACTCAAGGTGGCTCTTAAAATGTATGTCTCGAGCTTCATCTTCACTTCTGCCCTCCATGACCTTGTTGCAGATGCCAGTAATGTTGATCTGATCTGTGTGACTTGTTCTCAGTGAACCATACTGGTGCCTAGTAATTACTGTTCTCTCGTGTCCGCAAATCATGTTTTTAAGTAACCTTTCTGGAACACTGACCCCTACTTCTCTGGTCTGCAGTTTCCTAAAGACACATGAATATTTACATTGAATAGAGGAAGGAGGACTAAAGTGTAGAGATCTACACAGCTGCTCCATGGGCCATTAGGATTAGCTGGAGTCATACTTGAAAGGCTTAATGGGAAATACTGTCCTAGGACAACCATTCTATAATACTTGTACTGATGGAAAGATGTGAAGAAAAGCTCAGATCCGAGACAGATGACTTGTGTGCTCTCCATCTCTCCATTATTCTCTTGACATTAGATTATATATTTACTTATACATTGATGTATGGTCTCACTCTAGGAGACAAACTCCCTGAGGGCAAGAACTTTACATTTTGTTTGATGTTCTGTTGCTAACAATTAGATATATTTCTGATATTAAGCAAGTCACTTAGATACTCTGAAGCTAAAATTGCTCCTATGTCTAATAAAAATACCAATATTCTACCTAACCTCAAGGTCATTGAGAACATCTTAATGAGATGTAAAGGCAATTTATAGACTATAAAGTAGCTTGTAAAGATAAGCAGCTATAAGGCATGTGGTTTTGAATGACAAACAAGATAAGGAGATATTACATAATAAAGAGCTTTACTGTCACATAAGGAGTTTAGACTTGATGAAGTACAAATCAAACTTTTATTTTAAGATTTAAAGGAATCTGTTCATTTGCTGGGTTGCCAACTCACAATTCAGTTTAAAAAAAAAAAAGTGTTGAATTCGATTAGAAAAATCGAAAATAAAACCGCTATAGCTATATTTGAAGGCATAAGTTGTTGACTTTGTGGGTGACACATGAACCTCACTTCCCTTGTTAAAAATTTCCTTTCAAAGGTATGCTTTTCCTCTTAGATGAATCCTTCTTACAAGAAATGCCCTTTGGCAAAACCTGAAAGGTAGCTGAGAATTCCTTGAAGGAATTTGTTTAAATAATCACTCGAGAAGATCCCTCTTAAACTTCTCTGCAAGCAAACAAATGCCACAAAGCAGAATGAATTTAATACCTTTTGGGAGTCCATTAATTTACTTTCAGTGGCATTAAGTAATGAACACTGTTATAGCAAGGTCACAGTTCCATTTTATATCAAATAGCTATCCTTTCTCATATATGATACATGAAGCACATTTCTTGCTCAGGGAAAAATGTTTTATTAAAATCATTTCCTTTGTTCTTTTGTATAGACTGTTCTTTGTAACAATAAAGATTGTCTGCATGACATATCTCTTTAGGACAGCCATTGTATAATTATACTAATAGAGCTTAATCTAATGCTACATTAATTTTCTTCCATTATTTTCTTCAAGAAGGAAGCCACTATTGTTTACATGACAATGCAATTTCTTTTTGTTTTCTTAATTGTGGGAGATTTATATTAGGGGCAGTAGAGGAAAAATATCCCAGGGTATGGCATGGCCTTTCTCAATCCTCTGGGTACAAAGGATCCCTGAGAGTTGAGCAAATAGACCAATCTTTATATCTTACCTCCCTGCCCCCACTACCCATTATTCTATTATTCAGCCATTTTTTTTTTAAGATTTTATTTATTTATTTGACAGAGACACAGAGAGAGAGGGAGAAGCCAAGCAGGGAGCCCCACTCAGGGCTTGACGCAGGGCTCAATCCCAGGACCCTGGGATCATGCCCTGAGCCCCTGAGCCGAAGGCAGAGGCTTAAAGACTGAGCCACCCAGGCACCCCTATTCAGCCATTCTTTCTTTTTTTTTGTTTATTTTCAGCACAACAGTATTCATTGTTTTTGTACCACACCCAGTGCTCCATGCAATACGTGCCCTTTCTATTACCCACCACCTGCTTCCCCAACCTCCCACCTCCCGCCCCTTCAAAACCCTCAGGTTGTTTTTCAGAGTCCATAGTCTCTCATGGTTCATCTCCCCCTCCAATTTCCCTCAACTCCCTTCTCCTCTCCATCTCCCCATGTCCTCCATGTTTTTTGTTATGCTCCACAAATAAGTGAAACCATATGATACTTGACTCTCTCTGCTTGACTTATTTCGCTCAGCATAATCTCTTCCAGTCCTGTCCATGTTGCTACAAAAGTTGGGTATTCATCCTTTCTGATGGAGGCATAATACTAATATTATGTGTACATAATACATAATATGTGTACCACATATACACGATGGAGTATTATGCCGTTCTTGATGAAAGGGGAAAACATCCTGTAGGAAATGGGAGTGTATCGCCAGGTGGTTTCACTTTGGAACCATCTGTCTATCATTTGGACTTGGATTTTTACAGCATTTCACCCAGACTAGTGCAAAAGCCTCTCAATTGGTCTCCCTACCTGTCTGTTCTTCTAATCCACCTTTCCTCTGTGGCCCGAGAGATCTTCCTAAAATGTCAGTTGGATCATGTTATCTATTCTCTAATAGATCATGTTATCTATTAAGAGCAATTAACCCTCACAAAAGTTCCCTGGCTCCTTAGTATGGTATATAAAGCTCTCCATACCCATCTCCAGAGTGGCTTTCCAATGTTGACCCTCTTCCCCCATCACTAGCATTCCCAGATGCCCATAGTGAAAATGCTCTTCCACTTTGAAAGTCCTGTATGATACAAAGTGAGGTGCAGTGTTATCTTTTTTATGTATTGAAGGGACTTTAGGTATCAACTAGGTCCCTAGAGAGCAATTATGTAAAGTCCAGTATTATAATATGAATGACTTTAAAAATGAAAAATAATGTCTTTAATTTGTATTCTGTTAACCTTCTAACGAGGTCCATGGTAGCTCTAAGTCAAAAAGGAATCATTTGGAGATGAGATTAGCAGTGTCCTCACTGTATCAGGAGGTGGCAGATTAAGAATTAAAAGAGAAACTGACACCACCTAGAAAATACTAAGGGAGTTTTCTTGAAGGCAAGTGTGGTGGAGTAGTTAAGACCTGAATGGAACCTGAATTCACGATGTCTTAGTGTACACCTGGAACACTCACTTATGTACTGGGTAAGATAGCTTATCGCTGATGACTCTCAAGGAATCTCGCCTCTTATATGTAAATCCTTGAGTTCTCTCCCACATTCACCCTAGATTTGGGACATTAGTAATGTGACACAAACAATTTTGATGAGTACATCTTCATTGGGGCTTTCCCTTTGTTGCTTCTCACTGAGAACACTTTTGCCACTAAGCGAAGACATCTGGGCTAGCCTCCTTGAAGGTGAGCGAACACACAGAGATTGCTGCTATCCCAACCCCTCTAGGTATACAAGTGAGCTCAATCAGCACCACATGGAGCAGAGATGAACCATCCCAGCTAAAAAGCCTAAATTGCTGACCAAAAAAATTGGCAACAAATAAATGATTGCTTTTTAAATCATTGTTTTGGGGTGGCATACATAGCAGTAGCTACTGATACACTGGAAAGTCAAGTTACGTAACTTCTCTTAGACCCATTTTGTCATTTCTAAATGGGGTAATTTTAGTAATTTAGGGTTCTTGTGTGGATCAGATGAGAGGATCCAGTCAGAGATCTTAGCATAATAAGTGATTAATAAATATTAGTTATTATGACTATATTATGTATCAGTAACTATTACAGCAATTAAACTATTGAAATTTTATTTCACTAAAGTTTGGAGTGAAATACAATGTTTTCATATTTCTTATTTGATACAATTTCTGAGATATGACCTACTTTTCATATGTGAACAAATAGAAAATAAATGACACACATGACAAGCAAGTGCTTTCCAAGTTTGGCCTCTCTTCATTATGTAATAAATGATAAATCTCTGGTTTCACTTTTTGAGTAAAATGCCACAGAAAAGGTATAAGACTTTATAATATACATTTTGTATATGGTCGTCATCCTTGGGTTTCTTTTATAGCCCTCCATAATCTACCTCAGTGTTTATTTCATTTTTTATCTTGTATTTTATGTGTTTCTGAGTTACCTCAAATTCTTTTTAAAAGTTTTGAAGAAGGGGCACCTGGATGGCACCATCAGTTGAGTGTCGAACTCTTGGTTTCTGCTCAGGGTTGTGGAACTAAGCCCTGCCTGGGCTCCATATTCAGTGCAGAGTCTGCTTAAGTTTCTTTCTCCCTCTGTCCCTCCCTGCTCGCTCGCTTGCTCTCTCTCTCTCTCTCTCTCTCTGTCTGTCTCTCAAAAAAAGTAAATCCTTAAAGAAATTTTGAAGAGGAAATTAAAGAATATAAAAATACTATCTGAGGGGGTGCCTGGATGGCTCAGTGGGTTAAAGCCTCTGCCTTCAGCTCAGGTCATGATCCCAGGGTCCTGGGATAGAGCCCCGCATTGGGCTCTGCTCAGCAGGGAGCCTGCTTCCCTTCCTCTCTCTCTGGCTGCCTTTCTGCCTACCTGTGATCTCTGTCTGTCAAATAAATAAATAAAATCTTTAAAAAAATACTATCTGAGTATCTGAGTAATGATATAGTCCTTTGAAGAATTTATAACATTAGATAAATTTGAGTAAAGGGTGGTAGGTGAAAGAAATAGTTTAGCAAAAGGTATTCTATTTTTAGGACTATCTAGGAGAGTAGAAATTTATTTCTATGACTATGCAGTACTTTTAATCCTTTAGAGTAAAAACCTATGCTTATCATGATGAAAAAATATTCAAATTCAGAGTTAATGCCTCTGAAGTATTCTGTGTTGCTTTGTTCATACCATTTCTGAGATGAATATCAACAATAGATTTTTTAAAATTTCTGGCTAAATCTAGTGCTATCTGTTATCATCTTGGTTTATATATCTGAACTTCTGTTTCCTCATCTGCAACATAGGATGATAGTAGCCATCTTGCCATGTTGTAAAGATTATTGATGTGTTTTATGCCTGGAACAGGGCTTGGATTATTAGATGTGTTCACTGAATTGAAGATACAGAGAGCAGAGTTTCTCACACTTTAATGCCTGCATGAATCACTTGGGGATCATCTGAAAAGTCAGATTTTGAGTCAGCATATTTGGAGTGAGATCTGAAGTTCTGCTTTTCAGCAAGCTCCCTGATGATCCTGGTGCTTACCGTCCATGACCTTACTTTGAGTAGCAAACATAGAAAGCAGAAGGTAGTACATTATGGCCCACAGACCAAATCCAGCAGTTGCCTGTTTTTTTTTTTTTTTTTTTAAAGATTTTATTTATTTATTTGACAGATAGAGATCACAAGTAGGGAGAGAGGCAGGCAGAGAGAGAGAGAGAGGAGGAAGCAGGCTCCCTGCCAAGCAGAGAGCCCAATGCGGGGCTCGATCCCAGGACCCTGGGATCATGACCTGAGCGAAAGGCAGAGGCTTTAACCCACTGAGCCACCCAGGCGCCCCAGCAGTTGCCTGTTTTTATAAATCAAGTTTTACTGGAACACAGCCATGTTCATTTGTCCATGTACTGTTGATGTCTGCTTGTACACTATGGTAGCAAATTTGAGTGGTTGCAGCAGAGGCTGTATGGCCCCCTAAGCCTAAAATATTTAGTATCTTGCTCTTTATAGAAAAAGACTGTCAATCCTTAACACAGAATACTGTAAGTTCATAACACCTTGAGGGCGCAGTGTAATGCTGTTGAGGGAGATGGAAGGATGTGTCTGAGGAACTGGGTTATTACAATGGGTCTCATGGGGTCCTCATATGCTGGGAATAGGTGGGACTTGATCTGTGAGTGTCAGGCACCGTGTATAAGAAGCAACAGGGCTGGATGACAAATGAGCAAGATTTGGAGTCCTGGTGCTGCCAGTTACTATCTTTGTGACCTTGAGCAAGTCATTTTAACCTCTCTTTGCCTTGGTTTGCTCAACTGTAAAATGAGATTCATTAAACCAATTCATGTGTCCTATTATATATAAAAGGCATTTAACATTTAACCTGCTTTACAGTATTAATAACTTTATTATGGTCTATGTGTCCTCCTAAATTCTTATGTTGAAACCTAACCCCTAAGTGATCATATTAGGAAGATGGGGCCTTTGGGAGATGATTAGGAATTAGTGCCCTTATAAATGAGGCTCCAGAATGCTCCCTAGCCACTTCTACCATATTGAGAACTCAAAAAGAAGTCTGAACACTGGAAAAGTGTCCTCATCTGACCATGCTATGGCACCTTGAGCTTAGACTTCCAGTTTCTAGAACTGTGAGAAATAACTTTCTATTGTTGATAAGCTACCCAATCTGTGGTATTTTTAATAGCAGCATGAACAGACTAAGACACATTGTCCAAATAGCACTGGCCAGGAAGAGAGTCTTATCAGGTGTGAGAGACTGGCTGCCAGAATTTCAAAGCTTTTGTGATGCTCGGAGTAAAGTTGGTAGCTGTTTCTGGGTTCTACACAGTCTTCTTTGGGAAACGGCCCTGGTGAAAGCTTGATCCCAGATATTTGGGCTGGGTTTCATGTTAGTGCTCCAGTCCTGGTGATAATAGTTTAGAACCTAAGATCGAAGTCTTATCACAAGGACTGGGAAACAATGGTGATTTTATTGAGTACTTAACATTGTCAGTTGGTGTTTTTTACTCCCAGTTTTATTGAAAAATAAATGACATACGTTGCTGTATAAGTTTAAGACATATGGCTCTAAGGTTTGATCAACATATTGTGAAATAATTACCACAATAGGGTTTATGTCATTCAGGGTGTCTGCTGGTAATGTCTTTGGGCAGGTGGATGTGCTATTTAGGCAAAGGAACTGTTCGAGCTCTAAGGATAAGGATGGGGCTTGGGGGCGAAGAGCAGTTGGACAGGACTGTTCACTTGGCTCCCTATACAAGTGAGGCTATAGCTGCCACAGTTGCCTGTATTCTCTGGTAGGTCTTTCTAGATGGTTGGGACTGGGTATTCTATTTAGTAGTAGATGGGGCTATAAATTGGCCTCCTACCCTAGCAGGCTGAAACCCAAGGCCTACACGACTTCTTGTCTGGGAGCCCAAACGAGTCTAGAGTGTGTACTAAATGTCCTGGTCAGGTGAGGGAATTGGTTTTGCTCTGTAGATGGGGGAACCATGAAGCTCTCTGTTCAAGTGCCACTTTAAACAAAGCTATTGGATGGGTTATGCGATTTCTCATGTGTTCCAGTTAGGTGCCCTAAAAGCTATATTCAGCAACGAGCAGGCCTATGAATTAGGTTCTCTGCCTGGCCACAGTGGGAGAAGTAGCTCTAAAGCCAGTAAAAGCTCTTTGTTGTCTTAACTCTAGTTCCTATACCCCAAGGTCCCTGGCCGGAGAGTGTCACTGGCTATGCTCTGCCAACTACCGGCTCTGCTGCCCGTCTCTAGGGTTGAGCACTGCTGGGTTCCAAAACTTCCAGGAGTTGTCACCAGCCCTTCTGGTCAGATGGGGCCAGAAGGTACTAACCACAGCAGGTGGGGCTCTGCCTTAGCTCCCAGGCCTGGGCAGGAAGGGGAGGGGCCATTCCAGACTACTCTCAATTTCCCAAACTTGCTCTCCAAATGTGGGGGAAAGCAGGGAGGAGATACCCTCAGCCTTGGCTATGAATTAGTCCCTCTGCTTATGCCTGACACTGGAATCCTCCACACCCATAACTGGGTTTGCTCTGGGGTGATCAGCTCTGCCCACCTATTTACGGCTTCAGTGTTACTGGGTCACACAGCTTCCAGGAGTTGTTGCCAGTTCTCCTTGTCAGATGGGGCTGGAAAATACTCTCTACAGCAGGTGAGGCTGTGGCTCTACTCCTTGCCTGGGCATGGGCAAACTGGGTCTAGGGTCAGCCAAACTCCCCATTTGAAGATCTGAATTAGGTAGTTCTGTACCTGGTAGGTTCCCCAGTCAGCACGTCCCCAGCTTGGTTCTTCAAATGGGCACAGCTGCTGGCTGGGATCACTATTTGGGCTCTGCTGGTTTGTATGTGGTCTGCCAAGATCCCTGTACTAGTTGTGGCAAGCTCTTCCCATTGCCCTCAGAGTCCGATTCCCAGTAGTTGGATCTTGCAGATTCCTCTGCAAATCCTAGTTGTGCATGATCAAAATAGAGGTTCCCACAAAAAGACCCCAATGCTTGGGAACTGTTAGTCTCCCTGGGTTCTCTTTTTCTCACTAGAAGACCTGGAGGCTCAAGGGAAACCACTCTCTGGGTGTCATGCTGGCCTGGAGGAGGACCATGTGGTCAACGTGTAGCTGCTTCTCTTACTCTTCTAATGCAAGTTTTCTTGGTCTTTGTGATGTGTGTTTGTGTGTGTCGGGGTGGGGGGGGGCTTGTTTCAGCCTCACCCTCATGTTCTGGGATTCTCAGAGGTGTCTTGTTCTTGAATAGTTGTTAGTTGTTCTTGTGAGGGGGAGGGAAGTCAGGAATGACCTATTTTGCCATCTTGGTGCTGTCACTACATTATTTAATCTTTTCTACAAACTCTGCAAAGAAAGAAAGACTCTTTCTTTCCTAAGAAAGTAGAAAACTGAAGTAATTAAGTAATTAATCTGAGGTCAACCACGTAGTAAGTGGCAGAGCTGCATTAAGACCCAGACTGTCTGATTCAGTATCTCTGCTCTGTCTACTTGGCCATGAAGCTTCCATACTGTAAGCTAGAGGGGGAGGTTGCTGCGTGGTAAAGAGATTAGTGCTCAGGGGCTCACACTGGACCTGTCGGAATTCTAGTTAATTGTGGGAACATCAGTTTCAGGCTTCATTCCCTGCTCAGAAGGGGTCTGCTAAAAGCACAGCCAACCTGACTAATAAGGTGGGAAATTGTGTGATGCTTAGAGGGCAGGATGCATAATAATAACAGTAAGGACAATGATCCTAGCAACAGCTCCATTTATAAAGTACTATGGTAGGTCATGTGCTACATACAACGTATGTCTCATTTAATTACAGTAAGTCGCTATGAATTAGGAATTACTCATTTAAGAGAAGTTGAGAAGCTTGTTCACAAAGCCTGTGTGGTTTCCATTATGGATCTGAGTGGACAGATAAACTGAGCCATGGAACATAGGGACGGGACTGACCAACTCTGGGGCCACATTTGGTTCTGATATTAGGAAATGGGGTAAGATTAGGCAAGTCAGGTATCCCTCTAAGTCTCATTTCTTTATATAAACAGAGGGAATTTCACCAAATAATATTTTGTGGGTATCTGAGCACTAACATTTTAAGGTTCTATGAAATTTACAATAAACTTGACTAATATCATTTGGAGATATTCGAACTTTTAAGAATTAGAGTTTTCAGGAACATGTTTAGAGTTTCAACTTTCAGAGTTCATAACATTTATTTAAAAATTAAAGGTGAGGGACCCATGTCTAAATGTGGGTTTGTTCTTCGCAGATGTTTTGTCTGGCTGGCAACTGAGGATTTAGAACATTCTGCCTTGAAATCAAATTGCATAATATTATGCTTCTGTGATTTTTCACCTGGCAGTTGTCACATCAGATCTGGCCTCCATTCTGGAAACATGCACAGAATTCCAGAGTGAGTGCTTCACACATGAATGGACTTTGCTATTTGAAATGTTAAAACATCCTTCGTCCATTGCTTTGAGAAACTCCCTTAGCAGGAGGGGCTGGAAGGAAATGTGTGTCTTTGAATGCCCCTTCACTTCACTTCACTATGGGATTTCTGTGGAGGCCCAAGCTCAGGCATTTGCCTAAAGAAGTGATTTGGTGTTCATGTAGTCTGGTGGGGTGGGAGCTGTCTGCCTAGCATGTGATTCCCGTTTATTCGGTAGTATGCATGCCTGGCTGATTTAGTGAGGATATCCTAATTCAGGAAGATAACATTCTGGATGTATGGTAAGCTTCAGTGTAGTTGTCTGAGAGGTCCTTTAAGTTTATTGTTTTGGGCATCATTACAGAGTTATTCTCTTTAATAACTCTGTATTAGTTGATACTAATCTCTCTGCAGGAGAGGGGTGGTGAAGTAACAAAAGGAGAAGAAATGGCTTTCTGGGCTCTCTGCAGGAGGGGGTGGTGAAGTAACAAAAGGAGAAGAAATGGCTTTCTGGGCTTTTTCTCCCCATTGGTTGGCATGCATTCCATCTAGACTGGGTGGCAACGAACCACATCAAGTAGTCAGTGAAGAGGTTCAGCTTTTCAACTACTGCTAGAGAATGTGACACAGATGTTCAAAACAAAGAGAGAACAATGAAAGAAAAGGATCAGCATGGAGGCTAGAAAAGTGTCTTGGAGTATTTGGTAAGGTGGGTTTTCTAGATGGGTGCCTGAGGAAAGGAGAGAAGGCTATAAAGAAGGTAACTTTATCCTGATTCAATCATGTAGGTCTGTTTGACACTCATGAATGGATGTCTTGACTTACATTTCTCAATGATGAGCAGCCTAGTGCTTACTGGACCACCCACTGTAGTATGAGGAAAACTTGTTTTTTAAAGCACATACTTGGGAGGTTTGAGAAATGGGCTAGGAAAATGGCATCTCTTTGACAATATTTTAAGTTTTGGGGCCATGGTGGCTGTCTCTCCTTTTATGCTCTTGTTTGTCTTCCTCTTTTGTTTTCCTTAGTTCTCTTTCCTGGACTTTTTCCATGCATGCTGGGGTTCTAGAGTGCCAGTTGCAAGATGGAAATAATGATAAAAAGGGGCTGGCCCAAGGTCAAGAACCTGGGAGAGTGTGGAGCAAAACATTAATTATGGAACCCCAAGTCTTGCTGATGACAGACCACAGTCCTGGCAGCAGAATTCAGTCATCGATGGGAAGCTTGCTAGGTGTTACCTCATTTTTAAATGAACTTCTGTGAGGTAGGGGTAACTATCCCCATTTCACAGGTAAAAACCCAAGGCTTAGAGAGATGACATGGCTTGATCAAAGTCACATGGAGCAGTAGGAGTGGTGTTTGTTTCCACGTTGTTCTGCCTTCAAAGTCTAAGCCCTAGGCTGAAAGTGAGAGGCTGGAATCAAAGCTGGAATGACTGAGAACCTGCCTCTAAAGACAAACCCTTATATTCTACATACATGCCGAGCAATTAGGTGTGGACTCCATGAGCCCATACAAATGGAGTCAGAGTCCCATCCTCCGTGGTAGGGGTTGCTTTGGGGACAACATAGCAGGAGGGAAAGTGTACGGGCTCTGGAATCAGTAAATGCATCCTCCATACCCTGGCTCTGTGGTCTTGGGCAGATTGCTTCCACCCTGTGAGCCTTATGTTTTGCATTTTGCAGGGATGTAGTGATAACCGAGACACGGAGTATAGTTAGCAAGCAGAGGGCCAGCACACGGTAGGTGTGAAACCTCACAGGCCCACTTTACATTTGGGTTTCACCAAGTACCTTATTTTTCCCCCGCTTCAGCAGAGTCTGCCGCTTGTCTCCTTCACTCCAAGGAAGGCACGTGTTAATTGTTTTGATAGATGCTATTTAAACTTCACACATGAGACTTAGAATATGGGCTGAGTCGAGTTCAGTGTTCCTTGAGATGGTTGCAAGAACACCCTGTCACCTGTTCTATTAGACCGATTAACACGTTCCTGACATATGCTATAATGCCATTATTCAAGATGAATTCTCAGGTGATAATCTCCCCTTTATAAGAATATCAGTTCAATTCAGCATTCAACAGCATTAATGCTTATTAACCTACTAAAGAGAAGAACTTGAGTGTTCCTAGAGAATCATTCCTGGGAGCTCCTGGCCTTTATTCCTGCTGGAGTTTAGTTGTCAGAAATAGAGTTCCATTTGCATTTAGTAGACTGTGAAGATCTCTCAGAAGAAATTAAACACAGATCCCCGATTTATATTAATGTAACAAAATTGAGGTCTTAGCTGGTAAACGCTAGATCATGTTTATACGTAAGCCTGCTTTTATCATGTTTGCATGTCTGGATAGGAGAGCATTGCTGCCCTTCTCCAAAAGCTAACTACATGCCTTTTATGGACCTCCTTTATTGAGAATGTACCAGTCCCCCTTGGTTTCATTACCATTCCATCTCCTGTTAAAGGGGCTGACAGCTGCTGGGATGCAGACAGACCTCCTGTTTTCCCTGGGGAGGAAAGTGAATTCTGATGGCAGGTTGTGAAATTCACAAAGTCTGGGGAGCTCTCATGCTTTACAGAAATAACTTTGCCATGTGGGGCTTTGGGGAAAGCCTCAGAGGACCATGGCAGCTGCTTTGGAAGTGTGGCTCCTAGGCCTGAGGGCCTGGAGGGGTGTTCTTGCCTGGTACCCCTGGAGGACCCTCCTCACCTCTCTGGAAACCCCATTCCTCAGATCAGTAAGCAACGGTATCGTCCTTGATTCCGTGGGGCTGTCTCACTCTCTGCATTTTCACTCTGTCTTTTTTTGTGTTTTTCTGAGAATACTCTATAGAAAAGGCTGAAAAAAAGCTCCAGGGGAAATCAACAAGGTTGGGACTTTATTGCCCTGGTTAGGTGTTTGGTTCTTTCACAGTTACTCTAAAAAGCTTTCCCTTTTCAATTTCTCAGCACTCCGTCTAGACTAGGGCTGTGATATATTCTTCCCCATTCCACTTCCTACATCGTGTGGATGAAACCCAGAGATCATTCTGCACCAGATCTTTGTCACTTAATTTCTCATCTGCGGTCTGAAGCTGCCTTATAACCACTTTCAGTCTGGGTTTGGGTATCGTCGTCTTTACACGGTGCTGTCCCGTTTATGGGAGAATTAAAATTAATATTCGAGCATCCATTCTTAGTTTGTCCAAGATTTTCTCTTCCATGGAAGGGGGTAAATATAATACAGATTACTAAAACCCCTACACCAAGACCTAACAATTTACTGAACATTATGTTAAGCACATGATAGACTTTACCTCAGAGAGCAGTCATAAGAATGAAACAGAGACCATTATGCTCCCCGCGTTGCAAGTGAGAAAACTGAGGTTTAGAGAACCTGAGTGAGATTATGTAGCAAAGAAGTGGCAGAGCCAAACACTGAACCTGGCAGGTTGAATACAGAGCTACTCTTCCAACAAGGATGCCACAACATCTTTCAATCAGTACAGTAATAAAGCCCCACTTTGCATTGAAGCAGGTTGCCTCTGTGATCTTTCTCACCAGACTCTCAAAATTGTTAAAGCAACACTGAAAGCAAACAAATGCTTTTGGTCTGCAGTTTAAAGTCCTATATGTAAAAGCATTTTAGAAAAATTGCCAATTTGGGCTATTTTTTTCACTATCTCTTTTTTTTAACCATTATTTCCTCTTATTTTGGAGGGCTTGCTCTATTGCTCCTTTGAGTTGAATAACCAGATGAAATTTTTGGTTCTCCTTGTTTTGTGATAAATATATTCAAAACAGTATGTTTTCCTCTAACTACGATTTTAGTGATGTCCTTCACATGTTGACATAAGATGCTTTTTACTGCCCCTCAGCTTGAGGTATTTAAGTGTTCATAAATAAAACCAAAAGCTGCTTTTTTGAAGAGACACAAAGGAGAAACTAACCTACAGCAAGACTAATTAAAATAGAAGAGAATTCTTGAGGTCTGGAATGAAATAAGAAAATAGACAATGAAACACACACACACAAATAGTAAATCATTGCATGCTAGAAAATTTGAATGAAATGAAATGGATACATTTTTAGAAATGAATAAAATGTTAAAATTTGCATAAAAGGAAAGGGAGTTATTCAGCTTTATAACCCAAAGCCTCCAGGTTCAGCCCATCTCACAGATGAGAATCAAACTTACAAGAAATAGGTAGTTTTTATCTTATGTGTTTCTGGAAAACAGAAAAAGAGAAAATTGTCTAACTCATTTTGTGAGGCTAATATCACTGAGACCCAAGACAGATATGTATAGCACACAAAACTTGCCAATTTCACTGATTATTATTGATGTAAAAATGGCAGATGAAATGTTAGCCAAATCCAACATTGCATATTAAAAAGTCATAATCGGGTGCGTGGGTGGCTCAGTGGGTTAAGCCTCTGCCTTTGGCTCGTGTCATGATCTCAGGGTCTTGGGATCAAGCCCCATGTCGGGCTCCCTGTTCAGCGAGGACCCTACTTCCTCTTCTCTCTTGCTGCCTGCCTCTCCGCCTACCTGTGACCTCTTTCTCTGTTAAAGAAAAAAATAGTCATAATCAAGGCTTAATTCTAGAACCATAAATATAATTTGACATGAACAATTTATAAATGTGATTCAATATGTTAATGAATGGTGAAAAATTTATGATACCTAAAAATCTTTTAGAGAATCAGATTTAATTCTAAAAAAAAAAATCATATGCCAAAAGATTATGGCATACATCATACTTAATGGATATGCTTCAAGACACAACATAAGGATGGCCACTATCTCTCCTTCTGATCCGTACAGCACAAAAGGATCCTGGCTATGTGATAAGAAAAGTTATAAGAGGAGGCAGGACTGGAGAGGAGGAACAGAAGTGTTATTATTTAAAATGACATGATCATTTATATCAAAAATGAAAATAAGAATACGCACATAAACTATGAAAACCAATAATGTTTAACAAATTTACTGGGTATAAGGATAACAGTATTTTTTGTATTAGCAAAAAAATCAAAAAAGCGAAGAAAATGTAGTATTATCAAAGGCTATAAATGCAAATCACAGACAAAGGACTTACTCTAAAAAAGGATGCATAGAGTCACTATGGATAAAGTATAAAATCCTATTAAAAAATATAAAAGAAACCTGGGTAAATGGAGTGATAGTACTATGTTGATAGATGGGATGTTGTTTTGAAGGGGTCCCTAACCTCTAATCTATTGATGTATATTCAATGAAAATACCAGGAAACTTGACAAGTTGGCTCTAAACAGTATCTGGGGAACTAAAGGTTGAGAAATCAGATAATTAAAAAAAAAATGAAGAGGGGAGTTTTCTTACCCAATATTAAGCATATAACATCATTAAATCTAAACATTCAAGACATATTAACAAGGTTGCACTTGCATGTTATAAATAGCTTCACAAACCAGTGGAGAAAAGGCTGATTATTTTATAGATGACAGTGGGAGAATTGACTCACTATAGGGAGAGGGAGTTGATCCCTACCTACACATCATATTAAAATATCTATAACTGAAATAAGGTCTGAATGAGAAGAGTCCAAATAGAAAATTGAAGACTATGTTTGAGAATATCTGTAATTTTTAGATAGGGAAGAATTTCTTGAATAAGACCAGCTAGCTAAAAGCATAAAGAGTAAAGGTGAAAGATTTGATTACATCAAAATACAGATTATATTCGATGAAGGAGAGTATAGGTAAAACCATTAGAAATTACAAACTGATGGGGCGCCTGGGTGGCTCAGTGGGTTACAGCCTCTGCCTTCAGCTCAGGTCATGATCCCAGAGTCCTGGGATTGAGCCCCGCATCAGGCACTCTGCTCAGCAAGGGAGCCTGCTTCCTCCTCTCTCTCTCTGCCTGCCTCTCTGCCTACTTGTGATCTCTGTCTGTCAAATAAATAAATAAAATCTTAAAAAAAAAAAGAAAAAAGAAATTACAAACTGAGAAAAGTTATTTGCAGAGCATAAAAGAGAGCATATAACATCTAAACCATAGAATTACAAATCAATGAGAAATGGCAGGAAACCTAATAGAGAAATGGACAGTATTACTTAGAAGATAAGATGTCTACATGCCATGAACTGACATATCATTAACCTAATAATTGTATCAGGATATGAGCAATATCACAATATCATTTATCTAGAGAAATGCTAATTTAAATAATGAAATGCCACTTTATAGCCACCAGATGGCAAATATTAGTACATCAAATAATGCCATGCCTTGTCAGCGATAGGGGGAATTGAAAGATGGTACAGAAATAGGTCGGTGAAATTAAATATGCAAAACCTGATGTCTCAATATGTATGTATACCCCAAAAAAGTCTGTTTAACAGATTCAGAAGGATACATGTGTGATGTTTATATGTCAAATTGCTAATAGCAGCAGGATGTAAAGCAACTAGGTGCCTATTGCTAGGAGAATAGATAAAGGTGATCTGTGTATACCAAGGAATACTAAGCAGTTCTTGGAAGTAAGTTAGGTTTATATGAAAACAGGACTACTTCACTTACAGTGTTATGAGGACAAAGAAACAACTTATTTTTAACCTAATACTATGTATGTATATTGCATGTGAACAACAGTACTATATATATTTCAAGAATAAATATATCTCTAAGTGGACGTGTGGAAGCAGGGCGAATGGACATCTATTCAGTACTTAAGTCAGTGCCTGTAGTGTGGAAAGGAATGGGAATGTTAGCAGAGAACAGGCAAAAAAACCAGAGGCTTGCATGCGTTTGTGGTGAGAGTCTGTCCTGAGCAGAGAAATAAGATTAATTCAGTTTTGTGAACCTGAAGTCAAAATGAAAAGGGAGGGAAAGGGAAAACTAGGTATTCTATAAATGAAATGAATGATTTTTACGTATTGGGGCATTACTGATCTTTCTGTTTGAAAATAATAATCACTATATCTTTTATCATTTGACTTAAAACAAGAACCTATTCTTCATGAATTGTTAGCCAATGTTTATTTAATGATTATCTTCCCCATTTTAAGGCAGTCAGAAAATGTCCATATTGTTCTTTCTCATATCCCCAGGACCTAAAACATTATGACTGACTCATGATACTTGTTCAATAAAGATCTTTAAAATAAATCAATGAAACAGAGTTGCTTATCAAAAATCTGAAGTAAAGACTCCCTAACCGTTTTTGAGCACTTAATATGTGATAGGAAGTAGTGCATATTCTTAGTCCTCCGAGCACTGGGACATAGGCTATCCTTTTTTTAAAATTTTTTTTATTTATTTCTTATTTTTTTATAAACCTATAATGTATTTTTATCCCCAGGGGTACAGGTCTGTGAATCGCCAGGTTTACACACTTCACATACCCTCCCCAATGTCCATAACCCCACTCCCCCTCTCCCAACACCCCCTCCCCCCAGCAACCCTCAGTTTGTTTTGTGAGATTGAGTCACTTATGGTTTGTCTCCCTCCCAATCCCATCTCGTTTTATTTAT
Organism: Meles meles; assembly: GCF_922984935.1. Lineage (NCBI taxonomy): Eukaryota > Metazoa > Chordata > Mammalia > Carnivora > Mustelidae > Meles > Meles meles. The sequence continues at coordinate 60,147,606 of NC_060069.1, forward strand.
TCTTCTCCTATCCCCCTAAACCCCCATGTTGCATCACCACGTCCTCATATCAGGAAGATCATATGATAGCTGTCTTTCTCCGATTGACTTATTTCACTAAGCATGATACCCTCTAGTTCCCTCCATGTCATCGCAAATGGCAAGATTTCATTTCTTTTGATGGCTGCATAGTATTCCATTGTGTATATATACCACCTCTTCTTTATCCATTCATCTGTTGATGGACATCTAGGTTCTTTCCATAGTTTGGCTATTGTAGACATTGCTGCTATAAACATTCAGGTGCACGTGCCCCTTTGGATCACTACGTTTGTATCTTTAGGGTAAATACCCAGTAGTGCAATTGCTGGGTCATAGGGTAGTTCTATTTTCAACATTTTGAGGAACCTCCATGCTGTTTTCCAGAGTGGTTGCACCAGCTTGCATTCCCACCAACAGTGGAGGAGGGTTCCCCTTTCTCCGCATCCTCGCCAGCATCTGTCATTTCCTGACTTGTTAATTTTAGCCATTCTGACTGGAGTGAGGTGATATCTCACTGTGGTTTTGATTTGTATTTCCCTGATGCCAAGTGATGAGCACTTTTTCATGTGTCTTTTGGCCATCTGGATGTCTTCTTTGTAGAAATGTCTGTTCGTGTCCTCTGCCCATTTCTTGATTGGATTATTTGTTCTTTGGGTGTTGAGTTTGCTAAGTTCCTTATAGGTTTTGGACACTAGCCCTTTATCTGATATGTCGTTTGCAAATATCTTCTCCCATTCTGTCAGTGTTCTTTTGGTTTTGTTAACTGTTTCCTTTGCTGTACAAAAGATTTTGATCTTGATGAAATCCCAATAGTTCATTTTTGCCCTTGCTTCCCTTGCCTTTGCCGATGTTCCTAGGAAGATGTTGCTACGGCTGAGGTTGAAGAGGTTGCTGCCTGTGTTCTCCTCAAGGATTTGGATGGATTCCTTTCTCACATTGAGGTCCTTCATCCATTTGGAGTCTATTTTCATGTGTGGTGTAAGGAAGTGGTCCAATTTCATTTTTCTGCATGTGGCTGTCCAATTTTCCCAGCACCATTTATTGAAGAGGCTGTCTTTTTTCCATTGGACATTCTTTCCTGCTTTGTAGAAGATTAGTTGACCATAGAGTTGAGGGTCTATTTCTGGGCTCTCTATTCTGTTCCATTGATCTATGTGTCTGTTTTTGTGCCAGTACCATGCTGTCTTGATGATGACAGCTTTGTAATAGAGCTTGAAGTCCAGAATTGTGATGCCACCAACTTTGGCTTTCTTTTTCAATATTCCTTTGGCTATTCGAGGTCTTTTCTGGTTCCATATAAATTTTAGGATTATTTGTTCTATTTCTTTGAAAAAAATGGATGGTATTTTGATAGGGATTGCATTAAATGTGTAGATTGCTTTAGGTAGCATGGACATTTTCACAATATTTATTCTTCCAATCCAGGAGCATGGAACATTTTTCCATTTCTGTGTCTTCCTCAATTTCTTTCATGAGTACTTTATAGTTTTCTGCATATAGATTCTTAGTCTCTTTGGTTAGGTTTATTCCTAGGTATCTTATAGTTTTGGGTGCAGTTGTAAATGGGATTGACTCCTTAATTTCTTTCTTCTGTCTTGTTGTTGGTGTACAGAAATGCAACTGATTTCTGTGCATTGATTTTATATCCTAACACTTTACTGAATTCCTGGACAAGTTCTAGCAGTTTTGGAGTGGAGTCTTTTGGGTTTTCCATAGTATCATATCATCTGCGAAGAGTGATAGTTTGACTTCTTCTTTGCCTATTTGGATGCCTTTAATTTCCTTTTGTTTTCTGATTGCTGAGACTAGGACTTCTAGTACTATGTTGAATAGCAGTGATGATAATGGACATCCCTGCCATGTTCCTGACCTTAACTGAAAAGCTTTCAGTTTTTCTCCATTGAGAATGATATTTGTGGTGGGTTTTTCATAGATGGCTTTGTTATTATTGAGGTACGTGCCCACTATCCGTACACTTGGAAGAGTTTGATCAGGAAGGGCTGCTGCACTTTGTCAAATGCTTTTTCAGCATCTATTGAGAGTATCATACGGTTCTTGTTCTTTCTTTTATTAATGTGTTGTATCACATTGATTGACTTGTGGATGTTGAACAAACCTTGCAGCCCTGGAATAAATCCCACTTGGTTGTGGTGAATAATGCTTTTAATGTACTGTTGGATCCTATTGGCTAGTATTTTTGAGAATTTTTGCATCTGTGTTCATTAAGGATATTGGTCTGTAGTTCTCTTTTTTGGTGGGATCCTTGTCTGGTTTTGGGATCAAGGTGATGCTTGCCTCATAAAATGAGTTTGGAAGTTTTCCTTCCATTTCTATTTTTTGGAGCAGTTTCAGGAGAATAGGAATTAGTTCTTCCTTAAATGTTTGGTAGAATTCCCCTGGGAAGCCATCTGGCCCTGGGCTTTTGTTTGTTTGGAGATTTTTGATGACTGTTTCAATCTCCTTACTGGTTATGGGCCTGTTCAGGTTTTCTATTTCTTCCTGGTTCAGTTGTGGTAGTTTATATGTCTCTAGGAATGCATCCATTTCTTCCAGATTCTCAAATTTGTTGGCGTAGAGTTGCTCATAGTATGTTCTTATAATTGTCTGTATTTCTTTGGTGTTAGTTGTGATCTCTCCTCTTTCATTCATGATTTTATTTATTTGGGTCCTTTCTCTTTTCTTTTTGATAAGTCTGGCCAGGTGTTTATCAATCTTATTAATTCTTTCAAAGAACCAGCTCCTAGTTTCGTTGATTTGTTCTATTGTTTTTTTGGTTTCTATTTCATTGATTTCTTCTCTGATCTTTATGATTTCTCTTCTCCTGCTGGGTTTAGGGTTTATTTCTTGTTCTTTCTCCTGCTCCTTTAGGTGTAGGGTTAGGTTGTGTACTTGAGACCTTTCTTGTTTCTTGAGAAAGGCTTGTACTGCTATATATTTTCCTCTCAGGACTGCCTAGGGACATAGGCTTTCTTGCTTGTGCTTTGTAGATGACAAAACTTGGGTTCAGAGAGTTTAGATAACTTCTAGGTTTACAAGGGATGGCACTAGAATTTTAACTCAGGTTGTTTGATTGTAGAGGTCTTTTAGGTACAGGACTTGGCCAGATCCTGATAGAAAGTAGCTAACGCTATTTTTCTCATTCATTTTGGTCTCCAAATTTTGCTGTGGGCGTATTTCTAGAATATTAAAAAGGAAACATGGGGAAAGCACACAAGTAACCAACTTAGGCTGCCTAAGAGAAATATTTTCCCTTTGGCTTATTCATCCACCTTCATTACACACGCATCCCAGAATGATTCACCAGAAGGCAGGCCAAGCCTTAATGTTGATCTCGATGGATTAGAGTTTGGTTCTGCTGGATTACTTCATAAACATATATTATAGTTCTTTATTATATCTACTTTCAATTACAGGATAGCTGTAAGATCATATTTGTTTTCCTTAGAGCGTACTAGCATTTATCTAACAATGAGACATATGAAAAGGAGGATCCAGATTAATTATGTGAATATGTAATAAATTTTACTCCTGAAAATGCCTTTTTAATAAAGATAACATATCGGTGCTGCTGGCATAGTTTTAATTGAAGTCATTTTTCTCCTTCTTGAGTGGAGGATAAATGGTCTCTAATGAACTTTGTAACCGTGGCCAGACCAAGTTCATTAAGATCATGACGCACTATTAACTCACTATCTAGAATTGTGGTTTTGGAGACTGATTACAGAGAGCCCTCTACCATGCTCCCTTCTGCAGTCCTATCTGACCAATTCTCAGATCTTTTGGCCTAAAGGAATGACTTCAGCAGTGTTCACAGCAATAGATCCTGACTTCTTTCTAGAGAGTGTTTGCTGGGTTACAGCATCAACATCAACTGGCTAACAACTCTTACCTTGGATGCTTCTTTAAGTCAGAAGAACAGATGTCATTGCTCCTCAGAGATTTAGCCTACTCTTTTCTGGCCTACACAGTTAAATTATGCTAAGTCTGGGCCAAAATGATGCCAGAGGTTAAACAAAGCTTTATAATTTGGAGGAAACAAATTAACATGCCTGATTATAATTACAACCTGTGTCACAGAGAGTGAACCATTGCCAGATTTTTGCCTGTTTCCAGAGCCTTTAATAGTCTATGGCCCTGCACAGGTGTTAATGTGCCTGGGGCTCTGCCCTACAGCTGTTTCATTTCCCTGTGATCTTGAAACTGTCTCCCTAGGACTATCAACTAGGTAGGGGATGGATGCCTTTAGCGAACAAATGTTCTCAGACTTACTTCTCTAGATATGGTCACCTTTTGTGATACAAACCGCCTTTTCTTGTGTTCATATCAGAAACTCTTGAAAGTAATAATAACTTTGAATTCAGTGAAATGCATGCAGTTGGATGTCAGAAATGGAGAGCCTGCCTTCTGCCTGGAATAAATAAGTGTCCTCCTTCTGTGGTTTCTGGAGAACCCCCATAAAACACCTGTCTCCCCATTCAAGTGGTGCCAGAAATTCTATTAAAGTTGTTCAATATCTAATGCTTTTTCTTTTGTTGTAAGGTAAATATAGATACTAAAGCTTATTGGTAATGTGGACACACCTGGGTTTCCAGACCCTTTCATTCTTAGTGCTTTGCCTTGCCTTCTCTTGTGTACAACTCTCAAATGCCTGCCAGAAGTAACTATGCATCTTTTGGCTGCAAGTTTTCTCAGATCTGCTCAGCGAGACAAGAGTTCCATTAAGAGATGAGGTTGTGCTCCACCAGAGTACACTCCTAACTAGAGACTAGATAAAAAATTAAAAAAAAAAATCCTGCCTTCTCTGAAGTCCTTCTACACTGGCTTCCAGGGCTTTCCTGCTGTGATTCCCTATCAGTGGCCTGAAGAGGTAGCTGGTTTTATGTCATCCCCTCACTGGCTGGAGGTCTTAATTTCTGGTCTTAATTCACTTTTTCCTATAGGTGTTTCTTTCCCCTCACAAAGAAAGGACTGGCGCTTGAGTCATTGTTTTAGGGTTTGCCTTAGAAGATCTCCAAATATAAATGGCGGTGAGAGAGCACATGAGAATCCTGGATTCTGAATAAGAGATGGGAACTACCATTAGAAATAAGAAAATGACAAAACCCAAGAGCATATCTATTGGGGGCAAAGATCTCTGAAGGGCATTTTTCCCATGCATTTCTCCACTTAATGAGAGTTCGGTGTGGTAGATTCTTGTCTCTCTTTTATAGACGGGTGAATGCATGCTTGATAAAATGAACTTGCTTAATGCACAACAAAATCGTTTTGAGGGAAAGATGCAAAGATTTTTTATATATCTCCTACTTCCACAAGTGCACAGTTATCCCTGTTATCAACATCCTGCCTGGAGTGGTACCTTTATTACAACTGATGAACTTAGATTAACACACTGTAATTACTCCAAGTCCATCATTTACATTATGGTTCACTCTTGGTGTTGTATATTCAATGGGGAACTTGTCTTTTCTGAGCTTTATGTTCTGAAATAATTATAGTGAGAGACCTAGAAAATGGACTTAGTGTAAGTCACGCCATTTTTATAAAAAGTGGGCATTTTGTAACACAGTCATGTAACTATAACCCGTGTTATTGCAACCTTAACTGAAAAAATGCAAAATACTCCAGACATAACAATTTCAGGGAATGTACTCCTACCCTAAATGTCTGCTTAATCCAGCATTTTTGCTTCTGTACTGTGGTTGGCAATTTTAGAAACTGGCAACAGGATGGGCTTTATGTCTTTATAAGTCTACCCCTGAGCTCATTCAGGGCTGCGAGATTTTGAGTGCATGAGCCCCCTCGCAGCCACCTGCTCTTTAATAAAGACTCCTCAATCTGGCCTGCTGAATGTGAGGTCCATCTGTATAACTCGCTGCTCTAGATGTAACAGTAGAGTCATAGGAAGGTACAAATAAATGTACAGGGAAATACTCAGCACCCTTCACCCAGTCTCTTCTAATATTAACATTTATACAACTATAGTACAATACAAAAAACCAAGAAGTTGACATTGGTACAATCGCTAGAACTTATTCAGATGTAGTCAGTGATTCATGCACTCATGTGTGTGCTATATAGTGCTATACAACTTCATCACATGTTTAACCTCGTGTAACACTCCTCCAATCAAGACATTCAACTGTACTATCCATCATCAGAAGACTCTTACATGACCTCTTCATAGTCCTTTCCATCCACTCTATTTCTATCTCTAACTCCTGCCACCCACTAGTCCATTTTCCATCTCTGTAATTATTTAATTTCATGGATTTTACATAAAATAATGTCATAGATACCTTTTGGAGATTGTCTTTTTTTACTTAGCAGAATTTCCTTGAGGTTCACCTAGGTTGTTCATAGTAATTCTTTTTTTTCTTAATACTGAATTGTATGCCATGGTATGTATGTACTACAGGGACCTTTCTTTTTTATCTCTCTATTTCCTGCATGGCACCTGGCACATGGTTGCAGCTCAGCATGAGCTATGTGAAAGAATAATTAACTCTGCAGATAACTTGCTGTGTCAAATATTTTGTTTGAGTGGGGAAAGTTGAACTTGGTTATTTCTACACCATTTAGAAGAGCCAAGTCTTATGACCTGCTGATTCAAATTCACTACCATTTGTCCCTCTAGATGACCAGTCTCTTCATTTGATGGATGAAGAACTGGATTAAATAAGACAAACTGACAAAGCAACTGTGTTTGCATTGGTAGGCTCTGGCCAGATTTGAAACTGGTGGTATATTTGAATTCAGACTTTTGTGTTTTGATAACCTCACATGATTTTTACCCGGTCAATGAAGGTCCACTAAAACTTGAAAATCCCAGAAAATGAAATTACATTGATGATGGAGTTTAAGTGTAAAAATCTGATTGTTAGAACTTTTCCCCCCTAACTTAGTAGTAAAAATGTAATAGTAATAGTGTTTTCCATTTCTATTTGCTGGAAAATAATGAAAGACAGTTTTACATCCATCATCTTGTTTATTTCTGCATTAATACTGTGAGGTATGTGGGGAGTACACAGCACTGGTGTCACTGAGTATTACTGTCATTGCACTTGTCAAATAAGACCACAAAACTACAGAAGGGTCAGGTGATTTGCCCAAGATAAAAAAACTACTTAATGAATGAACCTGGCTAGAACTTTGATCGTTGTTCCACATTCATCCTTTCAGACTGCTATTTCTCATGGATAAGCAAACCCTTTTTAGAAAACAAGAAATCTTTTTCTTGACTTGGACACTATTTTCATCATTTGTCTCTCAAAATCTCAATGTCAGAGTATCCCATGTATGTATTCCTACAATAAGCACTTGCTGAAGTCATGTTTGTAAAAAAAAAACAAAAAACAAAAAACAAAAAAACAAAAAAAAAACCCAGAAGCTCTATTTTGATTGTTTTTCCCCAAACAAATCTTAGAGATACTTAGAATAAACTACTGTATGTTATTACAGATGATTGCAGTAATTTATTTTACCTGGGAGCAAGATCCTAGCTATTTAGTAAATCTTATAAAAATCTCCAAATGGCTTAATTATACCACTTTAAAAAACCAAGTGTATAAAAATAAAATGGATAAATAAGCACAATTTGGAAACACACAGTGATGAAAAGTAAAAGGGAAGTTTGAGTCTTTAAAAATGAAATCTTTTCATTCATAATAAAAATTAAAAAAAATACGAATAGAGGGGAACTTCCTTAACTTGATTAAGAACATGTACAGAAAACCTACAGTTAACCCCATATTTAATTGTTAGAAATTGGATGCTTTCTCCCAAGATTAGGAATAAGGCAAGAATTTTTTTCTCATTACTTCTAATCAATATCATACTGAAGGTCCTAGTTACTGCAATAAGATAAGAAAAATAAATAAAAGACAAAATAAATAAATAAAAGCATACAGTTTGGGAAAGAAGAAATAAAACTGTCATTGTTTACAGATAATAGGATTGCCTATAAAGAAAATTCCAAAGAGTTGACAAAAGGTGTCCTGTAACAAGTAATTATAGCAAGGTGACAAGATACAAAATTAATACTCAAAATTCAATTGTTTTCTTATTTGTCAGCAATAAACAAATAGAATTTGAAATTAAAGAAAAAATTATTTAAAATTATACCCCCAAGAAATAATTAGGTATAAATCTAACAAAATATGTCAAGTATCTGCATATCGAAAACCACAAAACTTTGATGAAATTAAAAAAAAAAGATATTCCATGTTCATCGATTAGAAGACTCAATATTGTTAAGATGTCTGTTCTTCCTAACATGATATATAGATTTAACACAATCCAAGTTAAAATTCCAGAAAGCTACATTGTAGATATTAATCAACCGATTTTGAAGTTTATCTGGAAAGGCAAAGTTCTTCCTGAAGAAGAATAGGATTCATACTACCTGGCTTTAAGACTAACTGTAAAGTTAATGAAGATAGTGTGGTGTTGGTAAAATAATAGATACATAGATTAATAGAACAGAATTGAGAGCCCAGAAATAGGCCTAAACAAATATAGTTAACTGATCTTTGACAAAGGAGAAAAGAATATTCAATGGAGACATAATAGTCTTTATAACAAATAGTTTTGGACCAATTGGACATTAATATGCAAACAAACCTGGACATAGATTTTATATCTTTCACAAAAATTAACTCAAAATGGATTGTAGACCTAGATGCACAAAACTATAAAACTTCTAGAAGAGGGGGGAGTCAAGATGGCGGGGAAGTAGGAGGAGGCACCATTTCAACCTGTACCCTAAAGTGAGCTGATTACCTACCAAAGAACTCCGACCACCCATGAAATCAGCCAGAGATCAGAATTATACACGTCTGGATCTCTACAGGAGCAGAAGACGCCAGTGGCAGATAAAGCAGACTGGGAGCGTCGGACTGATATTGGAAGATAAACAAAAGGGGGAGGGAGCCACCAGAGGTCACTGATTGGAAAGTAATACCCCAACACGAGAGTGCTCTGCGTCTGGGGACCAGCATTAACTTGGAGTCTGGTTGAAAGCACTCAAAAAACAAAGAGCAAAGGATCGTGGGGGGTAATAGTGGGAACGTGGGCGATTAGGGTCAGGGAGCTAAGTCCTGGGACCCAGGACAGCCTCCCCTGGCGCTGAGCCAGAGAGAGTGTGGCGGAGAAATCAGGTCTCCGTCCCTGAGCCGCCAGTGCGCCTGAACGCCAGCGTGCCTGAGAACGAGTGGGGTCTGGCTCCTGTGAGGGGCTGGGAGCCTGGCCACACGGCAATCCTGAAACGCGCGCGTCCCACATCCTCCCTTGAGATAGGTGCTTATAGGCGCTAGCCTGGAGCTCTGGCATCTGGAAAAACCAGACATTCCCAGCCCGGGACAGAGGGAAAAGCTCAGTGTGCGATCTCTGCTCAGAACCTCTCTGGCAGTCTGGAGCTGCCTAGACAGCCACCGCTGCTCTGGTTTTGGGTACAACGAGGAGCTCCTGCATCCCCAGGGACAGTGACTCAGAACCGACTCTGCCAGCAGCTTTTGCAAAACATTCTGAGGCTTCTCTCTGAGAGGGAGGTTGGGGTGCAGTTTGCTCTCCTCTAAACCTCCAAAAACCATCAAAAGCTGTCAAGGCGAGAGAAAGCAGATGAAAGAACATAAAAACCCCCAGAGAACAAAAGGCTGAAAAAAACAGTTTCCTCAGAGCTCACCTCCCTTGAGGGGAGCTGGAGGACCTAACTCAGGGAACATCATTGTCTGAAAACCCACGTGGCAGGCACCTCCCCCCCGAAAACCAACCAGGAAGGAAGAAAAAAAAGATTACAAGAGAACAACCACCACTACTTCATAAATACAACTTTTATTTTTAACTCTTTACCAATATTCTGGTTCTTTTTTTTTTATACATACAGATAATTTTTTAACCTATTTACCATCACACTGAGATGTCCAGTACATCAAATTCTTTAATAACCTTCTAACCTGAACTTTTTCATACATACACCCGTGTTTTTCTTTTGCTTTTCTATTTTTTTAATTCTTTTTTAATTTTAACTTAGTTTAGTTTATTCTTTTTTAATTTTTATTTTCTACTATACATATAGAGTTAAACTTCAAGGTAATCCCCTTTCCCCAATCAATGCTACCCCTATAGGCAAACCAGTTTCTAATCCCCTTGTAACTTAGGAAAGTTGAGTCCCTTAACAAAAACATCAAGATACCTTCAGGAAGAATCAAAATAACTTCCTCACCCACACTGAGAATTTATAACCACTCTCCCAATTTTTCCTTCTGTCAGTGTTTCTGTGAATTTGTGTTTGTCCTGATAATATATAAATCTTATACTTGGGGTTCTTTCTGATGAGGTTCTTCCCTTTTTTTTTTGCTTATATATACATATTTTTTTCTCTTGTCATATATTTTTATCAGTCTTTTTGTTTGTCTGTTTTTGTTTGTATACTTCACAAATCGTACCTTGTGGCCCATTTGGGCTGAGCCTTCTCTTGTATCTTCCCTTTTTTTCCTATCTCTCTCTCTCTCTCTTTCCTTTTTTCTTTCCCCCCCCTTTTTTTTCTTTCTTCTTCTCTATTTCTTTTTCTTTTCTTTTTTCTCTCATTTGGGTGGGGAATCCTGATTGCACAGAAGCGTTCCAGGGTGCACATTGACTGCACCACAATCGATAAGTCCAGCTGCATCTGTTCAGTCATCTCTTACAAAAATGACTAGGAGGAGGAATACCCAACAGAAGAAAAATACAGAGGATGGGCCTTCTGCAACAGAGCTAATGGCTATCGACATAGACAATTTGTCAGAAAAGGAATTCAGACTAACAATTATCCAGGCAATAGCTAGGTTGGAGAAAGCCATGGGTGACCAAACAGAATTGATTAGGGCAGAACTGAAAGCCACCAGGGATGATGTTCACAATGTTAGGGCAGAACTGAAAGCCACCAGGGATGATGTTCAAAATGCTCTCAATGAGTTCCAATCTAATCTAAATTCTCTAAAAGCTAGGTAACTGAGACAGAAGATAGAATTAGTGATCTGGAGGACAAACAGATAGAAAGGATCAGGAGGAAGCCTGGAACAAACAGCTCAGAAGCCACGAAAACAGAATCAGGGAAATAAACGATGCCATGAAACGTTCCAACGTCAGAATTATTGGAATCCCTGAAGGGGAGGAAAAAGAAAGAAGTCTAGAAGATATAGTGGAAGAAGTTGTCTATGAAAATTTTCCCAATCTCACGAATGGAAACAACGTTCATGTACTAGAGGCAGAAAGATTTCCTCCCAAGATTTTAGATTCTCGAAAGTCCTTATGACAACTTATAGTTAGAATGAGGAATTATGTTTCAAGAGAGACCCTCTTAAAAGCAGCTAGGACAAAGAGGCTCCTTACATACAGAGGAAAACCCATTAGAATAACATCAGACCTTTCCACAGAGACCTGGCAAGCCAGGAAGGGCTGGCAAAATATATTCAGAGTACTAAATGAGAAGAACATGCAACCAAGAATACTCTATCCAGCAAGACTGACATTTAAAATGGATGGAGAGATAAAGAGTTTCCAAGACCGGCAAGGCTTAAAAGACTATGCAACCACCAAGCCGACACTGCAGGAAATATTAAGGGAGGTCCTATAAAAGAGAAAAAATCCTAAGAATATCATTGAACAGAAATATAGAAACAATCTACAGACAGAAAGACTTCAAAGGCAACACGATGTCAATAAAAACCTATCTCTCAATAATCACTCTCAATGTGAATGGCCTAAATACGCCCATAAAACAACACAGGGTTGCAGATTGGATAAAATGACAGGACCTATCCATATGTTGTCTACAAGAGACCCATTTTGAACCTAAGGATACACCCAGACTGAAAGTGAAGGGATGGAGAAACATCTTTCATGCCAATGGGCCTCAAAAGAAGGCCGGGGTAGCGATTCTCATATCAGATAAATTAGATTTTAAACTAAAGACTGTAGTCAGAGATACAGAAGGACACTACATAATTCTTAAAGGGACTATCTGCCAAGATGATCTAACAATTGTGAATATCTATGCCCCCAATATGGGAGCACCCAATTACATAAGAAAACTATTAATCAAGATAAAGAGTCATATTGATATGAATACAATAATAGTAGATCTTAATACGCCTCTCTCAGAAATAGATCATCAAAGCAGAAAATTAATAAAGAAATAAGAGCATTGAATGAAACATTGGACCAGATGGACCTCATAGACATATACGGAACATTCCACCCTAAAACAACAGAATACTCATTCTTCTCAAGTGCATATGGAACCTTCTCCAGAATAGACCACATACTGGGTCACAAAGCAGGACTCAACCGACACCAAAAGACTGATTCCCTGCATATTCTCCGATCACAATGCTTTGAAACGAACTCAATCACAAGGAAAAGTTCAGAAGGAACTCAAACACCTGGAAGCTAAAGACCACCTTGCTTAAGAATGCTTAGATCAACCAGGAGATCAAAGATGAACTTAAACAATTCATGGAAACCAATGAGAATGAAGACACTTCGGTCCAAAACCAGAACCTGCAGCAAAGGCGGTTCTAAGGGGGAAATACATAGCCATCCAAGCCTCCCTCAAAAACATTGAAAAATCCAGAATACACCAGCTGTCTCTACACCTTAAAGAACTGGAGAATCAACAACAAATCAAACCAACTCCACATGCAAGAAGGGAAATAATCAAGATTAGAGCAGAGATCAATGAGGTAGAAACCACAGATACAGTAGAACATATCAATGAAACTAGAAGCTGGTTTTTTGAAATCAACAAGATCGATAAACAATTGGCCACACTAATCCAAAAGAAAAGAGAGAAAGCCCAAATTAATAAAATTATGAATGAAAAGGGAGAGATCAGAACTAACACCAAGGAAATGGTAATAATTTCTGATGATTGTTTCTAACAGTTATATGCCAATAAGCTAAGCAACCTAGGTGAAATGGATGCATTCCTGGAAATCTACAAACTCCCAAAATTGAACCAGGAAGAAATTGACAACCTGAATAGACCAATATCTAGTAACGAGATTGAAGCAGTGATCAAAAACCTCCCAAAAAACAAGAGCCCAGGACCTGGCGGATTCCCTGGGGAATTCTACCAAACTTTCAAAGAAGAAATAACACCAATTCTCCTGAAGCTGTTCCAAAAATTTGAAGCAGAAGGAAAACTTCCAGACTCTTTTTATGAAGCCAGCATTACCCTGATCCCCAAACCAGGCAAAGACCCTACCAAAAAGGAGAATTTCAGACCAATATCACTGATGAATATGGATGCAAAGATTCTCAACAAGATCCTAGCAAACAGGATCCAGCAGCACATTAAAAAGATTATCCACCAGGGCCAGGTGGGATTCATCCCTGGGTTGCAAGGTTGGTTTAACATTCGCAAATCAACCAAAGTGATAGAACAAATCAATAAGAGAAGAGAGAAGAACCACATGGTCCTCTCAATTGATGCAGAAAAAGCATTTGACAAAATCCAGCATCCGTTCCTGATGAAAATGCTTCAAAGTATAGGGATAGAGGGAACATTCCTGAACTTCATAAAATCTATCTATGAAAGACCCACAGCAAATATCATCCTCAATGGGAAAAAGCTTGCAGCCTTCCCGTTGAGATCAGGAACACGACAAGGATGCCCACTCTCACCACTCTTGTTCAGCATAGTATTAGAAGTTCTAGCAACGGCAATCAGACAACAAAGAGGAATAAAAGGTATCCAAATTGGAAGGAAGAAGTCAAACTCTCTCTCTTCGCAGATGACATGATTCTTTATGTGGAAAACCCCAAAGACTCCACCCCCAAACTACTAGAACTCATACAGCAATTCAGTAATGTGGCAGGATACAAAGTCAATGTACAGAAATCAGTGGCTTTCTTATACACTAACAATGAAAATACAGAAAGGGAAATTAGAGAATCGATTCCATTTACTATAGCAACAAGAACCATAAGATACCTGGGAATAAACCTAACCAAAGAGGTAAAGGACCTGTACTCGAGGAACTACAGAACACTCATGAAAGAAATTGAAGAAGACACAAAAAGATGGAAGACTGTTCCATGCTCTTGGATTGGAAGAATAAACATTGTTAAGATGTCTATACTGCCTAGAGCAATCTATACTTTTAATGCCATTCCGATCAAAATTCCACCGATATTTTTCAAAGAGCTGGAGCAAATAATCCTAAAATTTGTATGGAATCAGAAGAGACCCCGAATTGCTAAGGAAATGTTGAAAACAAAACTGGCGGCATCACGTTACCCGATTTCAAGCTTTACTACAAAGCTGTGATCACCAAGACAGCGTGGTACTGGCATAAAAACAGACACATAGACCAGTAGAACAAGGTGGAGAGCCCAGATATGGACCCTCAACTCTATGGTGAAATAATCTTCGACAAAACAGGAAAAAATATTCAATGGAAAAAAGACAGTCTCTTCAATAAATGGTGCTGGGAAAACTGGACAGCTATATGTAGAAGAATGAAACTCGACCATTCTCTTACACTGTACACAAAGATAAACTCGAAATGGATAAAAGACCTCAACGTGAGACAGGAATCTATCAGAATCCTAGAGGAGAACATAGGCAGTAACCTCTTCGATATCAGCCACAGCAACTTCTTTCAAGATATGTCTCCAAAGGCCAAGGAAACAAAAGCAAAAATGAACTTTTGGGACTTCATCAAGATCAAAAGCTTCTGCACAGCAAAGGAAACAGTCAACAAAACAAAGAAGCAGGGGCGCCTGGGTGGCTCAGTGGATTAAGCCGCTGCCTTCGGCTCAGGTCATGATCTCAGGGTCCTGGGATCGAGCCCCACGTCGGGCTCTCTGCTCTGTGGGGAGCCTGCTTCCTCCTCTCTCTCTGCCTCCTCTCTCTCTGCCTGCCTCTCTGCCTACTTGTGATCTCTCTCTCTGTCAAATAAATAAATAAAATCTTTAAAAAAAAAAACAAAGAGGCAACCCACGAAATGGGAGAAGATATTTGCAAATGACAGTACAGACAAAAGGTTGATATCCAGGATCTATAAAGAACTTCTCAAACTCAACACACACAAAACAGATAATCATATCAAAAAATGGGCAGAAGATATGAACAGACACTTCTCCAACGAAGACATACAAATGGCTATCAGACACATGAAAAAATGTTCATCATGACTAACCATCAGGGAGATTCAAATTAAAACCACATTGAGATACCACCTGACACCAGTTAGAATGGCCAAAATTAGCAAGACAGGAAACAACGTGTGTTGGAGAGGATGTGGAGAAAGGGGAACCCTCTTACACTGTTGGTGGGAATGCAAGTTAGTGCAGCCACTTTGGAGAACAGTGTGGAGATTTCTGAAGAAATTAAGAATAGAGCTTCCCTATGACCCTGCAATTGCACTGCTGGGTATTTACCCCAAAGATACAGATGTAGTGAAAAGAAGGGCCATTTGTACCCCAATGTTTATAGCAGCAATGGCTACAGTCGCCAAACTGTGGAAAGAACCAAGATGCCCTTCAACGGATGAATGGATAAGGAAGATGTGGTCCATATACACAATGGAGTATTATGCCTCCATCAGAAAGGATGAATACCCAACTTTTGTAGCAACATGGACGGGACTGGAAGAGATTATGCTGAGCGAAATAAGTCAAGCAGAGACAGTCAAGTATCATATGGTCTCACTTATTTGTGGAGCATAACAAATAACATGGAGGACATGGGGAGATGGAGAGGAGAGGGAGTTGAGGGAAACTGGAAGGATAGATGAACCATGAGAGACTATGGACTCTGAAAAACAACCAGAGGGTTTTGAAGGGGCGGGGGGTGGGAGGTTGGGGAACCAGGTGGTGGGTAATAGGGAGGGCACGTACTGCATGGAGCACTGGGTGTGATGCCAAAACAATGAACACTGTTATGCTGTACGTAAACAAATAAAAAAAAATCAGAAAAAAAAAGGGTGATATGTGGCATAAGAAAAAAAAAACCTTCTAGAAGAAAACTTAGGAGAAAACCTTGGTGACCTTGGGTTTAGCTCTAACAATCAAGGCATTGATGACAAGAAAGTGATATGTTTGTCTTTATTAAAAATGAGAACTTTGGCTCTATAAGTTGGAAATCAATATTTTGTAATACTGAATTTTTAATCCAACTGAATTTTTGAGCATGAATAAACAAAAAGGAAACTTTTCAAGATTTTGAGATGTAACAATAGAAGTAATATCTTGTGCCCATTTTATTGGATTGTAGTAAGTGGTGATATATAAAGTTCATAAGAGTATGAGGGTTTATTTTTTTAGTATTTCAATATTACATGGCACTATTTTCTCTCTGGGGCAAGGGAAGTTAACTCGTATTTATTGAACACCTATTCTGTGTCAAACACTGTACTAGTCACTTATATAACTGCAAGAGGAACTCTCTCCCACTTAGCTGTGGAGTTCATACATCCTCAAGCTACTCACTGACTCCATCCCTCATGCCATATAGAAGTAATAGAAGAATGTTCTGTGGGACACACAAATCAAGAATTTGACCAAAAAATAGAGAAAACTTTTAATTTCAAAGGTCTTTCTGATGTTCTATAGAATGAAGTGGTAGATAGAGATGTAAATGTGCTATCATGGGTCTCTCTTTTTTTTTTTTTCCCTAGTGTTCCAGGAGGCCTTAGTGAACTCACAGAAAGTGGAAATAAAGGAAGGAACATGTAGCAGGAGAATGGACAACTAAGGATCAGATTGAGAAGAGCCTCTTTTTCCAAAAGGGAAAAGTTACTCCTGAGAGTGAGGAACCTGGGGTTGAGTTAGAGATATTATTTTATTTCTTTGTTATATTTTAGTTTTTATTTTTTGAGGAGAGAGAAGGGATAGAGGAAGAGAGAAGGAGAGAGAATTTTAAGCAGGCTCCATGCCCAGCATACAGCCTGTTGCAGGGCTTGATTCCATAACCTGAAATCATCACCTGAGATGAAATCAAGAGTCAGATGCCTAACCAGGCACCAGGCATGCCTACTTTACTTCTTTCCTTTTTTTTTTTTTTAAGATTTTATTTATTTATTTGACAGAGAGATCACAAATAGGCAGAGAGGCAAGCAGAGAGAGAGGGGGGAGCAGGCTCCCCGCTGAGCAGAGAGCCCAATGCAGGACTTGATCCCAGGACTCTGAGATCATGATCTGGTCCAAAGGGGGAGGCTTAACCCACCAAGCCAACCAGGCACCCAATACTTTACTTATTTCTATTAAGCACTCTGTCATGTAGGTATTATTTTAAACATTTTATAGATAATGAAGGGAGTCTGACAGGAATAGTAATTTTTTTCAAGATCGCACAACTAATAGCAATAGCTGAGGCAGAGTTATATGTTTGTTTAACTCTGAGGCTAATATTCTTTTTTCTTTTTTAGGGGTGGTGTAGTATAATGGTTAAGTGGGTAAATTCTAGTGTTAAGTTACTTTGGTTCATTTTCTGGGATTTCCATTAGCTACTTAATCCTGGATTTATTCAACATAACCGTGCCTCAATATCCCCATCTGCGAAATAGTGAAAATCCTATGCTCCTATCAGATTGCTGTGAGCATCGAGGTGATTAATGACAAGCTTTTAATGTATTACATGGTACATAATAAAGGATCAATACAGGTCAGCTAGAATTATTCCAACATGACTTTGTTTCTGTCATAAACAGCCAACAATATTTTAAGATGCTGTTTGGGTTCAGTAACATCAAAAAAAAAATATCTGAACAGCAACTTGAATCTTAGAAGGGCCATAAATAAATGACTGTTTGATGTTATTTTAGGAGGCTTATATGGAAGGAATTTCACCATAATTTGTTAATCTAAACCAGTGTATCTAAACTGCTCCTGTAATCCATATGTTCCTTCCAGTATACTTGTGGTTGAAATGTAATTTATTCATATTTGTTTCCTCTGATGAGGCATTCAGTACCTTAAATCTGTATATGAATTGGGACCATAATATATACAAGCCACTACATTAGTTATACAAGGAGTTTGCAATCTTGTCAAGAGTGTTTTTTAAAAATATTTCAACATAAGAAGTGATAAGTGCAGTAAGAGAAGTGTACCTTAAATAGTGTAGGCATTGGAGGTAGGAAAGATTGCTTCTGGCAGGAAGATGTGGAAGTTTTAGAGAAAGGGTAGCATTGGATTGGCGCCTTGACCCAAGAATAGATTGACTTTTAGAGATAATAGTGAAGGGGAATTAAAGCAAGAAAATATAAAGGAAGGACGATGGAGTGCAGTGAGTAAGAAGTGCACGGGAAAGAGATTAGAAAGAAACAAAGTTTGGTTGAAATTGAGTTGTGGGAATCAAAAGCAGTCTAGGGAATTTGAATCTACTGCACAGGCTAAAGAGTTCAACTGAATGTGTTTAAGAATAATAGGTTTTGACCTGCCCTTTGGGGAATAACTCTGGTGTCCAATTACAGGTTGGGCTGCCAGAGAGAGAGAAGAGGTGAGGAGATGAATGAGGTATTGTGGAAATCCACAAGGAGGTCTGAAATGAGGTGCCGATGGTCAAAGGGACATATTTGCAGTAAAAGGGACATATTTGCAGTAAATTGTGGGAGTAGACCTGGCAGTGCCGAACCTTATTGGGATGATTTTCCAGGGACTGAGAGGAATCTAATGAATTTGAAGGCTGTGTGGCTAAGAGAATGCTGGGAAGTCTGGATAGAAACAAACAGTAGAAGTGGAATTGACAAATATTGAAGTCACTGGGGGACCTAAGGAGAATGAAGTTCAGCTCTAGCACCTCTAAGTGGAAGGTCCAGTAAGATGTTGGAAATGGGAGATGGGGAACAGTTGATCAGAAGTGGAAAATAAACAGCATATGCAATGGTGATGATGATCCTTGAGTTTCTTCTACCATCATCGTGACTGACTAGTTCCCCAGCTTCCCTCCATGAGGATGTTAGTGGTTTTTCCGTAAACTGCATGACCTTCATTTTACTTGTGCTAGATCCTTTACATTCACCGACCCATATAATATTAAAGTTAGGTGGTATGAAACTTCAGAAATATTCTTGTTCTACAATTTCACTGTAACGATGATAAGACTAAGGCTCAATGTAATTAAGTAGTCTCTGAAGGTTTTTAAGTATTAGTGATGGATCTGCTCACTTCTCTGCCAGTGGAGTTCTGCTGTTCATGAGATACCTATCTCCAAAGCTGCTCTGCATCCTAAGATAGGTCTGCTCACCCCTGAATCACCAGAAACTCCTGACCTCAGAAAAAGAAAAAGCAGTGTTCAGAAGATATCCCACTGAAAGAGAAAGATCATTCTTGAAAAGGAGACTCCAGCTGGCTTGTTCAACTTGCTAGGCTAGTGTGCATCTATGTTCCACATTAAAATAAGTAAAACCCTGGAAGCGTCAAGGAAGCAAGAGGCTAAGGGAGTGCACTTCTCTTTCTGATTCTATAGTTTTAAAAGCCCCCAACAGGGACGCCAGGGTGGCTCAGTTGGTTAAGCGTCTGCCTTTGGCTCAGGCATGATCCCAGGGTCCTGGGATTGAGCCCCACAGCCTGCTTCTCTCTCTCCCACTCCCCCTGCTTGTATTCTCTTTCTCACTATTTTCAAATAAAGGACTAACATTTTTTAAAACAAAACAAAAAAGTCCCCAACAAGCAGTAATCTCACAATTAGGACATGGGTCCCTCTGTTTGCATTTCTGGAAAACATAATTCATTGAAATCAAAGGGATATTTTGTGTGGGAAGTAATTTGCTATAAATCCCTGTGTTGGGGTTGAAAAATTAGGAAGAAATAAGATACTTATTGTCACATTGGAGTCACGGATTCCAACCACATCAAATACTCAAGCAATGAACTAATTATATCTAATTTTAAACCTGAAGTCCAAAATGATGTTAGTTTGACAAAAATGAACAAACCATATACTCTATGGGGTGTGCAGGTGGAATATTCTTTTTGTGCCTCATTCACAATGATGTTAGCAAAATAATAAAACTCTAGCAGTAACAATTATTTGTGACTGTGAATTAGGACTGTGACATAAGACTGTGAATTAGGTCATAAGCAATAATTGAAGTACCGAGTTTTTATAATTATAATACTTTCTTATTTGCCGTGTGGTGATATTTACAATGATTATAAGCTGAAAAACAATTTTTGCCAAAATATAAATGTTTAAATGTAGCCATATGGACTCTGGGTGAATGGTGTGTGAAAGAGAGATGGCGTATATATCCGGATGTAAAGTTTTCCAGCTCTTTGACTTGACCACACAGCCTGGGTGAAGAAGGAATTGGACATAGAATACTGGGCAGAGCTGTGTCATGAGCAATGAGAACCTGGTGTGGAGAATATTATGGGTTGTCAAATGATACCTCTATTAATTTATGGTAATCTGTGAAATGGAGCTCCTCAGAGCTAGTCCACTGCAGCTACCTCTAAAGCTGTCTTTTGTCTTTCCCTCTGCCTGGTATGAAAACTTAGCTCATCATGAGGAAGGTGTGTGTATGTGTTTGTGTGTGTAAAGCTCCTCCTACTAAAGATGGCAGTTACATCCTGATAAACCCATAGTAAGTTGAAAATATCTTAAGTCAACAATGTATTTAGTACACCCAACCTGGCTAACATTGTAGCTTTGCCTGACCTACCTTAAACATGCTCAGAACACTTACATTAGCCTACAGTTATTTAGGTAAGATCCTCCAGCCAAAAGCCAATTTTATAATAAAGTGCCAAATATCTCATGTAATGTATTGAATACTGTACCGAAAGTGAAAACTGAATGATTGCATGGGTACAATTGGTGAGGGCACTGATTGCTTATCCTCCTAATGGCCAGGCTGACTGGGAGCTGTGGCTTGCTGCCACAGCCCAGCATTTATGAGAGTATCATACTGCCTTATTGCTAGTCTGGGAAAAGATAAAAATTCAAAGTAAAGTTTCTACTGAAAGTGTGTGGCTTTGTACCATCATAAAGTTAAAAAAAAAAATAAGTTGAACTATTGTAAGTTGGGTAACATCTGTATATGTTTTTGTGTATGTACCTGTTAAGGGAGATTTTAACAATTGAATACCAGGTTTGTTGGAGACTTGTCTTAGTAACCTGTTTGTCCCCAGTCCTCGCCAGCCTGTCGGTAGGGAGAAGACAAATGAGTATTTTGTATCCAAATAGTGCTGGCTCTTAGCTCTCCCCAGTTCGAGCACACTGGCAAAGTACCCTGTCTAAGCAGGTATTTGGGCTCATCTCCCAGGCTGGCAAACGCTTGCTCAATCAAGTCTTTGTCCAGTGGACATTGCGGGTCTTCCTCCAGGCTTTCCACCACAGAAGAGCACTACTTGTGTAATCTGCTGCCTCCTGCTGTGTCCCAAAGCTGAATAATCACACACCAAAGATCCATTCCCTTTGATCCCCAAGTCCAAAAGCATCAATATATTTTACAGTGGGCAGGGAAGGGGAAGCTTTTCCTCTCCACTGGGCTCAGACTTGTGTCACCACATCCTCCACTGCCTCCCATCTCTCTGATTTCACACAGGATTGGTGAGACCGGGATCTGCCACCTCGAAGGAATATCAGACAAGTAGAGGTTTGCAGAGCCCCAGACACTCCATAAATTGAATCTCAATTGCCCCCTTTCTGCCTTCCTCAACATTTCTTCCTTGGACCTCAGATCAGAAAGATGGCAGCTGTACATTTTGGCTCTTAAGGAGGCTACTGTTGGGTTCCACAGCTTTGGACCAAACTGTGGGTCTCCGGTGGGCTCCCAGGAGTTAAGAGCTATGTGTGTGCTGCCTTTGCCCTCAATCTAAGCTCTTTTTGTGCAGCAAAATTCTTGTTTATTATGGAAATAAAGGCAGAGGGACACACCCAGCAGTCAGAGCAGGCCTTGTGTTTTCAGCCTCTGTTTTGAGGTGTGTACATTTCCTGAGGCATCCTGCTGCTTTGTTTCCAAAGGAAACAAAAGCTTTAGAATGACAGAGTCTTGCCTCCCAGATGATGCAGAATAATTTATGATTTCAATTAAATGGCTCCCAAACCTGTTGCACTGTCAACCTGTTGCAGTGAATGCAAACTAAAGAGGCCATATTTTTATTTTAAAGAAAAACCTTTTCCAGGTAAAGCTGGAAACCATGCGTGACATGAAGCAGTGACTAGAATTGCTCTTTTCTCCATAGGAGAGTTAACCTCTAGATCCATGATGTTGGGTTTGCTTGTATGGATTGAAAATTACATTAAAACAATAAAGGCTTAGTAAAATCCAAATTAGTTCACCAAGGGAGTGGCAAGAGAAACTGAAATCCATAAGTCGAATTTTAGTCTGTAGCTTTGGTCCCAACTTTTCTCACCAAGCCCTTCAATTCGATTTGCAACATATAGCACCCCTGAGATTTGAGTTTCCCTTTCTCATTTATGAAACTCCAGTCAGAGGTTCCATTTATCCATCCAGCATTCACCATGACTTATTTGTTCCTAAACACGAGTAGCAAAAAGGAATCAAGGAATACCAGCTGGGTAGGCAGAAGCTGGGTATTTAGTTGGCTTGTTGTGGGGTATGGGATAAAGTGCAAATGAGCTCCTTTGGCTAAGAAGCTTGGGTCCCTTAGCCCATTCTCCCAATGTAGCTGTGATTGACAACACTAATAACTTGTCAGTCCCTTTTTTGGCCCAGGCTACACAGGAAACATCACTGTGAATAACATTTTTTCCAGAAATCTCAGAAGGTACTGAGAAGTTTATCAGTCCCAGAGAGGGGCAAAGCTCAAGAGGAAAGATGGCCAAGATAGTTGGGTAGTGAGTGAGAAGTAATTTTCGCCTCTAGGAAGCCTCTGAGTAGAGAGAGTCTCCACCAAGAAGTTCAGTCATCTGAAGCCTTTTGAGAGTTAAGCTTCTGTCAGGAGATAGTAGAAACACTTCCTCTGTCTTAGGAATGCTGTGTAATTTTATCAAGGCTTTGGTTTGTTTCCTGGCTTGTAAATAATGCCTCACATCAAGCACTACCAAACAAGAAGGATTTACTTTTTCAGATAATTGTAATTTGCATCTTAAAACACTAAAGCTGGTTACACTTTCAGGGAAATTTTTCTAAAAACTATTCTAGCATTTCTGACTTTAGGGGCAGAGTTCACTGATGCTATGGAACATACTCCTCGGCATTCTAAATCTCAGGTCCCCATCTACAACATTAATTTGCATCTACTGATACATGTTA